>NW_003315887.1:659541-679423 GCF_000151265.4 Micromonas pusilla CCMP1545
CGTGTGGGGGCTCGAAGACGCCCCGGACTCGTACGCGTCCGCGGAGGAGATGGAATCGGAGAGTCGTCACCCGTTCGCGCCGAAGCGGCTCGCGATCGCCGCGAAGATGGCCGCGAGCGAGTTTGAAACGCCCGGCGCGCTGAACAAACGCGAGCAAGACCCGACGCTCGACGCCGGCTTCGACGTCGAGCCCGAGGCGTCGCAGGCGTGGCTGCTCTCCTTCTGCGACGCGCTGCGGCGCTCGGAGGAAACGTCCGCGCGGCTCGCGGACCCGTCGGTTGGCGCGAACGTGGACTGCTTCATCGAGGACGTGAACGCGCGCGTCGTCGCGTTGTCCGGCGGCGGCGCGGCGTTGCCGCTCCCGCGCGACGCGTTTCGCGCCGCGCTCGCGACGTACGAGCTCGACGACGCGCGCGCGTACGCGAGGCAGATACGGTGGTTCCGGAAGAACGAGACCGAAAACGGACACGTCGCGAGCGTTTCCATCCACGCGGTTCTCCGCGCGTCCGCGCTGCGAACGAGCGCGGAGACGCTCACGCGCGAGGCTGCGTTTTGGGAGCGTTGGTTCCGCGCCGCGCTCGAGACGGCGCCCGTCGGCCTCAGAGGCGGATTCCAGACCTCCGAGACGTGGATCCGCGTCTCCACGGAACGCGAGGTCGTGACCGCGGCGTGGAGCGCGCTCGCCTTCTCCCTCGCGTTCGCGTTCGGCGTGTTATACGGCGCGTCTCGATCCGCGCGTCTCGCCGCGCTCGCGACCGTCTCCGTCGGCCACGTCGCGACGACGTTTCTCGCCTTCGCCGTCCTCCGCGGCTGGAGCGTCGGCGTCGTGGAGGCTGTCTGCACGATGGTCCTCGTCGGCTTATCCTTGGATTACATCCTGCACGTCGCCGGGGCGTACGTCAGGATCGAGGACGGGTGCATGAAGACGAGAGCGCGCGGCGCGCTCACCGCGGTCACGCGGAGCGTGGCGTCCGGGTGCAGCACGACGGTTGGCGCGGCTTTGTTTTTGCTCGGGTGCACGGTGACTTTTTTCACGAAGTTCGGGTTGTTCATCACGTGGACGCTGACCGCGGCGCTCGTGCAGGCGTGCGTGGTGTTTCCCGCGACGTGCGCGGTGTGCGGGCCGGAGGGGAGGAAGGTCGGGGGGGCGGAGGGGGACGAAGAGCGCGGGGTGGGGGTGGGAAGAGAGAACGACGACGCGCGACCCTGATGACGTAGATGTATTCGTACTCGTATCGACGACGACGACGACGACGATGACGACGTACAGTAAGCGCACGTCACTCAGTCGTTGTACGGATCCCGTGTGTAGTCTCCGTCGGGATCTTCAGGGCAAGCGCCCCAATCGAGGCACTGCATGCAGTACCTTCCATTCGACCATCCGCCTGGAACGTTGTTCTCCACGCCGCAGGCGTCGCAATACCTGATGTCCCACGGCCAAGACGGTTTATACCCTCTTGAACCCTTCGATGCTTCGACGTACGTTCGACAGCGCTCTGTCGTGAACACGCGGACATCCCCAGTGGGAGTGTTCTGGTCTACTACTGGGCGTCTGACCTTAATGAGCCGCTTGTCTTGTGCGTGAGGGGTCGATTTTTGAAACTCGCACTCGAGGCCCAGCCACGTCGTCGTGACGCTCACCCGGCAGCTGTACTCGCCGGATCCTGCGAAGGGCGCGTCGACGTCGATCCACGGGTACGGGGTTCTTCGGGGGGAATCGATGGTTTCATCGATATATAGAATCGAGCTCCAAGGGGAGAGCAACGCGGCTTTCGCGGCTTTCTTCAACGAAGACACGACGTCGACCGGGAGGTTCACCCCCGACGCGTCGAGACGGCTGGCGAACCAAGCCTCGAAGTGATGATCGAGGACCTCGGGCGGGGTCTCGGCGAGGTCGCGGAGGCGGAGCTCGGCGAACGCCATGTCGGACAGGGGCTCGACCATGGTGGGACCGACGCCACGCACGTCCTCGCGGCGGCGAGAAGTGCTCGACTTGTTGTTGCTTTTCTGGAAAAAAGTGAACAACGAGTGGAAGGACGAGAACGACGTCGGAAGCGGGCGCGGACCTCTCAGAGGCGAGCGCGCGGCGGCGGTGGAGGAGCTTATGCGCGCGGGCGCTCTCGCGAGGAGGTTGACATCGATCGCGCGAGGATCGATCCCCGCCGCGTCGCATCGCGCGCCGTCCGGGGCGACGGCGACGCCGCCCCCGGAGCATCGTCAGCCGTGGACTCGCCGCACGCACGTCTCGAGGGCGTTCGCGGCGACGTCGCGCCATCCCCTCGCGCCCGTCTGCGGCGCTCTCGACGACGCGAGGACATCGATGACGTCGCGCCCGAGCGGCGGCGGCGGCCATCACCCCGCGAAGCGCGCGAAGGCGACGACGGCGACGGCGGCGACGACGGCGACGACGGCGACGCCGACGCCGCCGCGAGATGCGGACTCATCAGCGCGCGATCGCTTCACCGCCGCGCTCGCCGCGGAGCTCGGCCTCGCGCCGCGTCACGTCCGCGACGCGGTCGCGCTCATGGACGACGAGCACACGGTGCCGTTCATCGCGCGGTACCGCAAGGAGCGCACCGGCGGGATGGACGAGACGACGCTCCGCGCGGTCGCCGCGCGGCTCGTCGCGGCGGACAAACTCGAAGCGCGCCGCGAGGCGATCCTCGCCGCGCTACTGAAACGATTCGGTCCCGGGCAAATCCCGCGCGAGCTCGAGGACGCGGTGCGCGGCGCGGAGACGTCACACGCGCTCGAGGACGCGTACGCGCCGCACAAGCCAAAGGCGGCGGCGTCGAGGGCGGCGACGGCGACGGCGCGCGGGCTCGCGCCGCTGGCGGCGGCGATTTTGGACGGCGAAGAGAGCGCCGGCGCGTCGTCGATCGCCGCTCGCGCGCGGGCGTTTCTGAGCGACGACGTCAAGACGGTCGAGGACGCGATCGCGGGCGCGAGCGATATCATCGCCGAGGCGGCGGCGTCGTGCGTGGAGGCGAGGGAGAGCGCGAGGAAGGCGTTGTGGCGTCGCGGGAAACTGGTCGTGACGGAAAAGAAGGAGAAGGAGAAGGAGACGACGAAAGCGGCGAAGCGCGTGAGGGAGCAGACGAGGGATTACTTCGGCACCGAACGCGCGGTGTGCGCCGTTCCCGAGCACCAGGTGTTGGCGATCACTCGCGCGGAGGCTGCGGGCGTCGCGCGCGTGTCGTTCGATTGGGGGAAAGCGTCTCCGCCGAATTCGCCGTCGCGCGCGGCGAGGGCGTCCGTCGCGCCGTCGTTCGATCGACTCCCTCGCGACCAAAGAGCGATCGTCGAGCGCGCGATCGACGACGGCGTGCATCGGCTGCTGCGGCCGTCCATCGAGCGGTGGGCGAGAGGGGAGCTCCGCGAGAGAGCGCTGCGACGCGCGGTGCGAGACTTTGGCGCGAACCTCCGCGCGTTGCTGCTGCATCCGCCGATGCGCCCGGCGTCCGTCGTCGTCGGCGTGGACCCCGCGTTTAGGACCGGGTGTAAGCTCGCGGCCGTGGACGCGACCGGCGCGGTCGTCGCGACCGGCGTCGTGTATCTCCCGGGGTTCGAACCCCGGGGGGCGCGAACCCCGGGAACCCCGGCGCCGGCGGCGTTGAGAGCCTTCGTCGAGGCGCATGGCGCCACAGCGATCGCCATCGGCGACGGGCAGGGCACGCGCGAGGCGGAGAAACTCGTCGCGGACGCCAATCTCGGCGACGCCGTCGGGTGGAGAGTCGTCAGCGAAGCCGGCGCGAGCGTCTACAGCGCGTCGCCGCTCGCCGTCGAGGAGCTGCCGTCGCTCGACGTTTCGTCGCGCGGCGCGGTGTCCATCGCTCGGCGGCTTCAGGACCCGCTCTCGGAGCTCGTGAAGATCGACCCGCAGTCCTTGGGCGTGGGTCTGTACCAGCACGACGTGAAGGAGGCTGAGCTCGCGGGCGAGCTCAGCGCGGTGGTGGAGTCGGCGGTGGCGGAGGCGGGGGTCAACGTGAACACGGCGTCCGCGTCGCTCCTCGCGCGCGTTCCGGGGCTGTCCAAGTCCATCGCTGGGAAGATCGCGAGTCACCGCGACGCGAACGGCGCGTTCGCGGACCGCGCCGGGTTGTTGCGCGTGAGAGGGTTGGGCGCGAAGACGTTCACGCAGTGCGCCGGGTTCTTGAGGGTTGACGGCGCGGCGGACGCGTTGGAGATGACCTCGGTGCATCCGGAGAGTTACGACCTCGCGCGCGCGGCGCTTCGAGAAATTCTGAGCGACGGGTTCGTCGAAGACGCCTTCGGCTGCGGGGAGGATGACGTGGACGTGGTCGAAATCGACGACAGCGACAGCGACGGCGACGGCGACGTCGTGTACGTGGGAACGACGACGACGACGACGACGACGACGACGACGACGACGACGAAGACGACGACGACGACGACGAGCGGCGGTACAAAACGGAAACGCGCCTCGAGCGGCGGCGCGACGGCGTCGTCGTCGTCGTCGACGACGACGACGACGACGACGGAGACGCTGGCGCGCGCGCGCCCCATCCTCGCGCGGCTCCTGACCCCCGCGCGCTCGCCGCGCGTCGACGCGCTCGCGACGTCCCTCGACGCGCACCCGCTCGCGCTGCGTGGCGTCCTCGCGTCGCTCGCGGCGAAGCCCGGCGCGGACGATCGACGCGGCGCGGACCGCGCGTCGCTGCTGCGAACGCACGCGGCGACGGCGAAGGACTTGGGCGTCGGCGACGTGCTGGACGGGGTGGTTCGTAACGTCGTCCCGTTCGGCGCGTTCGTGGACGTCGGCGTCGGCGACTCCGGGCTCGTGCACCGGTCGACGCTGGGAGCGGGATCGGCGGGCGCGGGCGGGGGCGGGGGCGGGAGGGGACGTCCGGAGCCGCACGACGTGTTCCGAGCGGGGCAGTCCGTGCGGGTGAAGGTCACGGGTTTGGACCTCGCGCGCGGGCGGATATCGTTAGCTTTAGCGGAGTAGATCGATTAGGTGGGGCGGCCGCGCGCGTCGCGACGCTCGTCGTCGTTCGAACGTGATGACGTCGTCATCTAGTCTAGTTCACGCCTCGGCTTCTCGCTCGAGTCCGCGGCTTTTTTCTTCCGTCTACTGTACGAGTAGTGCTGCTGTTCTCGCGCGTTTGAATATTCCGAGGTCGTCGTCCTCGCGCCCGTCCTCAGATCTCGGAGCGCGGACGGACGGAGGATGAACCTCGCGTCGCTCGATAACCTGCCGTCCACGGGCGGGTTTATGAGCAGAGCCGGCGTCGCGTCTCAGTCGTCCCCGCCGCCGTCGCCGTCGCCCTCCGCGTCGCACCATCGTCCGAGCGCGCACGACCCGAGAGATCACACCCGGGACCCGTCGCGAACGCAGCCGCGCCGGTACGTGTGCGACCACAACAGCGCGCCGCCGGCGCATCAGTACATCACCACGGACAAGACCAACATCTTGATCCGCGCGCTCGTGTTGAAGCGAAACAAGGACGAGCTCGCGGGACGCGCCGCGAGCGGATCCGGGGCGACCGGGGGACCGGGATCGCACCCGTCGCGACCGGGGGGCGTCGCGGCGGCGGCGGCGGCGGCGGCGGCGGCGGCGCGACCCGCGGAGGGCGGCGCGTCCGCGGCGGCGGCGATCGGGAAGAGGCCGGCGCCGAGCGGGTTAGAGCGCTCGAGCGGCGGGAGCGGCGGGAGCGGCGGCGGCGGCGGCGGCGGCGGACTCGGCAGGTCCGGGGGTTCGACCGGGCTCGAGCGCGCGTCCAAACGACCGGCGACGGGCGGCGCGGACGCCGCCGCCGTCGCCGAGGTCGCGCGGTTGGAGACCCTCTCCGTCGAGGAGCTGCGCGAGTTCCTCGCGAAGAAAGGGCGGAGCGGCGGCGGGATCGACGCCGCGGGGAAGGCGGCGCTGTTGCAGCGCGCGAAGCTGTGCGTGAAGAGCGGCGGGCGGCGGTGACGGATTCGCGAGACTGAGGTGCGTTCTATACACTGGTCCCCATACGACCCCGTCGGCGTGGTGAACGCCGATCCTTAAGGACTTTTCCCGTCGTGTCTCTGCGCCCATACCTCGCTTTCAATCCCCGCCCTCGGCGCCTTTCAACTTCAACTGACGCCTTTCAACTCCACCCCGACGTTCGCTTGTATAGAACGGCCCTGACGACTGGTCGAATGATGAGACGAGCGCCCTCGACGGCGCCCGCAGGCGCGCCTCCCGGGACGATCAGCGCGAGCGCGTTCGAGACCGGCGCCGTCGCGCTCGCCGCGCGGTGGAACGCGCTCGCGCG
Source organism: Micromonas pusilla CCMP1545 (assembly GCF_000151265.4). Taxonomy (NCBI): domain Eukaryota; kingdom Viridiplantae; phylum Chlorophyta; class Mamiellophyceae; order Mamiellales; family Mamiellaceae; genus Micromonas; species Micromonas pusilla. The sequence goes on from NW_003315887.1 coordinate 665,805, forward strand.
CGGGACCCCGACGCTGGAGGGGATCACCGCGCGGTGGGTGCGCGAGACGGACGCGACGCGCGCCGCCGCCGCCGCGCGCGGGCACCTCGCCGTCGAAGGGCACCTCGCGAGCCGAAGACGCGCGGACGAAGACGAAGACGAAGACGACGACGACGCGCGCGAGGTCGAGGTCGAGGTCGAGGACGATGCTGGCATCTTCGATGATGACGTGGCGTGCGTTCATTCGTCCACGTCATCAGGCGCGCACCTGCGGACCTATCACGTGACGTACAGCGCCGCGTACGAGGTGCCCGTGCTTCTCGTCGCCGCGTCGCGCGCGTCGCCGCCGCGCGACGCGCTGAGCCACTCCCGGCTGACGTCGTCGCTCCTGCGAGCCGCGCGCGAAGGCGGCGCGGGCGCGGACGCCGCGCTGGTCGGACTCGGGTCGGCGGGGGACCTCGCCGCGTTCGCGCCGTGCGACCATCCGCACGGCGCGGCGGGGTGCTGGGTCGGCGTGCATCCGTGCGAGACGGCGGCGGCGATGCGGCTGCTGCTGTCGTCGTCGGCGGCGACGTCTGCGGGCGGCGGCGACGGCGGCGAGGCGACGCGCGGCGACGCGGCCGCGGAGAGGTACGTCGCCGCGTGGTTCCGGTTCGCGATGGGCGCGGTGAGCGACTTCGCGCTGCCTCCGACGCTGTGACGACCGACGGGATAACACACGGTTTTAGACGCTATTCGTTATTAGAATTTTTTTCCAAGCCCGAGCTACATACCGCTACCCGACTACCCGACCCCCCGCGTTCGCGGGCTCCCACCCGCGCCCCCCCGTCCTCCCCCCCCGCGCCGCCCCTCGTTCATCGCGGACGTGCTCTGCGCCGGGACGCGATCCAGCGTCATCCGAATGAACTCTTTGTCCACGTTGGCCTCGGCGGCGAACAGCTTGGCCATCGTCTTCACGTCCTCCACGGACGCGTCCACGACGAGCTCGTCGCACACCACGCGCTTGAGCGTCGCCTCGTCGTGATACGCGCGCCACACGTCCTCCAAGCCGAGCGCGCACTCCGCGAGCGAGGGCTGGTGCGCGCGTCGGAGCGCGCCCGCGAACGGCGGCGGCGGACGCAGCGCGCGCACGAGCGCGGAGCCGTCGCGCTGGATCTTGTCGAGCAGATTCGCGAGGTCGTCGAAGAGCTCGAGCTCGTCCTCGAGCGCCGCGAGCACGCGGTCGAGCGCGGCGTACTGCGCGTCGCGCGTCCGCGCGGGGAGGTCCGGGAAGGAGTCCGCCAGCGGGCCGTACCGCGACGTCTCGGAGAGGTGCGCGAGACGCTCGTAGATGCTCGCGACCGAGTCGACGAGGTTCGTCGCGCGCGTCTGCGCGGCGGACCAGCGCTCTAAGACGACGCGCGCTTTCGCGTACAGCGAGCGGTACTTGCCGAGGAGCGCGTCCGCCATGACGGCGCCGCCGCGCGCGCGTCTTCCCTCCCGGACGCGCGCCGGGGGGTGTGGGGGGGGCATCACACTCCGCGCCCGCGCCCTAAAACTTTTCGAGGGCCGGGCCCCCCCCCGCCGCGGACGACGACGCGACGGTTCGAGTTCCTCGACGGGCGGGATCACCGCGTCGATCACTCCGCGTCGCGCCGCGACGGTCGCGCGCGCCGTCGCGTCGTCGCGCGCGCGGACTTTCGCGCCCTCGCGGAGACCCCCGGCGTCGCCGCGCGCGCGTCGGATCCCGACGCGCGACGCCGCGGCCGCGCGCGACGCGTCTCTCGGCGCGTCCCATAACGGAATCTCACATCATCATCTCAAAAGGGGACGACGACGACGACGACGACGCGACGCGGTCCAACATCGGCGGCGGCGGCATGACGCTCGCGTCCCGCCGCCCGCCGTCGATCGCCGCCCCCGGCGGCAACCCGACGACGCGATCCAGCGCGCATTTCGCGCGCGTCCCGATCGGCCGCGGCCTCGGCGCGAACGGCCTCCCGTCGCTTCGAACGACGGAGCTGACGCGCGTCGCGAGAGAGCTCGACGATCGACGCCGCGCGCTGGACGCGCGCGAGATCGCCGTCCGCGCGCGCGAGCGCGCGGCGCTCGGCGCGGACGCGCTCGACAACGCGCTGCGGCGTTCCGACGACGACGACGACGAGACGCGCGGCTTCGCGAATTCGCGGCGGCGAGACGACGACGGCGAGACGCGCGAGACGCGCGAGACGCGGCGACTGCGCGGGGTGGTCGGCGCGCTCGAGCCCGCGCTTCTCGACGCGACGCGCGCGGCTCGGCTGGCGAAACGACGAGAGCACACCGTGATCGCGCGGTCGGAGGACGCCGCGCGGTCGCACGCGCGCGCGGAGACGCGGCTCGCGACGCGATTGCGCGAGACCGAGGAGGCGCTCGTGAAGGTAACGGAAGAGAGGAAGGCGTTACGCGCGCGGCTGGCGGCGGCGAAGGCGCGGCGAGAAAAAACCGACGCGGCGGCGGCGGCGACGGCGGAAAAACTCGCCGCGCGAGAGAGAGTCGCGGAGGACATGCGACGCGACCACGAGTCGCTGATGCGGCAGCTGCTCGACGCCGCGTCGTTGGACGAGCGAAGGGTCGCGGAGGCGGCGAACGAGGCGGTCGCGGAAGCGAGGCGGGGAGAGAACGACGCGAAGGCGACGACGCGCGCATTCGCGGTGAAGATGAAACGAGCGGAGGAAGAAAACCGCGCGCTGACGCGTCGATGTCGCACCTTGGAGGAGCAGGTCGAGTTCTGCCTCGCGTCTATTCGCGAAGACGAGAGGAGAGAGCTGAAGAAGGCGAAGGGCGGAGGCGAGGCGGAGGAGGAGGAGGGAGATGGCGACGTCGCCGCCGATGAAAACGAAAACGAAAACGAAAACGAAATCGAAGACGAAATCGCAGGGAATAAGGCGCGTTCTATACACTGGTTCCCATACGACCGCGTCGGCGTGGTGAACGCCGATCCTTAAGGGCTTTTGCCGTCGTCTCTCTCCGCCCACCCGTCGCTTTCAATCCCCACCCTCGGCGCCTTTCAACTCCAACTGACGCCTTTCAACTCCACCCCGACGTTCGCTCGTATGGAACGACCCTAAGAGCGACGAGCGGCGGCTGTACGAAGCCGTCGTTCGCGCGCACCGACGCCGCGGCGACGTCGCGCTCGCGGAGGTCGTCAAGCTCCGCGGCCGCGCGTCCGAGTGGGAGTCCAAGCTCGCGCGGTGTCGCGTCGCGATCGCGAGCAAGGACGAGGAGATCGCCGCGCTGAGACGACGCGTCGAACGCGGCGACGACGCGGCGGCGCGCGAACGCAGAAAAGTCGCCATCCGAGCGGACGTCGACGCGGTGACGCTGTCGGGGTTTCGCGACCGGGAGAGACGGTTGCGAGGGGCGCTGCGCGCGGCGATGCGCTTTAGTAGGGCGCGCGCGGACGCGAAAGGAGGGAGTGGCGAGACGGAAGCGTCGGCGGCGGAGACGGATGAGGAAGAGGAAGAGGCGCGGGAGGACGACGAGGAAGAAGAGGACGCCGAGGACGAAGAGGACGAAGTCGTCGTCGAGGTGCGCGTGGAGGCGGACGTCCAACCGAAGATAACCGCGCTCTGCGCGCGGTGAGCTACAGAACTTCCTTCGCGACGCGTTCATTTCGTCACCACTCGTTCTATCTAGCCGCTCCGCGGCGGGTGCGTCAGCCCGTTGTCTCCCGCGCGGTGCGAACCCTCGTCGTCGTCGTCGTCGTCGCCGCCGCCCGCGCCTTGGAGATCCCTCCACGAGCCGCTTCGCGGCGGGTACGTCTGCTGCGTCGCTTCGTGATCGTCGTCGCCTCCTCCTCCTCCGCCGCCGCCGCCCGAAGAGACGCGGTACAGTCCCCCGAGATCCTTCGAGATCTTCGCCGCCCCGTGCGTGTTCCTCCTCTCCAACTCCGCCTCCGGCCCCGGCTTCCGCGGCGGCGACGGCGTCGTCCTGAGGGCCGTTCCATACGAGCGAACGTCGGGGTGGAGTTGAAAGGCGTCAGAAGCGGAGTTGAAAGACGTCGATGGCGGGGATTGAAACCGGGGGGTGGGCGGAGAGACACGACGGGAAAAGTCCTTAAGAAACGGCGTTCACCACGCCGACGCGGTCGTATGGGAACCAGTGTATAGAACGCGCCTGAACAGACTGCTCGCGTCTTCTATCGACCCTCTTCGATCCGCGGGGTACGTCGTTCGCATCGTCTGCGCGTGCGGCGGCACGTCGCCCTCGCGCGCGGCGAGCGCGGCGCCGGACACCGACGCCGCGGCGAGCGCGAAATCGTAATCGCGAACGTCCAGCGACAGCCGCCGTCGCGTCCCGGGCTGCACGATCGCGCCGAGCTGATGCCGCGTCGCGTGGTCCATGGACGCCGTCGGGGACAGCGACATCCCCGTCCGCGAACTCGTCGGCGGGGAGTAGTGCGACCGCTCCGGGATCCCTTCGACGCCGAACAAGCTGTTCCGAATCTTCGCGCGCTGCAGGTCCCCGACCTGGATCGACGTCCGGCGGTTCGGCACCGGCTCGTCGTCGCTCGTGCGCGAGAACATATCCTTCAGACGATCTTCGGCGTCGCCGCTCGACGATTTCTCCGTCTCGGACCGCGACAGCGCGCTCTTCTTCGACCCGGACAGGTTTAGGTTCAGGTTGAGGCGCCGCTCCGCGCGTCGCTCCTCCGCGGCCGTCGCCTCCGCGGCGGCGGCGCCCCCCTTCCCGAACGAACACCGCAACATCGTCGCGTCCTCCTCCACGGACATCGCGCCCGCGTCCGTGAGCATGGAGTCCCCGCCGACGTGAAAGCTCGAGTCCTTCTCCGGCGTGAGGGTGGTCGCGCCGACGCTAGACATGCCCATCCGCTGCGCGAGCTTCCCGAACTTCTCCGCCTGGTCGTCGCTCAGCGCGACGTACCCGCCGGGGACGATCACGCACGGGCCCTCCAGCGTCCCCTCCGACGGGACGTCGAGGGAGCCCTTCAGCAGCACCACGAGCTCCGTCGCGGGGTACTTCCCCGGCTCGCGCCGCGACGGAAACGGACCCACCGCTGAGCCTCTCGGGTGATACGAAATCTTCGCCGCGGAGGTCTGCGCGCGTCGAAGCACGGCGGCGGGGACGGTGGAGAGGTCGTCACGCAGCAGCGTCGCGGCGAGGAGGCCGAACGCCGCGCGCCACAGCGCCGCCGCGCTCGGCGCGTGCGCTAAGATCTCTCGCACGACGTCCGGGGGAACGATGAACGCCTTCGCCGCGCTCACCGCGCGCATGTCGAACCGCGCGGCGCCCGGGACGAGCAGATCCGCCGCGCCGAGCGCCCACCCGTACGTGGTGCTCGACGCGCCGACGCGAAGCGGCGCGACGGACGCGTCGAAGCCGCCGCCGCCGTCGCCGAACGGCCGCGCCCATCTGACGTCGATGACGCCGCGCGCGAGGAGCATCAGCGCGCCGGGCTCCGGCGTCGCGACGGCGTCGCCGGGGAAGCGTCGAGCCATCACCGACGGCGCGAGGCTGGTTAGGGGTGGAGTTAAAAGGCGTCAGTTGGAGTTGAAAGGCGTCGCGGTCGGGGATTGAAACCAAGGGGTGGGCGGAGAGAATCGCCGGGCAAAGTCCTTAAGGATTGGCGTTCACCACGCCGACGCGGTCGTATGGGAACCAGTGTGAGATAGAACGCACCTCACGAGCTTCGACGCGATCGCGTTCGGGGACACGCGCGCGGCGTGCGTCGGGTCGAGAAGAGGGAGCTGGCGCATAAACTCCGCGGGCGTGCGGACGATCGGCTCGGGCGGGTCCAGCCGCAGCCTGCGCTGCGCGCGCGAGATCCCCGCGAGGAGCTCCTCCGCCTCCACCGCGGTGAGGAGACCGCTCTGGACGTACCCGCGCGCGGATCGTTCCGCGACGGCGAGCAACCGCCGCGCGGTCTCCTCGGATTTCACCGCGGTCGCGAGCTCGGGCTCGTTTATCCTCGCCGCGCGGAGGTACGCGCGCGCGGCGTTCCGGGCCTCTCGGCTCTCGCCGTGGACGCGCTTCGCGGCGATCGCGCTCGGGTCGCGCGTCGACGCGTCGCCCTCCGCGTATTCCAAGGTGGGCTCGTACAGACCATTGTGGGTCTCCTCCAGCGTCGCGGCCTCTCTGAGATCGGTGTCGAGGCGCCGCAGCGACGGCGGCGGCGCGGCGTCTTTGGAGGCGCGCGAGTCTTTCGAGTCCTTGCGCTTCAACGAGTCCGACGTCGCGAAGCCGCCGGCGCCGGCGGTTTTGTGGTCGCGCCCGTGCACGTTGTCGTGCCCGAAGATGGCGTGACACGCTTCTTCGTGCGCGTCGTGGAGCAACGCGACGGCGACGAGCGCGCGGCGTCGCGACCCTCCCCCGGGCATCGACCCGCTGTGAAACACCCACTGCCGCACCCACTTGATCCCTTTCCTGACGCGGTCGGGTAACTTTCCGACGCAGCGCTTCCACAGCGGCCGCGACGTCGCCGCTTTCTTCAACATCATCCGCTCCAGGGCTTTGAAATCGCCGAGCGGCGCGTCGAGGTTATCCAGCGCGATGTCCGTGCACTCCACGAGCGTGTCCACGATTTCTTTCGTCGCCCTGCCGTTCTCGAGCGCTTCCCAGTACAAAACTTTCAGGTGCGCCAAGAACCGCCCGCGGACGTCTCTTTGCCACACCGATATCGCGTTCTCGATTTCTTCGTTGATCTTGATCGACACCGCCTCCGCGAGGTCGATTTTCTCGCCGCCGGTCACGCCCAAGACGTTCTTGTGGTTGATGATCGTGTTCGCTCTCGTCGTCGCCATCGTCGCCGCCTCTCGCGCGTCCATCCCTCCTTCCTCTGCCGCCTCCGCGTCTGCGCCCATCGCGGCGAGGTTCATGATCGACGGCGCCGGCGTCATCAGACCGCTGGCTTTCTTCTTATCGAACGACGACGACGACCCGACGCCGCCAGACTCCATGGACGCCACCGCGGAGTCCAAGGACGTGCGCTTCTCTTTCGACTTGGTCCCCATCCGACGCATCCCGCTCGGCTTCTTCGCCGCTTTCTCGTCCTCGCTCGCCGCGCCCGCGGCGCCGAGCCCGGCGAGACCGGCGCTCAGCGCCGCGGCGAGGTCTTTCGCTTCCTCGTCCCCATTCTCTTTGCTCCGACGCGGCGATTTCTTCTTTTCCATCGATTTCCTCTTATCCATCGACCCTCCCTTCTCTCGCTTCGTGATCAGGTGCGCGCCGGCGTCCTTGTCGTCGTCGTCGTCCTTATCCTCTACCATGAACGGCACGAGATCGGAAACCGCCCTGAAGTCCGCGGTCCCCATGACGTCGTCGCTCGTCGTGAGATGCTCGTAATACACCGCCAGGCACTGATCTCGGATGTGTTTCCTCGCCTTTCGCACCGCGACTTGCACGCTCACCTCCGGCCGCGTCAGCCCTAACCGCTGAAGCACCATCGACGTCGTCGTCCCGTTCACCGTGAGCGTCAACACGACGACGATGCCGGTGAACAGCAACACGATCGGACCGACTTTATTGTCCGTGTAGTGCGAGCTCTCCTCGCTGACGACGAGCGCGAGCGCGAGCCCGACGGCGCCGCGGAGTCCCCCCCAGACGCACACCGCGGCGTCCTGGACGGTGAGTCCGTACCCGCACCGACGCAGGATGGGGAATAACACCGTCAGTAAAATCGCGCGCGCGAGGACGACGATGACGTACACGAGCAGTCCCCACCCGATGTCGCTCCCGCTGAGCTCCCCAGACGTGCTCGAAGACACCGTCGTCTCGGCGATGATGACCCCGGTGAGGATAAACAACACCGTGTTGGCGATGAACGTCAGCATCTCCCAAAAGTGATGCAAGCTGTGCTCCGTCTCGCCGGTGAAAAACCCGCGTCCAAACGCGCCGATGCACACGCCCAGGATCACGACCGCGAGCACCCCGGACGCTTCCGCCTGAAACTCCGCGACGAGAAAGCACAGGTAACACGCGAACACGGTGACGGAGATCTGCACGATGTGATCGCCGGCGACGGCGCCGAGGCCCAACCACGCGTGGCATCCGAGCGCGATGCACAGCCCCACGACCCCGGCGCCGAAAGGCACCCACATGAAGAACGCGAAGATCTGCAGCGGCGTCTTGTCGTTCCCTTTCGCGATCTCGTTGAGCAGCGAGAAGACGACGATCGCGGTGCCGTCGTTCACGAGCGACTCGCCCTCGATGATGTGCCCCAACCGTTTCGACGCGCCGACTTCTTTGAGCAAAGCGACCACAGCCACGGGGTCCGTCGCGCTCAGGATGCTTCCCAGCATCAGCGACGCGCCCCAGCCCCAGCCGTACGGGAGTATCCCCTTGAAGATGCTCCCCAAGAGCAGCGTCCCGAAGAGCACGCCGGGGCCGGCGAGCCAAAGCACCTGCGACGCGCACCGTCGAAACGTGTGCCACTCGAGCGAAAACGCTGAGGGTCGAGGGTCCATACAAAGCGACGTCGGGGTGGAGTTCATAGGCGTCAGAAGCGGAGTTCAAAGGCGTCGAGGGCGGGGATTGAAAGCGAGGGACCCTGGGCGGAGAGATGCGCCGGGCAGAGTCCTTAAGGATCGGCGTTCACCACGCGAACGCGGTCGTATGGGGACCAGTGTATGGGACGCGCCTGACTCGAAGACGAGCGCGGGGAGGAACACCGACAGCATCGTGTGCGGGCCGATGTTCACCCAGACGTCTATGGACTTGGACAGCACGCCGAGGTCCGCGTAGTTGTGCACGAAGCCGATGCAGAGGCCGATGAAGAGCAGCGAGACGGTGTACGGCAGGCGCGTGCCTCGCACCGCGCCGCGCGCGATGGCGCCGGCGACGAGGGAGACGAAGAGGAAGTAGAGCACGTAGTAGCCCGTGTCCGTGGACTCGTCCGCGGTCGCCGTCTCCCCGGACAGGAGACGGCGGTGGTGCCACGGGAACGTCGTGAACGTCGTCGGCATCTCGCCCTTCCTCCGAACGTCGACGCGACGACGCGCGCAGAGTGCTGCGATTTTTACGCGCTACTCGTAGTCGAGAGCTTCCGCCGCTGCCGCCGCGCGAGATGCAACAAATGGGCGGCGCCGCGGGCGTTCGACGCGGCCGAGGGCGCGCTCGACGCGGTCGCGCGCGCGCCGCGAGCGCGCGGTCGCCTCTCGCGAGCTCGCGAGGAAGCGACGCGCGACGCGACGGGGCGACGAACGCGCGCGGGTGCGTCCGCGGCGCGCCGGATGAGTAGTCGCGCGACGCGTCTTCGCGGTGATGTTGTTCGGGTAACCCTCGGCCGCGCTTTCTCGGAGATCATCGCGTCAGCAGCGCCGAGCGCGTGCCGATGAGTTTCAAACCACTCCCCGATCGATCCAGCGGTCAATTTGACCCGCACTTCTCCCAACTGACCGACGGCCGTCAGCAGACAGATCATCCGCGTCGCCGACCGCGGTGCCGAGCGCGACCGCAGTCGACGACGCGCGATGGCGACGCGAGCCGCGCGGGCGGTCGCCGCGCTGCTGCGCCGGGGGATCCCGCGCGCGTCATCGACGCGCGCGCGACGCGTCGCGGAGCCCGTCGCGTCGTCGCGGCGCCCGCGGACGACGACGACGACGACGACGGCGGCGGCGACGACGACGACCGCGCGCGGGTTCGCCGCGTCGTCCTCGGACGCGCCGCGCGATGAAGACGAGAACGACGAGAACGACGACGTCGACGCGCGTCCGGGGCTGCCGAAAGGCCCCTCGCGAAGGTTCTGCGTCGTCGGCAGCGGCCCCGCGGGGATGTACGCGACGTCGTTCCTCCTCTCGCACTACGGCGATCGCGTCACCGTCGACGTCGTCGAGCGCGACGCGACGCCGTTCGGGCTCGTGCGAAGCGGCGTCGCGCCCGATCACGCGTCGACCAAATCGGTGACGAATCGATTCGACGGGATCCTCGCGGACGCGCGCGTCGCGTTCCACGGCAACGTCGCGCTCGGCTCCGACGTCGCGCTGAGAGACCTACGAGCACGGTACCACGCGATAATCCTCGCGCACGGCGCGGACGGCGACAAACGGTTGGGCGTCCCCGGGGAGGAGACGATGCCCGGCGTGTACGGCGCGAGAGAATTCGTCGGCTGGTACAACGGCGACGCGAGGTGCGCGGCGACGCTCGGCGCGACGGGGAGGGACCCGGTCGGCGCGAGGATCGTGTTGGGGCACACCGCGTGCGTCTTCGGGCTCGGGAACGTCGCGCTGGACTGCGCGCGGATGCTGCTGAGGGACGCGGACGACCTCGCGTCGACGGACGTCGCCGGCGAAGCGTTGGGCGCGTTCAGGCGCGTTCTATACAAAAGTTCTTCACCCATCGCTCGATTTCAACACTTGATCGCTCCCCCTTTCAACTGACCGGTGAACTTTTTTTGTATGGAACGACCCTCAGAGGCAGCGGCGTCGAGCGCGTCGTGATGATCGGACGGAGAGGCGTCGCGCAGGCGGCGTTCTCGCCGAAAGAGCTCCGCGAGCTGCTGAGCCTGCCGAACGTCCGCGTGCGCGTGGAGCCTCCGGGGCACGTGGAGGGCTTGGACGAGGAGGACGCGAAGGACCTGGACGCGTCGCGGCCGAGGCGACGCGCGCGCGAAGCCGTCGCGAAGGCGGCGGCGAATACGGCGGCGGCGGACGCGACGTCGGACCGGCCGACGAAGGAGCTCGTGATCAAGTTTCTTCGCAGTCCGACGCGGTTCGAGAGCGAGACGGGGGACCCAGACGGGACCCCCCCGATGTCGCCGTCGACGCCGAGCGTCAGGGTGACGCTTCGAGCGAACGCGCTCGAGGGCGCGTCCGGATCTCGTCGCGCGGTGCCGGACGCGTCCGTCGCGGAGCCCGAGGTGTTGCGCGACGTCTCGCTCGTGTTGCGATCCGTAGGGTATAAAGGGATCCGCGTCGACGAGGACGTGCCGTTCGACGACGAGAACGGCGTCGTCCCGAACGCGCACGGGCGCGTGCTGACCGAGCGCGGCGGCGAGATCGTGCGGGGGCTGTACGCCGCCGGGTGGATCAAACGCGGTCCCACGGGGATCATCGGGACCAACTTACGATGCGCGGAGGAAACCGTGGGGGCGCTGATTCACGACGACGAACGCGGGCGGCTGCGCGAGGTTTGCGAGGTTTGCGAGGAGGAGGAAGACGACGACGTCGCGCTGAGCCTGAGTGAGGTCCTGAGGCGGCGCGGGGTGAAGGTCGTGAGCAAGGAAGGATGGGCGAGGATCGACGCGGCGGAGCGAGAGATTGGACGGATGGCGGGGAAGCCGCGGGAAAAGTTTGTGGATCTCGACGAGATGCTCCGCGTCGCCGAGGGAGCGGACGCGCGCGCGGTAGACTAATCTTAACCTAGCAGTGTTGTTTAGTAGAGACGACGACGACGACGACGACGACGACGACGACGACGTCACGCCTTTCGCGGGCCCGCCAACTTGTCTCGTTTCTTCGGAGGCCCGCGGCGTCCGCCGACGCGGCGCCCGTTCTTCCCGCGCGTGGATCCGTCGCGTCCTCGTCCTCCGCGCCCGCCGCCGTTCGCTTCGCGCTCCTTCTCTCTCTCCTCCCACGACTTCTTCCTCTTCGTCGCGTACGTGATCTTCATCTCGCGTCCGCACAGCGTCGTCCCGCTCAGCGCGACCGCGTTCTCTAAGTCGTCGTCCCCGACGAACTCCGCGTGCGCGAACCCTTTGAAAGCCCCCGTCTCTTTGTCCGTCCCCATCCGGATTTCTTTGATCTCGCATCCGACGAGCGCGTTCTTGAGCGTCTCCTCCGTCGTGTCCCAGGCTAAGTTCGCGATGAACGCGACGAGCTGGCCTTCGGTCTTCTCCACCTCCGGCCTCGGCTCCGCGGGCGGCGCGCTCGGGTCCGGAACGTCCTTCGGCGGAGCGTTTTTAGGCGCGTATTTTTTCACCGTGAGAAACTTTTCGTCCCACATCTCTCCGTTCCACGCGAGCGCGCCTTTCGCGGCCTCTCTCGTCGCGAACGTGATGATCGCGATCCCGCGGAACCGCCCACTGTCCGGGAACGTCATGCAGTCGATCGCTTCCGTGGGCAAACCCTCGTCGTCGAACGCGGCGCGTATCTCGTCCTCGGTCTTATAGAACGGCACTCCCCCGACGTACACCTGCCGGGCTCTCAGTTCCTTCTCTTCGTCCGAGACGTCCTCCTCCTCCTTCACCTTCTCCTCCGCCGCGGCGTCGTCGCCGTCGTCCCCGCCGCTGTCAGACGCCGCGTTGGGGTCGTACCGCTCCGCGGCGACGAAGCCATCGTCCGCCGTCGTCGTCGTCGCCGCGGCGGCTGCGTCTTCTCTCTTCAGTTTTTTCGCCGCCGCCGCCTCCTCCTCCTCCTCCTCCTCCTCGTTCGCCGCCTTCGGCTGCACGCGGAGAGCCTCCTCCTCCTCCTCCTCCTCCTCCTTCTTATCGTTCGCCGCCTTCGCCCTCTTCTTCTCTGGCTCCTCCACTTCCTTGCGTTTCCTCTTCTCGCGCAGCGCCTTGAGCGCGGCGCGCTTCTCCTTCAGAGATTTGGACGACGGCGTGTGATCCTTCCCCTCGGACGCCTTGGCGAACGCGCACGCCACGCACGCGGACTTGGGTTTCCTGAGCTGCTGCGCGCTGAAGCTCGCGACCGCGAGGGTCTGCGCGCGCGGACGGGACGGGACGAGGATTGGGGCGCGGCGTCAGCGGACGGGGTGGGACGCGGGACGCGGACGCGAATCGGACGCGAGCGAACGAACGCGGCGGCGCGGCGGCGGGACGCACCCGCGCGCAGATCTTACACACGCGCTCGCCGCCGTCGTCGAGAACCGGCAGGGCTTTCACCGCGCGCTCCTCTTTCGCCTTGCGCTTGCGCTCCTTTCGTTCCTGCGAGGGGCGGATCGTCAGCGAATGGAGGACGGGGAGGGACGGGACGACGGCGTCGGCACCGCGAGAATCGATCGTCTCTCGCTCGCGAGGAGGGAGGGCACCGCGACGCGACGGCGCGCACCTCGGCCGTCTCCGTCGGCTTCGCGGGGGCGGGCTCGACCGCCGCGTCTCCCGCCGCCGCCGGCTTCTTCTTCTTCGACCTCGGCTTGGGCTTGATGTACCCCCCGCCGGGTTTGTTCCCTGGCTTCTTCGCGTCCTTCGCGACCATCGCGCGCGGCGGAGTGACGCTGACGACGCAAAGAGGCCGAGATCTACGAGACCTGCGATGGTCAGCGGGAGCCGAAAGTCGAACGCGAAAGGGCGCGGGCGCGTGATTAATCGTCGTCCGAACATGGGTTGCGGCGCGTCTTCGAAGCCGGCGGCGTCCGGCCCCAAAGTCATGGTCGTCTCCCAGCCGCAGCCGCAGGTGCGCGATGTGTGGTGGACGCGTCGCGCCGTCGCGCGCGAGGCGCGATCGTCCGACCCCGCGTCCCCGCGGACGTCTCGTTGACCGCGCGATTATTTCGTCCTCTCTTCTCCTCCCGCGCACGCGCAGGTCGCGGTCGCGCCGACGCCGCAGTATTCCGCGTACTACGAGCAAGCGAAAGCTGCCTTCACGGGCGGAGACGTCGACAGATCCGGCGCGCTCGACGTCCAGGAGCTGTACCAGGTGTTGTGCCGCCTCGGGTTCTTCAACGGCGTCGATCCGACCACTGTGAACACGATGCTCGAGGCGGAGCTCCAAAAGGCTACTCGA
>NW_003315887.1:679523-706477 GCF_000151265.4 Micromonas pusilla CCMP1545
GTGAACACGATGCTCGAGGCGGAGCTCCAAAAGGCTGACCTCGATCGCGGTCGCACCATCACGTTCGACGAGTTCGTGCCGTACTTTGAGTTTCTCATGAAGCAGCTCCAATCGAGAGGCGCGACGGTCATGCCACCGGCGCAGCCGCAGCAGTATTACGGACAACAAGGATACGGCGTCGCGCCCGTGCCGCAGGCGCAAGGGTACGGATACGCGCAGCAGCCGCAGCCGGGCCAGCGGGGCGGGGGCGGGAGCGGGGTCGGCACCGCGGCGGCCGTCGGCGCCGGCGTCGTCGGCGCCGGCGTCGTCGGCGGTTTGGCCTATCACAATCGCGACGCGATCGGCGGCGCCGCGAGCGCGGCGGGCGGCGCGGCGGTCAGCGGCGCGGGCGCGGCGGCGGCGTGGGCGCCGGGCGCGGCGAGCGCGGCGGGCGGCGCGGTTGTCAGCGGCGCGGGCGCGGCGGGCGGCGCGGTCGTCAGCGGCGCGGGCGCGGCGGCGGCGCGGGCGCCGGGCGCGGCGAGCGCGGCGGGCGGCGCGGTCGTCAGCGGCGCGGGCGCGGTGGCGTCGTGGGCGCCGGGCGCGGCGAGCTCCTTGGCGAGTTTCGCGGGGGACGCGATCGGCGCGCTCGCCTCGTTTTTCTGATCGATATCCTCTAGACGAGACCCCTGGGGGTCTCGTCTCGCGCGTTGTGTTTATCGTCGTCGCGCGTCGCTCGCGTTGACGCGTTTGTATTTGATTTATTCCGGGCGACGCCTCTACGTCTCTCTCTCGCGCTTGCCGCCCCCGCCCCGTTCCCCCTACGATGTGACCCCAAAAGAATCGAGCTCGCTCTCTACAGTACAGGTACACGATCCGCACGCGTTAATCCTTCTGCGCCGCTTGCAACGCCGACGCCGTCGCCGCCGCGATCTCCTGGTCCGTCCCGTTGGGGAGGTAGTAGTACTTCCCGCACGCCTTCTGCGCGAGCTTCTCCGCCATCCCGGACGACACAAACTTGTTCTCCGTGTCGATCACGAGAAGAGACATCCCCGCGCCGTAAATCTTAGCCGCCATGTCGTTCACCTCCTCCTCGAGCTCCTCGTTCGACGGCTTGATCGCCTCCGGGCCGATGTACTCCGGATCCCCGGTGGACTTCTTCAGGGAGATGTTCGCCCTGCCGTCCGTGAGGCACACGACCATGACCCGTCCGACGTCTCCGGACGACATCTGGTTGATCCCGACGCGCGCGGCGAGGGAGAGCCCGTGCGCGAGCGGGGACCCGCCACCGCACGGCATCGTGTCGAGCCTGTTCCTCGCCATCGCGATGGAGCGCGACGGCGGGAGGAGCACCTCGGCCTCGTCGCCGCGGAAGGGGATGATCGACACCATGTCTCTCGATTGGTACGCGTCGTTGAGGAGCGACAGCGCCGCGCCCTTCGCGGCGTTCATGCGGTTCAGCGCCATGGAACCGGACGCGTCGACGAGGAAGATGATGAGCGCGCCGGACTTGCGCGCGAGCTTCTTCGCGCGCATGTCGCCCTTCTCGACGTACACCTTCTTCGGGGCTTCGCCCTTGGCCACCGCTCTCGCTCTCCGCGCGGCTTGGTACGGCGCCGCCGTGCGCAGCGTCGCGTCCACCGCGAGCCGCATGACGTTCCCCTTCGGCATCACCGGCTTGATGTACCGTCCGCGGTCGTTGCTGAAGATGATGTTCTTCGACCGCCCGCTGCGTCCGCCGCGGCGGTTCACGCTCTGCGCGAACTGTATCACGTCCTTATCCTGGATCCCGCCTTCGGCGTCGAACATGAACTCCTCCGGGAGGTCCGGGACTTCGTCCTCCTCCTCCTCCTTCTCCTCCTCTTCCTCGTTCTCCTGCTCTTCGTCGTCCTCGTCTTGTTCCATGTTGTCCTCGGGCGGCGGCGGCGGCGGCGGCGGCTGCTGCTCTTCGTCATCCTCCGGCGGCGGCACGTCCATGTCCATCTTCGCTCTCGGGATGATCACGAGCCGAACCGCCTGCTTTAAATCCTCCGCGTTGACCTTCTCGCGGCCGTCCAGCGCCGCGAGCGCTTTCGCAGCCTTCACCGCGAAGAGCTCCGCGCGATGCCCCATGCACACGCCTCGCGTGGCCTCGTTCACGAGGTACTCGATCTGCTCGTCCGAGATTTTGCACTCTTTGAGCCACTCCCGCGCGAGGATGATTTGCGTCCGCGCGCCCTCCGTCGCCTCCTGGCAGTCTTCCACCGCCTTCTCCGCGGCGTTCTGGAAGTTCATCGCCTGGTCCACCGCGCTCACGCGGTCCTCGAAGTTCAGCACCTGGTCCGCGCTCAGCGTGACCGCGATGCGATCGAGGAGGTGCTCGCGAAGCGCGCCCTCCTCGGGGTTAAACGTCGCGATGAGCAGCGGCCGGCACGGGTGCCGCAGCGTGATCCCCTCGCGCTCGACGACGTTGTACCCCTCCGCGAGCACGGACAGCAGGAGGTTGGACACGGACTCGTCCAGGAGGTTGATCTCGTCGACGTACAAGATGCCGCGGTGCGCCTCCGCGAGAAGCCCGGGCTGGAACACCGTCTTTCCCTCCTTCATCGACGCCTCGATGTCCACCGTGCCGACGAGGCGATCTTCCGTGACCCCGAGCGGGACTTGCACGAACGGCGCCTCGCGGATCGTCGTCTTCACGTCCCCGTTCTCCTTGCGAGTCACGCGGTCGATGAGTCCGTCCTCCCACGTCCCCGGCTCCTCCGGGGACGAGTTGCAGATGGTCCCGTCCACGGTTTCGATCGGCGGAAGCAACGCGTGTAACCCGCGCGCCATGACCGACTTGGCGGTGCCTCTCCTGCCCGAGATCGCGATCCCCCCGAGCGCGGGGTCGATCGCGCCGAGCAGAAGCGCGGACTTGATGTTCTCCTGGCCGATGACCGCGGCGAGCGGGAACGTCTGGCGGAAGTTGCTCTTCTCGACGGTGCCCATGGCGTCGATCGACATCTGTTCCTCCTCCATCGCGGCCGCGACGCGCGCGGCGGCGTCGGAGTCGGACGCGACCGCGGCGGACGGGGCGATCGGCTTGCGCGCGAGGGCGGGTCGCGCGGACGGGCGCGCGCGGAGCGCGCGCGCGTTGCCCGCGATCGATGAGCGTCGGGCTGCGGGAGGAGCGGGGGGGGCGGTGGGGAGGGATCGTCGTCGGCGATCGCGAGTGGATAAATGCGCGGCGCGCGCGATTTTTTCCCCGAGGTGGACGCGCGGGCGCGACGGCGCGCGAGCGGCGGCGAGGACGGAAATCGCGCGTGCGCACCCGCGTGGGGCGTCGGCGTCGCCTTCACAGCGGACATGGCCGCCGCGTTCATGCTTCGGTTAGCGCGGTGTGAAGCGACACACAGGGCGCGGACGCGAGTGCTTCCGCGAGAAGAACCGAGCCGAGAACCTCGAAGATCAAGATCTCGCGATTTGCGGCGATGCGGCCACGCGATTGGCGGAGAAGCCTGTGTACGAGTTTTCGAGAATCCTGTGACTGTTTGCATGTGCACGAAGTATCGCGTACGACGCGCTGTTGGCGATTTTTCGGATTGCCGTTTCCTTCAACTTCGCTTCGCGCGAACGTTCGCGTTCTCTCATCCATCATCGCGCGAACGATGGCGGGAGCGCGGCGGCTGCCGCTCCTTCTCCTCGCGATCGTCGTCGCGCTCCCGGTCGGGAACGTCCGCGCCGCGTTCTCGCTGCGAGGGAGCGACACGCGAAGGGACGAGCGCCTCATCGGATGGCTCGGCGAGGTCCCGCGCGCGGACGCGACGACGACGACGAGGGAGGCGCCGCGCGCGGACGACGCGAGCGCGTCGTCGCTCGGGCCCACGCGCGACATCGGCGTCGGCGACGCGCGCGTGGAGAAGCTCTCGGACTCCCCGCGCGCGTACCTCTTCCGAGAGTTCCTCACGAAGGAGGAGTGCGCGCACCTCATCGAGATCTCGACGCCGCACCTGAAGCGCTCGACCGTCGTCGGCGACGACGCGCTTCTCGGCGAGGCCGACGGCAGACGCAGCGACTACCGCACGTCCACGGGCGCGTTCCTCCCGAAGCTGTACGACGACGTCGTGACGCGCGTCGAGCGCAGGGTCGAAGCGTTCAGCCGCCTGCCGTTCGAGAACCAGGAGCAGCTCCAGGCGCGTTCTGTTAGTCTGTGCACTTTATCTCCCGGCGTCTCTCTCCGCCCATCACCCCACGCTCACGATCCCCTCCCACGGCGCCTCACGACTCCGCTGCTTCTGACGCCGTGCCTTTGAACTCCACCCCGATATCGTCGCTTCGCATGGACCCTCGACCCTCAGCTGCTGCGATACGAGCTCGGACAGGAGTATCGCGACCACGTCGACGGGTTCGCCACGGAGAACGGCGGCAAGCGCGTCGCGACGGTGCTGATGTTCTTGGCCGAGCCGGAGGAGGGCGGCGAGACCGCGTTCCCGAACGGCGAGCCGAGCGAGGCGGTCGCGGCGCGGGTCGCGGCGCAGCGCGCGAGAGGCGAGCTCAGCGACTGCGCGTGGAGAGGCGGCGGCGGCGGTACAGCTGGCGGCGGGAGAGGAAACCTAAGAGGGTTCGCGGTGAAACCGAGGCTCGGGGACGCGGTCCTCTTCTTCTCCTACGACGCGGACGACGACGGCGGGTACGACGGCGCGGAGGTGAGCCACGCGAGCACGCACGCGAGCTGCCCGACGACGCGCGGGGTGAAGTGGACCGCGACGAAGTGGATCCACGAGCGCGCGTTCGCGACAGGGACGTGGGAGACGCCGGAGTGCGTCGACCGCGACGACGGCTGCGCCGGGTGGGCGAGGGGCGGCGAGTGCGCGAAGAATCCGGGGTTCATGCTCGGGGAGGCGACGCCGGGGAGTTGTCTGAAGAGCTGCTGCGACGGCGGCGGCGGCGTGGAGATGCCGCGCGAGATGACGATATGGCAGAGGGAGTTTTGCGCGTCGTGCGAGGCGGGACGGACGAAGAAGGAAATGGTCGTGACGCACGAGGAAATTTAGTTAGGTGCGTTCTATACAAAAGTTTTTCACCCATTGTCCGGTTTCAACATTTGATCGTGTCCCCTTTCAACTGACCGGTGAACCGTTTTTGTATGGAATGGCCCTTAGCGCGTCTTCAGTCAGCGCTTGTTGTTCACCGCAACGACGTTGGAAATATTTTTATTCCTTCTCTGCTGACGCGGCATCATTCCCCGCGCGCGCGTCGCCCGCCGCCGCCCGCCCTCGCGGCGATGTCCGTCTCCGCGAGCGAGATCGAGGAGGTGCGAGCCGCGCTCGAGCGGTCCAAGCTCGAGGCCGCGCGCGAGAAAGCGCGCGCGGCGGCGTACGCGGACGAAATTCGCGCGCTCAAAGCTGCGAATCTCGCCGCGCATCGAAAGGACGAGCACGAGGAGGAGAACGTCACGAACGCGCTCGTGAAGAAGCTCGAGAGAGTGAACGCGGAGAAGCGCGACATGCTCATGCGCGTGGAGCAAGAGGAGGAGTTCATAACGAACGCGCTGCAGAAGAGGCTCGATCGCGTCGTCCGCGAGAAGCTCGATCTCGAGGCGCGCATGGCGAGAGAGCACGCGCGGACGGAGACGAACGAGAAGAAGCTCGGCGCGCTGACGGAAGAGCTGAGCGCGCTCGCGCGGCAGAAGGTGGACCTCGAGCGCGCGCTCGAGGCGGAGCAGGAGTGCATCGTGAACAAGCTCACGAAGCAGACCGCCGGGCTCGCGAAGGAGCGCGAGGCGCTCCGAGCGGAGCGCGAGGCGCTGCGCAGGCAGGTGGAGACGCTGCTGAGGCGCGTATTCCTCACACCGGTCCCCATACGACCCCGTTCGCGTTGTGAACGCCGGTTCTTAAGGACTTTCTCTCCCGACGTGTCTCTCCGCCCACCCCTCGGTTTCGATCGCCGACCTCGACGCCTTTCAACTCCGACTGACGCCTTTGAACTCCACCCCGACGTCGTGCTTCGTACGGAACGACCTTCGCAGAGACAAGGTGCGGCTGGGGCGCGAGAAGATCTCGCTCGAGAACACGATGGAGGCGGAGGAGGAGCACATCGTGAACCGCCTGCAGTCGCAGCTGCTGGAGATGTACCAGCGGAACCGGTTCTTGGAGCGCAGGCTCGAGGCGGGCGGGTCGCAGACGCCGTCGGTCGTGAGCGAGAGCGAGACCTCGGACGACGAAATCGGCGCGCACGCGCGCGGCCGCGGCGGGGCATCGTCGCACTCCGCGCACCACGCGGGCGGGTCGCCGCACCACGGCGGGAACCCGGGCCACGGCGGCGGCGCGCGAGGGATGGGGGGCCTGGGCGGCGGATCCTTTGGGTCGTCCCGCGGCGGAGCGCCGCACTACGGCTCGCACGCGCCGTGGGAGCGGGAGATGTACGCGTCGGCGTTCAACGGCAGACGGCGGAAGAGCGGCGGGTCGTCCGTCGTCTCCGTCGCCACGAGCGCGACGGCGTCGACGTACCAGGATTCGATCGGGACGTCGACGACGACGAGGAGCGAGAGAGACGGGGGCTCGCGCGGGGGCGGCGGGAAGAGCGGCGGCGGCGGCGGCGGCGGCGGCGGCGGCGAGAAGCCTGGCCGAGAGGAGGCGGCGGACGGCGCGTCGGGGCTCGGCGTGATTTCGATCTCGCGCGCGAGCACGCCGCCCGCGTCCGAGTCCGTGGACGCGACGCCGATCAGCACGCCGAGAAGCGCGCGCAGCGTGGAGGACGGGAGATGACGCGGCGAGAGCGCGCGGCGCGGCGACGGCGGGGACGCGAAACGAAACGAAAGTACGAAAGTACTTTTTTACTTTTACTTCAGATGCGCGCGTCCTAACTTTACACGTACTCGAAGAAAACAAAGATCTTAACTCGACTTATTAACTTATTACGTTTGGGTGGGTGACCCTCACTCTTGGACCCCCCCCCCTACCGCCTCGCGCGGCCATCCCCCCTTCCACCCCCAACTCGACGTCGCCTCGTACCGGTTCAAAAGGTTTTCTTCCACAGCGGCGTTGACTTTCTGCGCGGTGCACTTCCACCCGAGCGCTTGCAGCGACAACGCGTACTCCCTCGACCATCTCCTCGCGACGAGGTTGCTCCAGCTCGTCACCGGCGTGCCCGTGGACTCTTGCAACTTCAAGAACGCCCGAAGCGCGATCGCGAGGTCCTTCAACTCCTCGGCGTCGAAAGTGAACGGTAAGTACGGCTCGTATCGCGCGCGTCGCGGATGCGGGCTCGAGACGCCGCCGCCGCCGCCCGCGCCTCCCTCGAGCGCGCCTCCCCCTCCCCGCCCGCGCTTCTTTCCCGCGGGTCTCCCGACGCGGCGAGCCGCGGCGCCGGCCGCGGTGGCGCCCATGAGTTGACTCAGAGGGATCGTGTCCAACGCGGCGTTGGATTGGCGTCTGGAAGCGGACGGGGGAGAGAGAGGGTCGGGTCGTCGGAAAGTCGAGGGCGCGACCGTCCGACCGACCGATCGGTCGGTTCGTCGACGGTTCACCAACGAACGGTGCACTTTTCGGATCGAGATAGATTCGTCGATACGATTCTGGAAAAAAAACGTGGGGAAAAGCGGTTAGGGAGCGATCGCGCGGGGACGACGCACCCTCGCGCCTTCGCGCCGCCGTCGTGCGACGCTAACTGCGACGCGTCCCTCGTCATCGAGTGCACGGTCGCGCCCATCTTCGCGGCGACCTCCTGCGTCAGCGGAAGTCCATATCCCGGCGGCACGAACGTCCGCGGACGCGACGGTTGCTCCACCACGGTGACCAAATCGTTCGGTCGCAGCTTGCGGAGGTGCACAGACGCGCGCTCCGCGCGCGCGACGAGATCTCGCTCGCTCGCGTCCGCGGCCGCGATGACGAGCACGTCCGCCGCGTCCACGGTGATTCGATGCCCGACCACGTCCGACGCGGTGCACGCGGACGCGAACGTCATCCCGATCGACGCGTCGCTCGAGCGCTTCGACCTTGAGAATTCGTTGTTCAGTTCGTCGGAGTAGTGCGGGAGCGATCGTTTGTTCGCGCACGTGTCTCTCTGGTCGCCGCCCTCCGCGGACGACGCGGACGACGCGGGGCGCGCGTCGACGCGCGGGCGCGCGAGGGACGGCGTGACAACGGGGATCGACGTCGTAGTTGCGGCGTCGGCGGCGTCGCGCGGCGTCGAGTGCGCGGGGACAATCAGGAGCCAAGATTCAGTACCTTGACCGACAATCAGGACCGACCGCGACCGAGATCTTTTTTTCGGCAGTTCTCGCGCCGAAAACGCCTCGGATGAAATTTCCGACTGATTGCCCATACGAGAAAAATATTTTTTGTTTGGTTCAATCATGAATAAGTCGATCCTTCACAACACTTGAGTACGTATTAATCTACGACTGATTGCCTATACGAGCACGCGAATTGCCCATACGCGTATGACTTTTTAGTCATCGATCATTGGGCCCCTCAACAGGTGGAACAGGTTTTAAAAAAAAAAGCACTCGCAGTCTTCGCGGTTCATCGATACAGATGCTCGCCTCCTCGCGCGCGGCTGTCGCGACGGCGATGTGGTGCCTCGCGTCCGCGGCGGCGGCCGCGGGCGCGGGCGCGGGCGCGGGCGCGGGCGGCGAGGCCGTCGGCGCGTGCCGCGCGGGGACGGCGACGGGCGCGGCGTGCGGCGCGCGGCGCGTCGTCGCGTCCGCGACCGGGCGGCGTCTCCGTCGACTCCATCGCGGTCACCCCCCCGCGCGGCGGTGCGTCGCGACCGCGGCGACGCGACGCACCGCGGACGGCGCGACGTACGACGTCCACGCCGTCGCGGGCGACGGGCGGTGCCTGTTTCGCTCCGTCGCCGCGGCGATGGAGCTCGCGCGCGCGGGCGCGCGCGCGAGCGACGCGGAGGAGCTGTCCCTCGCGGACGCGCTTCGCGCGCGCGCGTGCGACGAGCTCGTCGCGCGACGCGAAGACGTCGAGTGGTTCATCGAGGGCGACTTCGAGACGTACGTGGAGCGCATGCGGAACCCGTGGGCGTGGGGCGGGGAGCCGGAGATCCTGATGCTCGCCAGAGCGCTGCGGACGCCGATCGAGGTGTTCGTCGTCGTCGAGGGAGAAAACGCGAGCGCGCGCGAGGGGGGCGAGCTCCGGAGCATCGGACGGTACGGCGAGGACGAGGAGGAGGAGGAGGACGGGGACGAGGAGGAGGAGGAGGAGGGGGGGGAGGAGGAGGGCGCGAGCGGAGGGGCGGAGGGCGGCGGCGGCGTCGCGGTGTTGTTTCACGGCGCGGGGCACTACGAAGCCCTCACGCGGTGCGACGACGACGACGCCGCGCGACGATGAAACGAACGACGCGCGCGAGCGAAATGAAACGAAACGCGTCGTCTCCGTACGTGTAGTCTAGCTCGAAGAGTCCGCGCGACGCGAGCCTCTCGTCCCCCGACAGCACGCCTTGCCTCTCTCTTCCCGCCTCGCCTCGCGTCGCGTCAGTGCGAGACGTACTCGCTGTACCGCTCCGGCCGCTTCCGGCTGCGAAGACCCGCCGTCGCCCAGTCCGCCGCGCCCGGCGCGATCCTCTCGCACGCGTCTTCGAACGATCTCCCGCCGTCGCCGCCGCCGACGCCCGCGTGCCGCACGATCGCCCAGAACACGCGCGGTGACGCGACCGCCATCGCCGCGGGCGCGAGGTTCGCGCGCGCCTCGGCGCTCTCGTCCGCGGCGACGACGCGAAGGACGACGGGTAAAAACGCCGCGGGGAGGTCCTGGATAATCTCCGACATCTCGCGGCGTCTGCCCCCCGCGTCCGTCGCGGCGTAGCGGACCAACAGGCGGCCGTCCGGCATCGTCTGAAACGTCGCGCCGCCGGTCAGCGCGGCGGAGACTTTCGCGTTTCCTTCCGCCTCCGCGCGACGCTCGCTCACGACGGCTCGCATCGCGCGCTGCAGCGAGCCGATCGTCGGGTCGGACGCGGAGAGCGACCCGGCTTCCGCCGCACGCATCAGGTCCGCGGCCATCGCGGTCGCGGCGGCGTTCGCGGCCCCGCCGCCTTCGCCTTCGCCGCCGCCTGGGTCTCGAAGCATCGCCGCGGTGGAGATCGCCTCTCTCGCCGCGAGGTCGCCCGTGCGTCGTCTGACGCGCGCGTCGAGAGCCTCGACGCCGACGCCGACGCCGACGCCGACGCCGACGCCGCTCGACCCCAACGTGTTCTTCTTCCCCTTAAACGTCCCCGTCTTCTTCGGTTTCTTGACGGCGACGGGCGAAGGCGACGCGGCGGCGGCGGCGGCGGCGGCGGCGACCGGGACGACGCCGCCGACGCCGACCGCGGTCGGGGACCCGCCGAGTCTGTGACCGACTTCCTTCACGGCGGCGGCGCGCTTTCGCTTGGGGGTCATCGCCGCGCCCGCGCCCGCGCCCGCGTCCGCGCCTCCGACGCCGTCGTTCACGACGTAGAGCGTCGCGGACACGACGTCCAGATTCGTCACCCCGAGCGCCGCGATCGCGACGTCGTCGTCATCCTCCGAGAGCGTCCTCACGTTGTGGTGTCCGACGGAGAGAGAAAACACGCGGTACTTTGCATCCTCCGCGATAAAGGACGACTCCGCGACGTGCCTGAGCTCCGACGCCGTCGTGGACGCGCCGTCGGGGAGGAGCAGCGTCTGCGGCGGGGGAGGCGGAGGTCCGGATCCGGGCGCGGTGGGCGCGGGCGCTTCCGCGGCAGCGAGGGAGGCGTGGATGCGGACCGCGCGGACGCGAACCTTCCACTGCTTTCGTTGGCCGCCGCCGCCGCCGCCGCCGCCGCCGCCGCCGCCACTCGGTGGCGGAGCTTCGTATTTAGACGATTCAGGCGCGCGATCGTCACCGCTGACCCCTGCCTTCGCGGGTCCGCTCGCGCCGCCCGCGGAAACGGACGCGGGAGTGATTTCACCCCCTCCGCCGCCGCCGCCGCCGCCGTCGCCGCCGCCGCTGTCGCTCAGATCCGCGAACGTCACCGCCGCCCGCCGCCGCTCCGTCCTCCCTTCCCTCGCGACGTCCACGTCCGACGCGAAGCGAGCGTTCGCGGCGACGTTCGCCGCCGCGTTCGCCGCCGCGTTCGCCGCCGCGTCCTCGTCGCTCGCGTCCTCGTCGTCGTCGTCGTCCCTCGGGACGTCCACGAGCTTGAGGCTCTGCAGGATCCGTCTTCGGGATAACGCGTCCGCGGCGACGGAGGGATCGACGCCGCCGCCGCCGCCGCCGCCGTGGACGGACTCGCCCTCGAGCGCGGCCGCGGCGATGCGCCCCTCCACGCCGCCGTTTCGCTCGTCGTCGTCGTCGTCGTCGTCGTCGTTCTCGCCGGCCTCGTCGTCGGACGCGTCGTCGACGTCGGCGTTCTTCTTCTTCGCCGCGGCCGCCGCCGCCGCCGCCGCGCTCGCGAGCTCCGCCTGCACGTCCAAGAGCGTCTCCTCCGCGGTCTCGCGCATCGCGAGAACCTCGACTTTCACCGCGCGCCGCTGCCCCATCCTGTGCGCGCGCGACACGACCTGCTGTTCCAGCGCGGTGTTATCTAACGGCTCCATGACGAACACGACGGACGCGAAGGATAAATCTAAACCCTCCGCGGCGGCGCGGTCGAGGAGAAGCACGGCGACGTCCGGGTCGCCTCGGAACGCGGCGAGCGCGGCGTCGCGCTGCGCGCGCGTCATGCCCATGCGCGCGATGTTCACGAAGTCCACGCCCGCGCCGGTGAGGCCGAGATCGATGACGTCCAAGTGCGTCCGGAAACCGCTGTAGACGATGACCTTCGCGGGGGCGCCGACGCCGACTCTACGCCACAGCGACGGCGGCAGCGGCGGCGCGGGCGCGGGCGCGGAGACGCCGCCGTCCTCGCTCGTCGCCGCGGCGTCCTCCGCGTTCGCCGCGATCGGCGGGCGGTGCGCGCGGAGGATCTCCTCCGGCGCCGCGGCGCCCATCTCGCGAAGGCGCGAGAGCAGATGCCGAACCTTCGTGCTCTCCCCCTGCGCTTCGAGCGCGTCCGTCATCCTCCACGCGTGCTGCACGTACGACGGCTGAATCTCGATCAGGTCTTGCGGGACCGCCTGTCGAGGCGCTGGGTTATCCGCCCGCGGCGTCGGCGCTTGCATGACGAACGATGACGCGCACACCGGGCACCGCCGCGGCGCGCGCTTCTCGTGAATAAAGTCGCGCGCGGTCGTCGACGAGACGCCGCGTTCGCGCTCGTCCCCGACGACGGCGACGCATCCGGTGCACAGCAAGTGCGCGCACGGGGTCACGAACGGCATGAACGACGGTCGCCGACACCGATCGCACGCGCCTCTCGCGTGGAACAGCGGGTACCGGAGCGCGTTCGCGGTCGCCTCCGCGGTCGCGCGCGCGACGCCCTTCTTCGTCGTCAGCGCGCGCACGAGGTCGACGATCGTCTCCTCAATCTCGTCGTGGAAACAGCTCACCGGGAACGTCCCGGTCACGCACGCCGCCTCGCGAAGGTTTCGCACTGCGTCCTTCGCGTTTCGCGTCTGCGCCGGGTTCAGGAGCGACTCGCGATGGGACTCGTCCGCCCAGTCCGCGAGAAGGAGCGACCGACGCACGAACGCGACGAGCTCGTTGTACGCGACGGCGTGCGTCTTCGTGAATCTTAGGGCCATTCCATACAAAAAAAGTTCACCGGTCAGTTGAAAGGGAACACGATCAAGTGTTGAAACCGAGCGGTGGGTGAAACACGTTTGTATAGAACGCACCGTAACGACCGAACTTCTCGCGTCAACGGCGGCAGACGGATGTCGGACTTCAACGTGCGAATCGTCGTCCGCTCGAGAACGGACGCGAGTCGCGACGCGGCGTCCGCGCGCGCGTGCTCTCGCGCGTCGTGGGCGTGCGACGCGCGCTCCGCCGCGGCGGCGCCGTCGAACTCGGCGTCGGGGTCGCGATCCGTCATCGCGATCCGTCCGGCGCGCGCGCCCTTCCGCGTCGCGCCGTTCTTCGAAAACTTACCACCGTGCTTCCCCCTTACTCCCTTGCCGCCCTTCGCGCCGGTTCCGCACCCCTCCGTCGCCTGCAGCGGCCTCTGAATCGCGCTCATCCACAGCTCGCGCGAGTTCCCGAACGGCGGCTGCCGCAAAAACGCGAGCAACGGCTGGAGGTACGCGACGCCCGTGCCCTTCAACGTCGCCGGCGTCGGCGTTCCCGTCATGACCCACCTCGCGTGCGACTTCAACGCGCACGCCATGGAGAGCTTCTGCGTGATGCTCGCGCACACCCCGAGCTGGTGGCCTTCGTCGAACACGATGCGCTGCCAGTGAACGCGCAGCAGCGGCGAGTCCATGTCCCCGAATTCGCTCGACAGGCGATTCACCGGGACGAGGACGACGTCGTACGCGCGCGCGAGACGCGACGGGTCCACGCCGCGGAACGACGCGATCGAGTCGTGCTTCGCGCGCGCCCGAAACGCCCCAGCGCCGACGGTTTCCGCGCCGGTGTACGACGACGACGCGATCAGATCGCGCGCGCCGCCGGAGAGTTCGTTCAACGACGCCGTCGTCGGCTTACGCGCCGCCGCGCCCTCGATCCCGAACAGCCACCGCGTCTCGGCGCCGTCGCCGTCGTCACCGTCGCCGCCGCCGCCGCCGCCGCCGCCGCCGCCGCCGCCGCCGCCGCTCGCGCCGAGGCCGACCGCCGCGTGCGTCCTGCCGTCGCCCGCGCCGAGGACGCACGTCCGCGGCGCGCACTCGCCGCCGCCCGTCGTGAACGCGATCTGCTCGAGCCAGTGAGATATCAACACCGGGGGCAACACGACCAGCGTCGCGGAGGATAACCACACCTTCCGCCGCTCGCCGACGCCGTCGACGCCCTCGCGCGCGAGCGACAGCGCCTCGTCGAGCGCGTCGGTGTCGAGCGCGATCGATTCCGATTCCGTCCCCGCCCCCTCGTGCGGCGACGGCGGCGGCGCCCAGGACAGCGGCCGCTTCTCCGTCGCGCCGGACGGGAGTAAACCGAGCGCGTACATGACGTCGGGCACGCCCTTCGCGGTCTCGTCTCCCGCGCCGAATCGCCACTTTGGCAGCGCGAGCGGGGAGTCGCGCGTGATCGCGGACGACGCGTTCATGAGCACGAACTCGATGATGTCGTGCGCGATGGCGCTTCCAGCGTTGTGCGACGCGACAGCGATGCGGTCTTGGAAGAACGCGACGTTTCTCGACGAGATTTCCCTCTCCGCGGCGGACGCCTTCGCGCGCTTGAACCCGAGCGGCGGCGCGGTCGCGGTGGAAAAAAAGTCGTCCGAGCTCGTCTCGGTCTTCGTCGCGCCGTTCGTCGCGTTCGCGCCGTCGTCGGAGAAGAGCCGCGTCGGCGCCGGCGCGGAGGCGATGTCGTCTACTACCGCGCGCGGACCGAGCCGCGACGGTCGCTTCCCCGTCGACGTCGACGTCGACGTCGACGCCGCGCCGCCGCGGTTCCGCTTCCGCCCGCTGAGGTATTCTTGCACCGCGCGCTCGATCGCGGCGAAGTGCCCGACCGGCGTGCCAGAGGACGACCGTTTGCTCCGTCGTGGGGTGCCGTCGCCGCCGCCGCCGCGCTCGCCCGTCGCGCCGCCGGCCGGCGTCCCGCCGCCGCCGCCGCCGCCCGAGCTCAAGCTCGGCGCTTCTTTGTAAAACCACGCGCGCTTCTCGGGGCAGAACCTCGCGCGCGCGCCCGTCGGCGGCGGCGGCCTCGCGCCCCGACGCGCGAAAATCAGCGCGAGCGCGGTCACCGTCTTCCCTAACCCCGGCTCGTCGCACAGGAGCCCGCCGGGAGAGTCGACGTACGACGGCGGCGGCGCGAGGCTCATCTCACCGCTCACGGCGTTGAGCCAGTACGGCGTCTCGACGTCGCCGCCGCCGTCCGTCGTCGTCGCCGTCGTCGTCGTCGTCCGCGCGCCGATGGGTCCGACCCAACGCGGGTCCACCACGCTCGGTCCTCCCCACCCGCACCGCTCGCGTCTCCGCATCCACGACAACCCCGCGATCTGATGCGGGTGCAGCCGGAGCTGGAGCCCCGGCGCGGCCGCGTCTAATCGCGCTCGAAACCCGCGGCACGTGGACGCGAGCGCCGCGGCGGCTCTCGCGTCGAGCCGCGCGACGATCGCGTCGAGCGCGTCCTCGGGAAGGTCCGCGGGGGACGCGCGAGCGCGCGACTCGGGCGCGATCGGCGGGAACGTCGGCGGCGGCGGGCGGAGACGCTCGAGCGCGGTCGCGAGCGAGCCGCGGCGCGAGCGCTCGACGTCGTGCGCGGCGCACCCGGCGACGCCGCAGAACCCGGCGCAGCGGCGTCGAGAAGGACGAGATCCGTCGTCGTCGTCGTCGTCGTCGTCGTCGTCGCGCCGCGCGTGGCCGAACACCGCGACGTACGCCGCGCGCGTCTTCGCGTCCTTCGGCTCCGCCCTGCCGCGCGTCGCGAGCGTCGCCGGGAGCGTCAGGCGCACGCGCGCGGTCGCGCGCGTCAGATTCGCGGCGTCGACGCGGAGCTCGACGCGCTCGACGCACGCCGCCTCGAGATGCAGCAGGTGCCGCAGGATGCCGCCGCGGCACCCCCACTCGCGTCGGACGGCGGCGCCGAAACGCGTTCGCGCTCGCGTCACGACGCGCCCGCTCGCGAAGCCTCGGCGGACGCGAACGCCCGTGCGCAGGTACTCGCCCGGGGGGCCGGGCGGGATCTCGGGCGACGGCGCGAGCGTGCCGACCTCGACGACGTTCGTCGCGGGCGGCGAAGACGCGGGGATCTCGCTCGCGGAGGACCGCGCCGACGACGCGTCGATCGACGCGACCTCGTCGACGAGGTGGACCTCCACGTCCACGTACCCGCCGCGCAGGACGCTCGACATCGCGCTCTGCCGCCCGTCGCCCGGCGCGCTCCGGTGACCACGGCCGCGGCGATCACCGCACTGGCGGGAAACAACGAACGCGACCGCGACCGGACGACGCCGACCGACCCGAACGACAGAAGCGTGATGAGCTGGCGATAAAGTCGTTCGTCGTTCGTTACAAGTCCGCGCGCGTCGGGATGGGCGGAGGCCGCGACGGAATCGCGCGCCGGCCCGCGCGCGGGGGGGGGGCGGTCGCGGACGCGTCGCGAGGACGGATCGACGCGATGGGGGCGCGCGCGCGGCGCCGATCGAACGCCGATCGCCGATCGGACGGATCGTCGAACGAAGCCGGAGCCTCATCGCAGTCGGACGACGAGGAGCCGCGACCTCCCGCGCATCGCGCGGTCTCGTCCCTGCGCAAGGCGTCCTCGTCGTTCGGGTCGTTCGAGAAGCTCCACGAGCTCGCGGACTGGAAGCAGGTCGGCCTCCACAAGCGGTACGCGGACCAGGCGCTGCATCGCCCGATCGCGCGAGGGTGGATCCACCTCGTCGTCGCGTCGGGCGTCAGCGCGATCGTGCTGTCAGGCGTCCTCTCGTCCGTCGCGCCCGCGCCCGTCGTGACGTTCGTGGTGACGACGTTCATGCTGCCGTACTGGGCGTCCGTGGGGCTGCACTGGATCCCATGGCGGAAGAGGACCGCGCACGACATCGCGCTGGTGTGCGACTTCATCGGGATATCGCTGGGGTTCTCCGGGCAGACGGCGTCGTGGGCGGGGCGGGGGTGGATCCGGAGCCGAACCTTCGTCGCCGCCGCCGCGAGGCTGAACGCGCTGTGCACGGCGTCGCTCGTCGCGGTCATGACCGTCGGGCTCTTGAAGCGCAAGAAGCAGCCGATGATGCTGTACAAGCGGAAGTTTCGGTTCGCGGTCGTGGGCGCGAACATGGCGCTGTTGGCGTTCGCGGAGAGCGCGTCCATCGCGGACCGACGCCTCAACGTCTTCATTCAGATTCTCGGGAAGGCGCTCGTCCCCGGGTACTTTCTGCGATGCGTCGCCGTGGACGCCAAGATCGGGAGACGGGGATGGCCGCTGCCGACGTGGGACGGGGTGTGGAGCGCGCACGAGAACTGGCACTGCGCGATTCTGTTGTTGCATTGCACGCAGTTGTACGCGATGTCGCGGCACGTCGGCTGGGAGGTCGTAGCCTAGATTTATTATTATTCTTCGACTTAATTATTAGAGTCGAGTTATTCAACCCCCGTCGCCGGTGTCGTCGCGCGCCGCGGCTCGCGGGCACGATGTTCAAGTCGCTGCTGGAGGCGCACAACGACGCGCAGAGCAAGCGCAAGGACGACGCCGGTGCGCGCCCCGTCGCTCGAGCCGGCCGCGCGGTAGCCTCTTCTTCGCCGACCGCGCGCGATCGCCCCCCCCCCCCCCCCACCCGAAACGCGACGACTCGAACGCCCCGCGGTCTCACGCGTTGCCTCCTCCCTCCCCGCGTCCTCGTTCGCAGACGCGTCGCGACGCGAGGCGTTTCACGCGCTCGACGCGATGAACGACGCGCTCGCGGACGCGGTCAGCGGCGACGTCCACGACGTGTTCGAAGCGCAGAAGAAGATCGAGGAGCGATCGCGCGAGCTCAGGGAGAAGAGCGTCCGGTTCGCGTCCGTGACGGGGGAGGTGCGCACTACACGCCGGCGTCTCTCTCCGCCCACCCCACGGTTTCAATCCCGACACGCCGCGACGCCTTTCGACGCCTCTCGACCGACGCCTCTCGACGCCGCCCCGCCGTCGCTTCGTATGGGCAATTACCCTGCAGTGGACGCGTTTCCTCAACAACTTCGACGACGCGCTCCGAGGGATCGGCGATTTCGAGCGGTGGGTGAAGGAGGTCGAGTTCGACCTGAACAACCTCACCGGGGTGATGAAATACGTCGAGGAGGGCGCGGAGGAAGAGCGCGGCGGGGCCGACGCGGGGGATGAGGACGGGAACGAGTGAACGACGACGGGCGGACGGGACGCGCGTCGAAGGAAGCGTAGGAGACTAGCGATAGCCGATTACATGATTAGATGGTGGGCGGCGTCCATGCGCGCCGCGAGCATCGCTCACTTCTTCTTCGCCTTCTTCGCGGGCTCCTGCTTCGTCGCCTTCTCCCCCGCCGGCCGCTTCGCCGCCGCCGTCTTCTCTCCTCGCGCCTCTTTTCCCTTCTCCTTCCCCGCGGCGTTTGCGCCCGGATCCGGATCAGCCGCCGCCGCCGCCGCGACCGCCTCCTCCTCCGGCAGCGTCGCGTTGTACAGCGGCAGCGCCACGGATTCGTTCGTCTTCATGTACACGCTCTGCACGTTCGCCCACTTCCTCGGGATGATCTCCACGACGCCCGCGATCGCCGCCATCGCGTTCTCTACGACGTCCTCGACGCTGAATCGCGCCTTGGCCACCTTGACGTGGACGCACGTGCCCGCGCCCACGTGCACGTACGTCGCGGACGCAGCCTTGCGGACTTGCTTCGGCCAGTCCTGCTTCGTGAGGTCCACGGGCACGGGTTGCTTCTTCTTCACGAAGAAGCTCTTCCCCAGGAGCTTCGGAAGCACCGGTATCACGCGCGCGTCCGCGAGGAACAGATCGTAGGAATCGCAGAGCTGGCGCTTCGCCTCGTGGGGTTTGTAGTTGTTCCGGAGCTTCGAGATGCCCAACACCTTGGCGACGCCGCACTTCTCCATCTCCGCCACCTTCTTCTTCGCCTCCTTGTGCCCTTCGCCCTCCTTATCCTTCACGATGAGGCAAATCTCCGCGGTTTTCAGATCGAGCAGAGGATGCGGGACCCTGATGGGCACCAGCTTGTTGCTTCCCTTCTGCGGCGTCTTCCGCGTGGACACGAGGACGCTGAACGTCTCGTCGCCGCCGTCCTCGTCGAACAGCTGCGTCTTCGCCTCGCTCCGCACTTTTTCCAAGTGCTTCTTCAGCGCGTGCACCGCTTTCGCGACCTGCGCGGCGCTGACTTTGGAGGCGACGTCGACGGAGGGAGGCGCCATCGCGGTGCGCTTCTGGAGCCGCCGCCGCCGCCGAATCGACGCGACGAGGCGAGAAGAGCGCGACCGACGACCGACGCGGGACGGGGTCGCGCGACGCGCGCGCTCGGTCGGCGAGCGCGAGACCGGGGGCGCGTGCCGGCGCTTCTCTTCGCGATGCGAAGGTCGGAGCGCGCGGGGTTGTGCCGACGGCGAGGGGAGGGCAGCGCGGACGTCTCTCGAAACAAATGCCGCGCCGGCGGCGGTGACGGCGATCAGTCGCGCGGGCGAGGTCTACACGTGTACCCTGACTCTCGTGCTCGTTTTTCGTTGATTAAATACACCGCCGCCGCCCTCTTCACCTCGTCCCGCCGCCGCCGTCCGGCAACCCGCAGAACAACTGCGCGGATATCACGCTCTCGTGCCGCTTCAGCGCGCGGAGCAGCAAGTCCAGACGCGCGTCGAGCTCGACGACGCGCTCCTCCGCCGCGCGCGTCGCCGCGTCCGAGTCCGCGTCGTCGTCCTCGTCGACGCTGACGTCCATCAAGACGTCCCCGCCGCGGTCGAGCTCGATCTCGTAGATCATCTGAAACTCCCTTATCAGTCCCGTGTGTGTGTCGCCTGGTCTTCTCTTCGCGCTCTTCCCGCTGTAGTTGACGATCCCGCACTCGCCGACGCGCGTGATGACGTCCGAGATCTCCGCCAGCAGACCGTCCTTGTCTTCGCACAGCAGCGACACGGTGGCGGTGGAGTACTTGGACAACGACGCGCCCGGGTCCCTCCTCGCGTCTCTCGCCATCGCGGCCGCGGCCGCTCGAACCACGTCGTTGCGCGCGCCGTTGAGTATGACGTCCACCTCGGAGTTGGGCGCCGCGGCGCTGACCGCGCCGAGCGCCGGCGCGGTGGTCCGCGGGACGTCCCCGTTTTCCGCGAGGAATTTCTGAATCTTGTACTTGGCGCTTCGCGTCTTGGCGATGTCGAAGAAGCCCTTCTGGAGCGCGACTTTCTGCTTCGCAACCGCGCGCGCGACCGCGCTCGCGCTCGCCTCGCCCGCGCCCGCGAACAGCTCCAACCCGCTGTTCTCCGTCGCGATGATCTCCACGACGTCCGCGTTCGAGAGGCGGTAGTCCGCGTCCACGTCCACGCCGTTGACCTTCGCCGCGATCATGTCGACGCCGACGTCGGTGTAGTACGCGTAGTCCACCACCGTGCTCCCCGCGGGGAGGTTCATGACGCCGCCCTCGGGGGTGAACACGAAGACGCGACGGCCGAGTAAATCCCCGGTGATCGTGTCCACGAACTCCTCCGCGGTGAGGACGCCCAAAAACTCTTCCTGCCACTCGCGGATGTTGGCGAGCCACGCGAGCTGCCGCTCGTGCCCGCTCTTTATGAGGACGCTCTCCGCGGGCGACCGCCTCGCGTCGTCGTCGTCGTCCGAGTCCGAGGAGTCGCTGCCGTCGTCCAAGCTCGCGTTGACGCCGACGCTGACGCCGACGCCGCCCTCGAGCGCGGCGCGCTTCCGTCGCAGCCGCCGGCTCGTCCGTCGCGCCGTCGTCCTCCACGCCGCCTTCACCTCCTTATCCGCGGCGATGCCGCACTCCGCCATGCGATGCATGTCCTCCGTGCGAATCTGCAACTCCAGGGGAAACACCTCGTCGCCGCCGCCCTCGCCCCACTTCCCTCGCTTCGCGCCGCCGCCGATCGGCTGCACGACCGTGTGCAGCGCCTTGTACCCGTTCAGCTTCGGCGTCGCGATGTAGTCCTTCATGCGTCCGGGCACCGGCGGCCACGCCGCGTGCACGATGCCGAGGACGTGGTAGCACAGCCTGGACGTCAGCGCCTTCCGATCCTTGTCGTCGTCGCGGGCGGAGGAGTACTCCCCGGAGAAGTACTCGTCGCCGTCGTCGCCGTCGGTGGACTCCTTCGCGTCGTCCTTGAGGTGGAGGACGATCCTGAGCTGCGCGACTTCGTTCACGCGACGGAGACGCGAGGAGAGGAGCTCGAGGGATTCGCGCTCCGCGTCGCTGCCGGGCGGCGCCGTCGGTATCCTCTCCCCGCCGGCTTTGCGGTACACGCCGTACAGCTCCTTCGCGCGGCACTGAATCTCCACGCGTTCGCACGCGCTCTTCAGGAAGTCGTCCTCGTCGCACATCTTCTGCAGCTCCGCCGCCGCTCTCGTGACGACCGGCTCTTGTCTCTTGGAGAGCTCGTCGAACCACCGCGACGTGATGGCGTGTTGCTCCGGCGCCACGTGCATGAACGCGAGCTCCTCGAGCTCGTTCTTGACTTTGTACATCCCCAGAAGTTTCGCGAGCGGGGCGAACACGAGGAGCGTTTCCTGCGCGATCCTTCGTCTTTTGTCCGGTTTTAACGACCATAACGTCCGCATGTTATGCGTTCTGTCCGCGAGCTTGACGACGATCACCCTGACTTCTTGCGTCATCGCGAGAAACATCTGTTGCAGGTCGTCCGCCTGGACGTTCGCCTTCGTCTGCGCCGTCGTCTGCGCGCTCGCGACGTCGTTCGCGCCACCATCCGCGCTCGCTCTCGCGCCCGCGTCCTCGTCCTCCGAGTCATCGAGCAACAGCGGGAGGTCCGCCGCGGTCGTCCGCCCCTGCTTGCTCACGCTCGACGACACCTTGCTCACCTTGGTCTCGCCCTCGACGATCCGCCGCACCGCGGCGCCGAACCGCTCCTGTATGGACTCGAACGTCACGAGGTCCGTGTCCTCCACGGTGTCGTGGAGCAATCCCGCGATCACGGTCTCGTGGTCCATGCGCTGGTCCGCGAGTATCCCCGCGACCGCGACGGGGTGCGTGACGAACGGCTCGCCGGATTTTCGTCGCTGGCCGTCGTGCGCGTCGTGCGCGACCGCGACCGCCGCGCGCACCTCGTCGCGCTCGAGCGCGTCCATGTACGCCAGCTTCTCCGCGATGGTGTCGTACAAGTACTCCGCGTTCACGTGCGACCAGTCGCCGTGCTCGCCGCTCGCGGCGCTCGGCGCGTCGATCGACGCGGCGCGGCGCCGCGCGGCGCGTACGGCGCGGGCGGATCGTGGATTATCTTTGATCCCGCCGCGCGATCGCGATCGAGCGTCCGCGAGCCGCGCGGGCGACGCGGGTCCCGAGCAGCTCGCGGTCGAGTGGCTGCGCGCGCGGTCGGACCATCGCGCGGTCGCTCGCGGGGGACAAACCCGCGGCGAGGTCGCGGCGAGGCGCATCGCGCGGCGTCGATCGATCGATCAACCCCCGACGCGCGCGCGAATCGTCTCGGGAATGTTACCCAACCCTGACGCGCTTTGCGGAGGCGGGGGCGACCGCTTCCTTCGCGCGTCGCGCCGCTCCGGCGTCGCGGTCGCCGGGTTCAGCCCTCCGCGCGGATCGCCCGATGCGGATCCCGCGCGCGCGCCGCGCGCGTGACCTGTCGTGCGCGCGTCGTCCGGCGCGCGCGTCGCGAGTGCGACCCTCTTCCCGCGTCCGGGTTGGGTCGTCGTCTCCGCCTCGACTCCGCGTCGCCTCGATCGGCCTGCTGGCGGATGTGATCGTTGACGGTCAGGTCGCCCGGCCGTTCCGAATTAGGTAGGGGCGGGGTCGGTGCTCGGTTCACAGCACGTCGCGCGCGTCGTCGTCGTCGCACGCGCACGGTCGCACGCACGCCAGGGCGGACGCACGCGCGTCGGATTCGCACACACCGCGGGGAGTCGCATCGCATCGCATCGCATCGCGCTCGCGCACGATGCAGAGCGGAGAATCCATCTACGACCTCATCCCCAAGCCGGTGGAGGTGCCCGAGCGGCCTCCGATTTACGTCTCTCAGGTGCGCGCGTCCCGCGACCCGCGGATCGTTCGCGCGCCGCGCGAGACGCGCGTCGCCGGTCCTCGGAGACGGCGGCGCCGTCGCGCGAGGACGCGATCGCGCGTCTCGAGCGATCGCGCCCGAGCCTCGCGTCGAACGAATCCCCGCGGTTCCCACCCTCTTCCGTTTGAACCCAATTCTGACCCTCCTCGCGCGCACACCTCGCGAAATCCTCCCCTCTCGCAGCACCCGAAGGACGTGGACGCCGAGAGGCGATCGAAGGCGACGTTCGGGCACGCGATCGGGTCGCTCAAACCGATCCCGACGAACTTCCTGAAGTCGCACGCGAAAGAGCCCGTGCTCCCCTCGCGTGCGCCCCCGATCCCGTCGCGTCGTCCCCGTCGTACCCTCGCCGTCGTCCGCCTCTTCTCCAGAGAGTCCGCCCCCGTCCCTGCCAAAAGGGGACATCGTTTTTTCTCTCGCGCGAAAAGTCTCTCTCTCTCGTCCGACGTTACCCGCTGACCTCCCCCGTTCCCTCGTCCACCCACCCCCGTTCGAACCCAATCCATCCACAGCGGAGCGCCCGACCCGCGAACGCGCGACGCTGAAACCCCCCGTCCCG
Organism: Micromonas pusilla CCMP1545; assembly: GCF_000151265.4. Classification (NCBI taxonomy): domain Eukaryota; kingdom Viridiplantae; phylum Chlorophyta; class Mamiellophyceae; order Mamiellales; family Mamiellaceae; genus Micromonas; species Micromonas pusilla. The sequence goes on from NW_003315887.1 coordinate 702,717, forward strand.
AGCAAGGAGGAGCGGCCGACAATGGGCCTCGTGTCGAAGAAAAATTTCGTCTACGCCAACGCGGTTGAGAACATCCTCTCCAAGCCGCCGACGAAGACGGCGCCGACGCGAATGACGGAGAAGCCGGAGTACGGCAAGGTGCCGAAGTACCTCGAGACGATCAAGTCGCAGATATCCGCGGAGAAGGCGTTTATCGCGGCGCGCGAGGAGGAGCTCGCGAAGGAGCAGAGCGGGCGGACGCGAGAGCTGTCCCAAGAGGAGGTGGACGGTCTCGTGCGCGACATGAAGATCAAGTGGGCGAAGCTGAACGACGCGTACGGGCGTCTGCCGTTCACCCTGGACGTGCCGAGCAAGAAGAGGAAGAAGGAGGAGCTGGAGAAGGAGATGACGCAGCTCGAGAAGGACATCAAGAGGCTGCAAGGCAGGCGGGTGGTGGTCGTGTACTGATCTCAATGATGTTTTTGAGCTCCGAGGGTGCGACGACGACGTCGACGGACGACGGGGAACGGGGAGAGGGGCGCGTACTAGAAGATACCTTACGGGGGTGGGACGACGCATCGTAGCTCGATAGATGATCGCGCGCGCGCGCCGCGCGGCGGTTTACATGCATATCACAGCGTGTCCTTCCGAAGCGCGCCTCTCTCGTTAAAAGTGAAGTACTGTTAGAGTCTTGCTTGTATCTCGTCGAGTCGTCCGAAAAGGTCTGGTTGCGTTCGTGCCGCCGAGGCGTTCGCCTCGGTAGTCGTCACTCCCTCGCGCGCGCGCGGTCCGCGCCGGCATGCGCGTCGCCCTCCCCCGCGCCGCGCTGGCGATGATCGCGTGCGTTCTCTTCTGCGCGTCGCGCGCGTCGCTCGTCGCCGCGGGAGGCGGCGACGTCGCCGCCGCGGGCGCGCGCGAGCCCGAGCCACCGCTCGCGACGCTCCGCGCGTCGAAGCGAGCGGTCTCGACCGCCGTCGCCGAGGCGTCGGCCGCGCGCGCGCGCGTCGTCGTCGACGCCGCCGCCGCCGCCCCAGCGCCGCTCGCGGTATCGCGCCGCACCGCGGTCGGCGCGTGGGTCGACGTCCCGCCGCCGCCGCCGCCGCCGCCGCCGCCCGCGTCGACGCTCCTCCCGTTCCCTCCCCCGCTGTGGAGCGCGCAGTCGACGTCGGGCGCTCGCGGCGGGTGCGCGACGCGCGAGCTCGACGCGGCGGAGCTCGAGGCGAAGGAGAACGCGCGGCTTCGCGCGCGTACCGCGTCTCACGACAATACTCTGAGCCGACTCGCCGGGTTCGCCGTGGACGTCCCCGTGCTCTTCCACGTCGTTCACGACGGGCACGACGGGTACGTCGCGGAAGACCGGCTGCGCGCGCAGGTGGAAGTGCTCAACAACGCGTTTCGCGGCGCGACGCATCAGCACGATGGGCTCGTGAACGTTAACGCCGCGGACACGGGCGTTTCTTTTCACTTTCACGGCGCCACGTACCACGACGTCGCCGGCGCGACCGGGGAGACCGCGGGGTGGTTCAGGGACGACTGCTCGACCGGGTTCGGAGAGCTGAGAATCAAACGCGCGCTCGCGACGGACGTGCGACGCGTGTTGAACGTGTACACGTGCGAGCCCGACGGCGGCGTCTTGGGGTGGATCCAAGCGTTCCCGGACGAGTACCCCGAGGAAGACGAGCGCCACGGCGTGTTTTTGCTGCACTCCACGATCCCGGGCGGGGACGCGACGCCGTATAACCTCGGCGACACGCTCACGCACGAGGTGGGACACTACCTCGGGCTGTATCACACGTTTCAAGGCGGGTGCCACGCGCTGTGGGAGACGGAGAGGGGCGACGCGGTGTACGACACGCCACCGCAGAAGGACAGCTGTCACGGCACGTGCGCGGAACTCGCGGCGAGGGCGCAGGACAGCTGCGCGGGCGTCGGCGAGAGCGACGAGACGCTGCCGCCGTATTTTGGCAGGGACGCGTTTACAAATTTTATGGATTACAGCGTGGACGCGTGCATGTCCGAGTTTACCCCGGGGCAGGCGCAGCGGCTCGCGGAGGTGATCGCGCAGTACAAGCCAGGGCTGATGGAGAGCGGCGGTGGAGGTGGGGTCGTGAGCTTCGACGGACCGCCGTCGTCGTCGTCGTCGTCGCCGCCGGCGCCGCCGCCGCGGGTCGAATGCGCGGACGAAACGCACGCGAGCTGGTCGTTGTACCTGAAAGCCGACGACTTCCCGCTGGAGATTGGTTGGACGTTGAAACGCACCGCGACGCTCGAGGACGTGAGCGCGGTCGCCACCCTCGTCCCCGTGCGCGACGACGCCGCCGCCGTCGTGGCGCGCGTGGACTTTGGCGACTTGAAACAAAACGGCGGCGAGTGGATCTGGCGACGGTGTTTGCCCCCCGGGGTGTACGAGCTCGAGATTCTAGACAAGTGGGGGGACGGGATGTGCTGCTTCTGGGGACGCGGGGAGTGGCACACGACGCTGGACGGCGTGATGATCGCGTCCGGAGACGGCGACCACGACGCCGGGGTGTCGATGCGGATAGAAGCGCGCGTGCCCGTCGACGCGTCGGTCGCGCCGAGCCCGCCGAGCCCGCCGCCGCCACCGTCGCCGCCGCCGTCGCCGCCACCGCCTCCGTCGCCGCCGCCGCCGCCTCCGCGGCAGCAGTCAGACGGCGGGCAGGTCGTGCGCGCGCTCGCGGCCGCGTTATCGTTGTCCGCGTGATGCGAAGGACGTCGGCGGGCGGCTCGTCGAAGTATAAGTAATCGAGCGAAGCGTCGTCTCGTCGATTCGTTTCATCGTTCGCGTTCGTTCGCGCGTCGTCTACGTCTACACCCCGAATATCCCCTCCAAGAGCGGGTCGTCCCCGGACATCCCCCCCGTGCCCCCCCCCGGATCGAACAGCAGATCTAAATCCCCGTCCGGCATCGTCGCCGCGGCGTCCCCGAACGCGCCGTCCGCTTCGTCTTTCGTCGTCCCGAAAAATACCGCGTCGAAATCCGCGCCGCCGGGGCCGGGGCTCGGACCCGCGCCGCGGCCGCCGCGGGGGACGCCGACGCCGGCTTTTTCTCTCTCTCGCTTCGCCGCCGCGGCGGTCGTCTTCTTCCTCGCCGCGGCCGCCGCTTTCCTCGCGGTCGGGGACAGCGCGTCCTTGGACACCTTCACGGCGACCTTCGTCGCCTTCGCCTTCGCGGCGGCGCCTCTGCCTCCGCCGCGGCCGCCGCGCCCCCCTCGCCCGCCGACTCCGGCGGGCTGCCGCGCGAAGTCAGCGTCGACGCCGCCGGTCGTCCCCGCGCCCGCGCGCGCCGCGACGGCGACGCCCTCGACGTCGAGGGAGGCGTTGCCCAGGTCCCTGTTCAGATCCTTCGTCCGCTTCTTTTTCGCGGGCGGCTGCTTCGTCTTCGACGCGCCGGAAGATGAAACGTCAACCGTCGCGCCTCCACCGGAGACGCCGACGCCGGGGGAAGGGAGGAAGTCCCCTTCCAGACCGATGTCGAAGTTCTTCAGGTCGAACGCGTCGTTGTCGTCGTCGTCTCCGAACCCGACTTTGGGGTCGAACGCGATGTCGTCGAACCCGCCGAAAGGGTTGTTCAGGAGCCCGCCCCCGCCCGCGGCGGCGGCGGGTTTCTTCCCGCGCTTCCCCTTCGCCTCCGTCTTCACCGTCGTCCCCGCGGTCAACGCCCTCGCGACGCCGATCGCGCTTCGGTTCACCTTGACCGTCATCCCGCTTCGAGGTTTCCGAACGACCCCGTCCTTGGGGTCGAACCCGCCGCCGCCGCCGGCG
>NW_003315887.1:706642-722358 GCF_000151265.4 Micromonas pusilla CCMP1545
CGCGAGAGGGACGTCGTCCCCGGTCAAATCGACCCCACCCGACCCCGCGGCGCGCATCGCGTTCGATCGCATCGCCGGGTGCGTCGCGCCGATTGAGGGCCCGGACCCCGCGCCCGCGCCCGCGCCGCCCCGGGGTGGTTGGACGGGAGCGCCGTACACCCGCGGGGGTTGCCGCGCGCTCGTGCGTCCCTTCCCCATGCACCGCTCCAAGTGCTGCGCGAACCTCGCGGCGGCGACTTTCTGCACGCACAGCGGGCACTCCGTCGCTTGCTTGCTCACCCCGCCGGTCCTGCCGTAGATGTCCTTCGTGCCTTTCCCGACCTTGCCGCTCGGGGGTTGGATGTTGATCGGCCGAGGTCCCATCCCTTGCATCGCGCACGCCTCCGCGTTCGCGCCGGCGTCGCGCGCGAGGAGGTCGTGCGCGATGCTCGCCGCGTCCGTGGGCGGCACGCGCTCTTGGACGCTGTCGAGCGTCTCGAGACCGAGCGACAGCGTCCGGTGGAGATCGATCGCGACGTCCCATATCGCGCCGTCGAGGATCTTTTCGTACGTCGCGACCGTCGCGCCGACGACGGAGTCGACGCGCTCGACGCCGCGCTTCAGACGCGCGATCGCGGCGATCTGCGCCAGAAGCTTTTCGTGCTCGCGGCGCTCCGCGTCCGTCATCGGCAACGGCGCGGGGGGCGACGGCGCGATCGGCGCGGGCGCGGGCGACGGCGGGGACGCCTCGAGCACCTGCATGCTGACGCGCGGGGACGACCCTCGCCTCGGGACGACAGACATTCTCCGAGCCGCGACGCTCCGACTTCCGCGCGACGCGTCGCCGCGCGCCGCGGCCGCGCCGGACGCGTCGAAGCCCCCGCGCGACTTCAGACGACGCCGCGCGCCTCCTGCCTCGCGAGACACCGCCGCGCCTCGCAGGTTTGACGCGCGGGTAGGTTCCGGGACGAACGAGCGACGCCCTTACGAACGACGGACGACAGACGCGCGCCGCTCGCCAAGGTGTGCCTCGCCTGGCGGAGACGGAATGGGCCTGTCAATACTGTACTCGTCAACTGCGCTCCATCACAAGGTCACTACGCGCTCACGCCGCGGTCGACTTCGCCTCTCTCAGGAAACTCTGCAGCGCCGCGAGCCGCGAGTCTATGTCCGCGATCTCCGCGTTCGCGTCGCCGTGTCCCGCCTTGGCGAGCGGCGGCTTCGCGCCGCCGCCGCCGCCTCCGTCCGCAGGGCGCGCGTTTTCCTTCGCCGCCCCCGCCCAGCCGTCGTCCTTCGACGCGTACGCGGACAGCTTCTGCTTCACGTCGCGCAAAATCCGACCGGGGGACGCGCTCGCGCTCGCGTTCGCGTTCGCCGCCGCGTTCCCCCCCGAGTCGTTCGAGCTCCGCAACCCGTTGGTCACGCCCGTCGCCGCCGCGCGTCGTTCGCGTCCGCCCCTCGGCCGCGCGGGCGACGCCGCCGTCGGCGTGCCGACCCTCGAGCCCGCGTTCGAATTCGAGCTGCTCATCCACGCTTGCGACCGCTCGCCGACCCTCGCCGGCGACGCCGCGCCGCTCGCGATCCCGGCTCTGGAGTTCATGTACCTCGCCGCGTCCCTATCGCGCTTCTCGCGGACGTACGCGGTCGGGTCGAACCGCCCGGGCGACGCGCCCGCGCCGCGCAGCGTCGGCGACCGACCGCGAAGCCGCGCCGCCGGCGACGGGCTCCGCGCCGTCGGCGTTCGGAAGCCGCCGCCGTCACCGTGCCCGTGCCCCCCTCTCGGCGCGAGCGAGCTCCCGCGGCTCAGGCTCATCCCCGCGCGCCACGGTCGATCGCGGTCGACGGACGACGCGCGCGCGGCTCCGGTTCCGCGAGAAGACGGCGACGCCGCGCCGGGGCGGGGCGGCGCGCGCCCCAGCCCCCGCGCGGGGGACGCGCCCCGAGACGAACCCGCGTACCCGTACGCCGCGCCGCCGCTCCTGAGACGTCGCTGCAGCCCGTCGCACTCGGTCGCGAGGTCCTTCACCTTGGCGCGCAGTTCGCGCTCCAGCTCGCGGCGCCTGGCGGACTCCGCCGCCGCCGCGTCGAGCTCTTTCTGTTTCGTCGCGAGCATCCGCCGCTTGCTGCTCTGTGCGTTGAGCAGCTCCGTCTCTTTGCCCTGCAGCGCGCTCGCGAGGTCATCCCTCTCCCGGCGCAGGAGCTTCATCTCTTTGTTCAACGTCCTGACCTCGGCGTGGAGGCGTTCGAGCTGCTCGTACGCGTGCCCGTGGACGAGGTCCGCGGCGGTGCGCGGCGCGGCGTCTCCATCGCGGAGGTCGAGCTCGCGCCTCAAGTCTCGCACCGTAGCGCGCAGCGCGTCGTTCTCGTCCCGAAGCTTCTCGCCGGACGCGCTGCTCCCGCCGCCCGCGGTCGCCGCCGAGAGCCTCTTGTTCTCCGCGGTGAGCCGCCGCACCGTCGCCTGCAGCGCGTCCGGGTCGACGTGCCCTTCGAACAGCAGCGGCAGCGGGTAGTGCACGCGGTCGTACTCCGCCGCGTACGTCAGGATGAGGTACCGCTTCGACGCGTTCTTCTTCGCGGCGGCGGCGTCCGCGGCGTTCGCGCTCGCGCGCTTCGTCTTCAGCGACTCCAAGTCCGCGTACGTGAGGAGATCCACGAACACGGAGTCGCTGCCGTCGCTCACGGCGGCGGCGAGCATCTTCACGAAGACGTCGTACTTTTTGAAGTTTCCCGTCTTGGCGGTGATGTCCTCGACGTATCGCGCGGTGAAGTCGCCGCGCCATCGCGCGCCGTCGTCCTTCTTCTCCGCCTGCGCGGACGATGCGATGCGATCGCGGGGGAGGCGTCAGGGGATGGACGATGGCGTGGAGCGCGCGTCGACGCGCGCGGTTTGAAAGCGAGGAGACGAACGAGACGAAATCCGCGCGGCGACAGACGACGCCAACGATCACAAGCCGACGGGGGAGGATCTGAGGGCGACCGCGCGTGGACGCACCTCGACGGAGAGCATCTCCGCGTCGACGCTGGATATCGTGACGATGTACTCGACGCCGTGAAACGACAGTTCCGCCTGCGAGTCGGAGGAGGGACGGCGAGCGCGTCAGACGGGTTCGAACGGCGGTCGGGACGACGAACGCGTGCGGTGTGTTGTTCGCATCGTTTTCCACCCGCGAGGCGAGCGACGACGCCGCGGGGACGCGAGCGAGCGGGGACGCGCGCGCACCGTCTCCACGAGCGCGTGCGCGCCGTGCGACGCCATGGGTGCGACGACGTTCGTGTCTCGAGCTGCGAGGCTCGCGCGAACGGCTTTGAGGCGCGCGCGGCGGCGGCGACGCGAGTTCACCCGCATCGCGCGCTCGGGCGCGCGTCGAACGGCTACCGAGCTCTGACGAACCGAGTTTGCCGTGACCCGGAAACTTTTTTTGCTTGTTACAACGCCGCGCGCAACATCGCCTTGAGCTCCTCGCCCGACAACGCCACCGGGTTCCCCTTCATGCTCGAGCTCTCCTTACTCTTCCGCACGACGTCGTCGAAGTCGCTCTCCTTCAGCCCGAACGTCCCCAACCCCGGAACCCCGACGCGAGCCACGAGCGCCGTCATCCACGCGACGCCGTCGTCCGCCGTCGCGTCGTCGCGACCCGTGACGACGCGCGCGACGTCTTCGTACCGCCGCAAATACGCGGAAGACGCCGCCGGGTCCGTCTCCGCGACGCGCCCGCGCAGCGCCGCGACGTTGATCGCGCAGCAGTGCGGCAGCAGCGCGGCACATATCGCCCCGTGCGGCGCGTGAAGGAGCCCGCCTAACGTCCCGCTGAATCCGTGCACGGCGCCGAGCTTCGCGTTGGCGAGCGAGAGCCCGCCGTACAGAGAGCACAGGCACATGTCCTCCCGCGCGGCGACGTCGTCGGGGCACTCGAACGCGCGCAGAAGCGACCGCGCGCCGGCTTTAATCCCGGAGATGGCGACCGCGTCCGTGAGCGGGTTCGACGCGTTGCTGACGTACGGCTCGACGCACTGCGTGAGCGCGTCGAGCCCCGTGTGCGCGGTGACGCTCGCGGGCATCGATCGCGTGAGCTCGGGGTCGATCACGCAGACGTCCGGAAGCATGAACGCGTGCCGCATGGAGACTTTCCTGTCGCCCGCCTCTAAGACGCTGTTCTTCGTGACCTCCGCGCCCGGCCCCGCGGTGGTCGGGACCGCGATGAACGGCGCCGCGCGTCGAGTCAGCGGTCGCGCGCGGCCGACGACTTCGAGGAAGTCGTACAGGTCCGGATCGGATCCGCCGTTCGTGAGGACCGCGGCGACGCACTTGCCCACGTCCACGGGGGTGCCGCCTCCGATCGCGACGACCGCGCCGCATCCGCGCTTCGTCGCGAGCGCGATCGCCGCCTCCGCGGTCGCGGTCGTCGGCTCGCCGCCTTCGCAGTGGTAGACGTGCGACGCGATGGACGCCTCCGAGAGCGCTTTCGTCAGCGGCGCGGAGAAGCGATCGGACGCGCCCGCGACGACGAGCACGGGCTCGTCCGCGCATCCCTCCAGCGTCGTGAGCTCGGTCACGAGCGCGGGGACCCTCGCGACGGTGCCGACGCCGAAGACGATCCTCGCGGCGGTCGCGAACTCGAACGGCGCGATCGTCGCGGCGGAGTCCTTTGCCATCGGCGCCGACGCCTCCGCGGACGGCGACGCGGCGCGAGGGACGACCGCGCGAGGGACGACGGCGGCGCGGCGGGTGGACGACGACGACGACGCGCGTTTCGACGCGCGGAGGGCGACGGCGGGGGATGGCGCGCACGTCGAGCGCGCGGACATGTCGTCGACGACCTGTGTCGGCGCGCGCGGGGATAAGACGCGCGACGACAGCGGAAGCGCCTGCGCCTGCAGTGGTGGCCGCATGGCACTTTTTTTTTTTTTCTTCGCGCTCGCGCGCGTCAGATCTGGCGTCGCGCGCGCTCGGACTCCCGCCGGGCAAGATGCGCATGGAACCCGCGCGCGGCGGCACGCGCGGAGGGAAAGATCAGTTCGACTGGAACGACGTCAAGGGGGACAAAGACCGCGAGTACTACCTCGGGCACAGCGTGAAAGCGTCCGTGGGGCGATGGCAGAAGGGCAAGGACATATTGTGGTACACCAGGGAGAAGGGCGACGGCCCTGGCGGCGCGAACGACGAGATCGCCGCGATCAAGGCCGCGGAGGAGAACGCGATGGCGGAGGCGTTGGGGTTGAAACCGCGCACGGAGCACGTGAACCGCGGGACGAACCTCGAGAAGCACGAGATGGACGAGTTCCTGAAGCGCGGGCGCACGGACGACGATCGCGACTGGAAAGACGAAGACGCGAAGGAGGCGGCGAGGATCAAAGGCTTGGGCGCGCCCGCGGAGATGCAGCGCGGCGGGGTCGAGGGCGAGGTCTTAGGGGGTGTCGGGCTAGACGACGACGACGACGACGACGAGCGTCGCGTCAAGCGCGCGCGCGCGGAGGGCGGGGCATCGATTCCCCCGCCGCCGACGTTGACGGCGAAGGAGCGAAAGAAGCTGAAGGAGAAGGCGAAGAAGCGCGAGCGCAAGGAGGCGAAGAAAGCGGAGAAGAAGGCGAGAAAGAGGGAGAAGAAGGAAGCGAAGAGGGCGAAGAAGAGGGAGAAAGCGACGCGCGCGGGACGGTCGCCGTCCTCCTCCTCCTCCTCCTCCTCCTCCTCGACGTGACGCGCGGAGAGGTGCCGCGAGTAAGTGTATCATTCCGAAAACAAACGTCGATCGAGTTCTCCCGCCCGCCGCGCCCGCCGCGTGACTCATCGCGCCGTCGCCTCGCGCAAACCGCTCTCGATCTGCTCCAGCGACCGTCCTTTCAGTTCCGGCACGAGCGCGTACGCGAAGATGAAGTGACACAGGCACACCCCCGCGAAACACGCGAACGCGCCGCCAGCGCCTCCGAGCGCGTCCGAAAGGCTTAAAAAACTCATCGCGACGGCGCCGGACGTCGCTCGGTTCACCGCCACCCCCAGCGCGGTCCCTCTCGCCCTGACCGCTCTCGGCCACAGCTCCGCGTTCACGACCCACGTCACCGGACCGACGCCGGCGGAGAACGCGGCGACGTAGAGACACAGGACGGTCAGCGTCGCGGCCGGGCTCGCGACGCTCGCGACGCTCGCGGCGAGCGCGACGGAACACGCGAACGAAAACGCCACCGACGTCAGCAGCGTCCGTCGCCGCCCGCCCAGGCCGTCGATCACGAACGCGGAGACGAGCACGAAGAACGTCTTGGTCGCGCCGACCGCGCACGCGGCTTTGATCTGGTCCGTCTCCGACGACCACCCGGCGTCTCGGAGTAACGTCGGGACGTAGTAGACCGCCGCCTCCGTGCCGCACGCCTGCTGGAAAAACATCAAGCCGACGCCGACGACGAGCGCTCTCCGGCACGCGGGGTCGTCGGAGAATACCCCGCGCCAACCCCCGGACGCGCTGCCGACGCGTCGTCGCCGTCCATTTCCCGGGGACTTCGACTTTACCCCTCCCGGGGACTTTTGCGGGGACTTTCGCGGGGACCGTCTCGTCGGCGTGGAGTATCCGTCGCCGCCGCCGCCGTCGGCTTCGTCGTCGTCGTCGCTCCAGTCCCACCGCTCGTCTCGCTCCACGAGGGCCCTGATGCTCCGCATCGAGCTCACGGCGGCGTCCTCGTCCTTACGCTTACCCTCGCTCCCACCGCCCGCCCCAACACCCCCCGCGCCGACGCCGCCGCCGACGCCGACGCCGAACGTCTTCCTCAACACCTCCAACGCCTCCGCGGCGCGAGGATTCGGCTCGCGCATGAGCCACCGCGGCGACTCTGGCATCCACGGCACGAGCGCGAGGAGGAGAATCGCCACCGGCACGGGCGCGCCGACGGATACCCTCCATCGCGTCGCGTCGTCGTCCTCGCACGTCACCGCGATGAGCGACGCGACGTAGCCCAGGAGCAGCCCGGACACGATGGCGAGCTCGAAGCCCGCGGCGACGACGGCGCCGCGCCGCGCCGGCGGGGAGATCTCCGCGAGGTACGCCGGGCACGTCGCGAACGCGAGGCCGACGCCGACGCCGCACACGGCTCGGCCGCACGCCGCCTGCGTGAACGAGTACGCGCTCGCGGCGACGGCCGTGCCGAGCACGAACAGCGCGAGCGCGGCGCCGACGCTTCGCACGGCGCCGTGCTTGTTGTACGCCATCCCGCCGGCGAGCGCGCCGAACGCGCTGACGAAGTTCAGGCACCCGACGACGATCTCGCTCTGCCACGTCTCGAAGTTCCGGTCGCGCTGCATCGCGAGCCGCGCGCCGGCCATGACGCCAATGTCGTACCCCTGGAGAGCGACGATCGCGGCGACGAACGCGACGACGCGCACGGTGTACCACGGCAGCGGCGCGCGCGTCGTCTCGGGGCTTTCTTCGGGGTCTCTCTCGAACGTGCCGTACGTCACGCGGCGGCGGACCGCGCGGATAGGGGACCGCACGATGGCGGCGAGGGCGCCGAGGACGCCCATCCTCGTCGTCGCGCGGGCGGGCGCGCGCGCCCGGGGGCGAGAAGCGCGCGAATCTGTAACACCGGACGGGGGCGGTTTCTGTTCGTATCGTTGTCGACCGTCCGCGCGCGCCGATACTGTAATTTACGGGTCAGCTGACCGGCGTCGCGGTCAACGTCGACCCCGAAAGACGGGCGCGCGACCCATCGCGCGAAAGGAGAATATGCCCTGACGCTGACGCTGATGACGGGACGAAGGCCCGGGCGGAAATTCCCCAGCAACACACAGAACGCGTCGAGCGACGATAACGATGGACCGCGACGGCGGCGGCCGCGGGATGCGGTACGTCCCGTCGTGGACCGCGCTCGAGGAGGCGGCGAGGGAGGAGCTCAAGCGAAGCGGCCTGACGTCGAGCGACGACGCGCCGCGGTACCGACGCGGGAGCAAGCGACCACCGAGACCGCCGAAGACGCCTCCGGGGCTGCTGCGGCCGCCGCACGACGCCGTCCAACGCGCGCGGTTCGCGGGGAGAGGCCGAGGATGGGCCGCGATACGCGAGATCCCCGCCGCGACGGTGTTGTTCCAAGAGCGGCCGCTCGTGATCGCCGGCGCGTTCGACGCGGACGAGGACGCGCTCCGCGAGATGACGCGCGTCCTCGTGACCGACCCGTCGCACGCGTCCACGTGGCTGCGACGCGTCGACGGCGTCTCTCTCTCGACGTCGACGGACTCGCCGACGCGTCGCGCGCATTCGAGCGCGTCGGAGTCGTCCCCGATCGACGGCGTCGACGACGCGTCGTGGAACGACGCGAGGGCGTTCGTCAGGCGCCGCGCGGCGGTCCGTCGATCGCGCGTGGACGCGAACGACGAAGCCGCCGAAACCGCGGCGGCGCCGGCGGGGCGGAGCGCGAGCGACGCGAGCACGGACGACGACGCCGGCGGCGACGAGGGGGATGGATCCTCCTCGTCGTCGTCCGAGGATCGCCGCGCGGGCGGTAAAGGTAAGGGAGGACGCGCGCGTTTCGTCGTGACGCTGTTCGCCAACGCGTCGGCGATCAATCACGCGTGCGCGCCGAACGCCGGTGCGTTCTATGTCACACTGGTCCCCATACGACCGCGTCGGCGTGGTGGACGCCGTTCCTTAAGGAATTTTCCCGGCGTCTCTCTCCGCCCAGGGTCCCTCGCTTTCAATCCCCGCCCTCGACGCCTTTCAACGCCAACTGACGCCTTTGAACTCCACCCCGACGTTCGCTTCGTACGGAACGACCCTCAGCCGTCGCCGTCGCGGGCGAGGACGTCGCGACCGCGTACGCCCTCCGCGCGATCGAGCCCGGGGAGGAGATCACGGTGTCGTACGCGTCGTCGTCGCTGTATCTTCCGCTGACGATGCGGCGGATGGCGCTGTCAAGGAGGTGGGGGTTCGTGTGCGAGTGCGAACGGTGCGCGAGGGACGCGAAGCGCGCGGCGCTCGAGAGCGAACGACGCGCGGGGACCGAGCCGCGGCGGGCGGCGCGGCACGGGGTCAGATCTCGCGGGTTCTCGCTCCCCGGGGACGAGCGAGAGGGGTTCCACGAGTGGGAGCGCGGCGAGACCGGGTTCGAGGCGCAGTTCGACGACGAAGGGCGTCTGAGAGCGACGCTCGGGGGCGTGTCGACGGATGGGCGTCCGTCGAGGGGCAGGAGTACTAAGGGGGGCGCGCGACGCGGCGGCGGCGGGGCGGACGGCAGAGGCGACACGGACGACTCGGACACGTCGTTCGAGTCGTCGTCGTCGTACGACTCGAGATCGTCGTCCGAGGCGTCGTCTTCCGAGGAGGACGACGACGTCGGCGTCGGCGGCGCGCGGCGAGGGTCGGGGGTCGGACGCGGCGGCGCGGCGGCGCCCGCGAAGCGCGCGCGCGTGAAGCTCCTCGGGCCCGGGCGTCTGTACAACAAGCTCGTCCGCGCCGGGATCGGACCGGACCACTGGCAGATGCACGCGACGCGGGAGATCCTCGTGAGCAAGCTGCTGACGAAGGAGGGGAGGAAAGACTTCGACCTGGATCTGCTCCTGGAGCACGCGCACTGCGCGTCGAGGCTCGCGAGGAATCACCCGCACGCGATTCGGCTCGTCGCGCTCGTGGAGGAGGTGTTCAGGTCTAACCGCGCGGTCGTGCGCGCGGAGCCGTCGTGGGTGTTCACGATCACGCTGCTCAGGGAGAGCGTGCATCCGGACGTGTTGTTTTGGAACACGGAGTTCAAGGGGTTTCCGAATAGGGACGACGACGAGGCGGTTTAGGCGATTTTATTCAAAATTCAAACACGATCTATTTCGGCGCGGCGTCGGACGAGGGGAAGGCGACAGGGCGACGGGACGTTCTCGCGCGCGCGATGATGAACGATGTGTGCGTGTGTTCGTTGGTTCTCGTGAGTGTGGTGGTGATTATTTATCACCATTGTGTTTGAGACGTCCGAACGGAGTCGGCGCGTCTTTTGGTTTTTGAAGTTGTTGAAGAGCGTCTCGAACGGTTCGGGTGGCTGTTTAGCCGCCGAAGCCGTAGAGGGTGCGGCCCTGGCGCTTGAGCGCGTAGACGACGTCCATCGCGGTGACGGTCTTGCGGCGGGCGTGCTCGGTGTAGGTGACCGCATCGCGGATCACGTTCTCGAGGAACACCTTGAGGACACCGCGGGTCTCCTCGTAGATGAGACCGGAGATGCGCTTGACGCCACCACGGCGTGCGAGACGGCGGATCGCCGGCTTCGTGATGCCCTGGATGTTGTCGCGAAGGACCTTGCGGTGGCGCTTGGCGCCGCCCTTTCCGAGCCCCTTGCCTCCTTTACCTCTGCCAGACATGTTGAGTGAGTGTTACGAGTGTGTTCGTAAGTGTGGCGGCAATGGCGAGCGGGAGCGGCTTTTACGTCGAAATCCGGCGACGTCCGAGGTGCATTGGGGGAAATAGACAGTCGTTCTCGAGTTAATAAATAGGGTCGCGATTGTCATTTGTCCTGAGCGAAAACGTCTAAACGCAAAATGAGGCAGACGCGATCCAGCCGGTAAAAATAACGCGTACATCGACTACTGATCCAGACGAAATTGACATTTTGGCAACGAATTGAAGAGGATGTTTTTTTCCGTACTCGCGCGGTTCGCACACGCAACCAGTCAGAGGACGCGTACGTCGCCGCGCGTACGTTGATTTTTCCGCGGCGGAGAGTTCAAAAACGCGAAGCCGTTCCCCTCGTCGTCACAACCCAAACACACCACAACAATGGCCCGTACGAAGCAAACTGCCCGCAAGTCCACCGGTGGCAAGGCGCCCCGCAAGCAGCTCGCCACCAAGGCGGCGCGCAAGTCCGCCCCGGCGACCGGCGGCGTGAAGAAGCCGCACAGGTACAGGCCCGGTACCGTCGCGCTCCGTGAGATCCGCAAGTACCAGAAGTCCACCGAGCTCCTCATCCGCAAGCTCCCGTTCCAGCGCCTCGTCCGCGAGATCGCCCAGGACTTCAAGACGGACCTCCGCTTCCAGTCCTCCGCGATCCTTGCGCTCCAGGAGGCGTCCGAGGCGTACCTCGTCGGCCTCTTCGAGGACACGAACCTCTGCGCGATCCACGCCAAGCGTGTCACGATCATGCCCAAGGACATCCAGCTCGCCCGCCGCATCCGTGGTGAGCGCGCGTAAGCGACGACTCCTTCTGTGGTCTTCAACATCTTCAACTGTCTTCGGACGTAAAACAAACCAACTGGTGATAAATAATCACCATCACACCGAAAGAACATTCGACTCGACTCGACGCTCCGCGTCGTTTCAAAAAAATAAATTTCAAACTCGTAACCAAACGCGCGCTTCGCGACCCGGCCGCCGTCTCTCTCGCGCGCGCCCACTCTCTTTAATCGCGCGGACGAGTTCAATCGTAACTATGACTGCTATTGTCTATTAAAAAACAGCACGACGACGCCGCGCCGCGCTGTCGCGTTCGTTCTATTCTCCGGCTGGCGCGATCGCCGTCGTCTGCAAGCTAGTCCCAGATGCTCAACCCCGGACCGCCCCCGAGAGCCTTCCTGTTCACGACCGTCTTCCGTTTCTTTCCACCTCCCGTCCCGCCGCCGCCCGCGCGTTTCTCCGCCTCGCGTCTTTTCGCCTTGAGCGCCGCGCGCGCTTCCGTCCCGCCCGCGACCGACGCGGACGGGACTCTCGACCGTCCTCGAGACGCGTCGTCGTCCGCGTTTGAACTCGAAGGCGCGGGCGCGTCGCCGGAGACGATCCGCGGCCACGCCCTCTCGATCGCGTGCCCCATCCCGGACTTCATCCAGTCACGAACCTCCGGCATCAAATATCGCGGCTCTCTCCTCCAAACCTCGATCAGCGCCGCGCGGCTCGCGACGTTCCGCCGTCTCAGCGCGTGAATCAACTCGATCACCCGTCGCTGCGACTTGCCCTCCGGCCGCGCGCACAGCGAAGGCTTCGCCGCGAGCTTATCTCGAAACTCCGCCATCGGCGCCGACACCGCGCCGGACAGCAGCGCCGCCGCGAACGCGCCGCAGCCGCCTCTCTCCGCGGTCAGCGGCACCGCGTGCAGGGGTAACTCCCAGCGGTGCCTCCCGTGCGAGGGCTGCGCGAACGCGACGACGGCGTCGCGCGCTCGGACGTACCGCGGCGCGGGCTCTTCCAACGGCGACGACAGCGACGTCAGCGCGGCCGCGTCGTCGACGAGCCACGCCGCGTCGACGACCGTGGCGCCGATGACGTAAGGTCGCTTCGCGGTCTGCATCAAGTCCACGTACACGACGTAGTCCGGCGCGCTTCGGTGCAGCGTCGACGACGGGTGGAGGAAGACGTTTTGGTCCAACATCGCGGGCTTGTACCGCGTCGCTTTCGTGTTGTCGTTCTCGTCGTACTTCTCGCGCACGTCCGACGGTTTCGAGCGTCGCGCGACGCGGTCGGCCCAGCCGATGAGTAACGCTCGTCTCAAAGACGTTTCCCCCGGGGCGCCAATCTCTAGCGACGACGCCGCCGGGTCCTTCCGCCGCTTTTCCCCGCGCGGCGGCTTGTTCACCGCGGCGGACGCCTCCGCGATCGCGCGCTTCGCGCCCGGGGTCAACAGCGACTCGATCCCCGCGGTCGCGTGCATCGCGACCGAGGGAGGCGGCTTCGAGAGAATTCGAAGCAGCTGTCGCCGCAGATCGCTCATCTCGCGCATCGTCTTCCCGTGCAGGCGGTGCTCGACGCAAAATTTCTCCGCCGCCCTCGGGTCGTCCACTCCCCCGGCGGCGTCGAACGCGACGAGCGCCCTCGCGGCGCTCAGCGCGTCGCTGTTCGGGTGATGAAACTTGTGCGCGAGCTTCCGCCGCCGCTTTCGCTCCTCGTCGTCCGCCGGAGCGTCGCCGTCCGTCGCGTCGCTCTGCTTCGCGTCCGAGCGAAGAAACGGCGAGTCGACCGACAGCGCCGCCGCCGTCGCCACCGCGGCGGCGAGGCAGCCGCCGCTCGGCGACGCGCCGAGCGCCGCGAGGAGCATCCGCGCGTGCCGCGGCGATATCGGCAGCGCCGCCATCGCGCGTCCGACCTCGGTCAGGACCCCGACGTCGTCGTCCGCGCCGAACGACCCGAAGTGCCCGTATTTTCTATTCTCCGCCCCCGCGGCGGGTGCCAACGCGCCGAGAATGGCGAGCGTCTTCCGCGCCGCGTCCAACGCCGCCGGCGACGGCGGGGATATGAACGGGAACCTCCCGACGCGGTCGATCCCCATCGCGCGCATCTGCAGCACGACGCCCTCGACGGGGACGCCGAGGATGGCCGGCGGCGCGTGCGGAGGGAGCTCGTTCACGAAGTGCGCGGAGGAGAACAGGCGGTAGCAGTGCCCCGGACCGGTGCGCCCCGCGCGTCCCGCTCTCTGTTCCGCGCTCGCTTTGCTGACCCAGCCGACCTCGAACTTGGAGAGTCCCGCGCTCGCGCTCGCGGCGCCCGCGCCGTCGCCGACGCCGGCGGCGTCGTCGCCGTACACGCGGCGTTTCTCTCGCCCGGCGTCGACGACGTATCGCACGCCGGGAATCGTGAGCGACGTCTCCGCGACGTTCGTCGACACGATCACGAGCCTCGCGCCCCTCGGCGGCGGGTCGAACACGCGCTTCTGCAGCGTCGGCGGCAGCAGCGCGTACAGAGGCAGCACGTGCAGGTACCCCGGGCCGTCGTCCTCGCCGTCGTCTTCCGCGCGGGATCGGGATCCCGGCGCGTCGGACGTCGGCGCGTGCGCTCTCGTCCACGCGTCCTCCGCCGCCGCGGCTTCCTCCGGGGTCACGCCCTCGCCGCCGTGGACGACGCGCGCGTCCTCGTCCTCGCTGACGTCGGACGCGCTGTCGTCGTCGATCGCGTCGTCGAAGTCGTCGCGGCCGTCGAACGCGTCGTCGCCGTTCGCGTCCTCGCCGCCTCGGTCGTCGTCGTCGTCGTCGTCAGATTCGGATTCGGATTCGCCGCCGCGGTCGACGCCGTCCACGTCGTACGCGTCCAACGCCGCGCCGTCGCCGTCGCCGTCGCCGTCGCCGTCGTCGTCGTCGTCCGGCGGCGGCGTCGCTTCGCGCCCGGCCGTCGCCGCCTCCCCCGCGCCTTTCTTCTCTTTCTTCGGGAACGCCTTTCGGAGTTTATCGCACAACCCCTCGACCTCGCGTTGACCGGTGACGAAGACGAGAATCCCGCCCGGCGGGAGCTTCTTGTGAATCGCGAGCGTCTTCTTCTTCGCGGCGTTCAGGTAGTCCCCGTGTTCGGTGACGCGCGCGAAGTGCACCGTCACCGGGTACTGCCTCGCGGCGATTTTCAAGAGCGCCGGCGGCGTCGGGCACAGCTTCTTGTTCCCGACGAACTCCTCCACTCGCAACGTCGCGGACATGACGACGAGACGCAGCGGCGTGATCCCCGGCCGGCCCTCCATCGCGAGCTCCGCGCGCAGCGGGACGACGCGCGACAGCAGACCCAACAGGATGTCCGTGTTCACGCTCCGCTCGTGCGCTTCGTCCACGATCACGACGCTGTATTTTCGAAGCAGCAGGTCCGACTGAATCTCGCGCAGGAGGACGCCGTCCGTCATGAATTTTATCCGCGGCGACGCGCCGACTCTCTTGTCGTACCGCACCTGGTACCCGACCTCGCCGCCGAGCTTCACGCTCAACTCCTTCGCGACGCGCGTCGCGGTGGACGTCACCGCGACCCTCCTCGGCTGCGTCACCGCGACCGCGCCGGGGTGGTCGAGACAGTCTTCGTCCCCGTAGCCCGCCTCGTACAGAAACTGCGGCACCTGCGTCGTCTTCCCGCACCCGGTCTCGCCGCAGATCACCGTGATCGGATGATGATTGATCGCGTCCACGATGTCGTGCTCCGCGCCCAATATCGGCAGCCCCTCGCGCGCTTCCTGTATCTTCGCGTCGCGCCGCACCGGAACGGAGAACGACGCGCCTCTGAACGCGTTCGGGAACCTCGCGTCGGCCGCGCGTCGCGCGGCTTCGTTCGCCGCCGCCAGCTGCGCCGCCGCGTCCTTCGGGTCCAACGCCGCCGCCGCCGCCATCGGGCCCAACGCCTCCGTCGCTCTCTCCGCAGCCTGCTCCGGGTCCCTCGCGCGGACGAGGTCGGACAGCGCGCGCGCGGTCTTCATCGCCGCCGCGGTCCTCGCCCGGGCGGCGGCGGCGTCGACGCTCTCCTCAACGTCGTCGTCGCGCGTTTCGTTCGCCGCCATCACCGCCGCCTCCGCGGCCGCGAGCGCGGCGGCGTCGCTCAGTCGCTTCGTATCCATCGGGTGTATCGGGCCGTACTCGTCCGATGCTAAGCCCGCCGTCGTCTTCGGGATCTTCTTCAGGCCGCTGATCGTTCCGCCGACGCGCGGCCACGACGCTTTTTGTTTTTCCTCGAGCATCGGATCCTCCTCCTCCGCGGCGTCTCCGTCGCTCTCGCTCTCGTCGCCGTCGCCGTCGCCGCCGTCGTCGTCCTCGCCGCCGCCGCCGTCCTCGCCGACCGGCGGCTTCTCGCGCTTGTGGAGCCTCGAGTCCTCCGTCCCCGGGAGGCGTATCCCCGCGCGCTCCGCCTTGAGCTCGCGCCGCAGATTCTCCCTCGCCGTCCGCCTCTGCCCCATCGCCGCGGACCCGTGCAGCAGCGCGAGCGACGCGTCCGACACCAGCTTCGCCGCCTCGAGGCGCTTCATCACGCTCGCGCGCTCGCCGCGCTTTCTTCGGTCCTCCTCCAGCTTCGCGATCTTCCTCTTCTGAGACTTGCTGAGCTTCTTCGCGGCCGATCATC
>NW_003315887.1:722558-777208 GCF_000151265.4 Micromonas pusilla CCMP1545
ACGCCGCCGCCCGCGGCGGACTTT
This sequence comes from Micromonas pusilla CCMP1545, assembly GCF_000151265.4. Taxonomy (NCBI): domain Eukaryota; kingdom Viridiplantae; phylum Chlorophyta; class Mamiellophyceae; order Mamiellales; family Mamiellaceae; genus Micromonas; species Micromonas pusilla. The sequence continues at coordinate 722,583 of NW_003315887.1, forward strand.
TTCCGCGCGCTCGTCATCATCAGCGCGCCGCCGTCGCCGCCGAGCTCCGCGAGGAGCTCGGCGGACATCATCGGCGCCGCGCCGTCGTCCGTCGACGTCGCCATCCTCGACGCGCGCGCCCAGAATGGGTGCGCGCGTGTCGAGGCGGGACGTCGCGAGGAGACGCAATGCGGCACCTCTCGGACACGACGAGACGGCATTCGTTGGTTGAAGTCATGAGCTCACGCCGACTTTCCATCGGCGTCGAATCTTCAATCATTCCACGCCGCGCCGCACATGGGCGACACGTTCGCTCCCATCGGCGAGGTCATCGAGTCCGCGTTCGGCGACGGGTTCACGGGCATCATGGTCGCGCTCGTGATCGCGTACCTCGTCGCCGGAGTGCTCGTGTTCAACCTCCCGAACCCGCTGCGGTACTTCGCGCCGGGCGCGAGCGCGCGCCGAGCGAAAGAAAGAGCGCGGAAGACCGCCGTCGCGAACGGCGAGACCCCGGAGGAGGAGACGTTCCCGGACCCGATGCCGCCCGGAGACCTCACGAACGAAGAGCTCAGGCGGTACGACGGCTCGAACCCCGCGCTGCCGATCCTCCTCGCGGCGAAGGGGCGCATCTTCGACATGACGCGCGGACGCGACTTCTACGGGAAGGGCGGGCCGTACAACTGCTTCGCCGGGATCGACTGCTCGCGCGCGCTCGCGAAGGTGAGCCTGGAGAAGAAGGACCTGAACGCGAACTGCGCGGATCTGTTCGCGAGCGAGAGGGACGTGCTGAACGACTGGGTCGCGAAGTTCGAGGCGAAGTACCCGGTCGTCGGGAACGTCCTCGACTCCACCTACGACGGCGCACCCTAGAGCTAGGGCATCACCATCAGCATTATTACTGTAGAATGTCGCGTGCCATCATCATCAAGACCTTCTCTTCTATCCGACGCGTCTCGCCACTCGCGCCCGCACGGCTACTAGATGGCCGCGAGCGCCGCTCGAGCCGTCGCCCGTCTCGCCTCGCGCGCGTCCCACGCCTCCGTCGGCTCCGCGCGCGTGCCCTCGACGAGCGCTCCTCGATCGTCGTCGCGTTGCCGATCTCACCGCGCGTCTCGCCGCTCGCTCGCGCTCCCGTGCCTCCTCACCGTCTTCGCGTCGTCCCCGTTCGCGTCCGCGGCGAACAGCGCGATCGACATGTCCGCGAAGTACCCGAAACCGATCGTCGTGGACGCACCCGAGGGCGGCAACGCGACCGCGGCGTGCATCTTCCTGCACGGCCTGGGCGACACCGGGCACGGCTGGGCGGACGTCGCGTCGCAGATGCCGTTCGAGGGAGTGAAGTGGATCTTCCCCACCGCGCCCACCATCCCGATCACGCTCAACGGCGGCGTGAGGATGACGGGGTGGTACGACATCAACGACCTCTCGGTCGAGGGCATCGTGGACGACCGCGAGGAGACGCTCGCGTCCGCGAAGTATATCGACTCGATCGTCGACGGCGTCGTCGCGGAGGGGATCGACCCGTCGCGAATCATCGTCGGCGGATTCTCCCAGGGCGGCGTCGTCGCGTTGACGGCGGCGCTGCGCAGCGACAAGAAGCTCGCCGGCTGCGCGGCGCTGAGCACTTACCTCGCGATGCGAGACGACTACCCCGCCGCGCTGGGTCCGCACGCGAAGTCGCTGCCCGTGTTCCTCGCGCACGGCACCGCGGACCAGGTGCTCCGGTACGAATACGGGACGCTCACGAACGAGAAGCTCGGCGCGTTGGGCGTGAGCGTGGACTTCAAGACGTACCGGGGGATGGGGCACAGCGCGTGTCAGGAGGAGTTTCAAGCGCTCGCGACGTTCATCGCGTCGTGCTTGAAGTGAGCGAGCGAGCGCGGTGCGTGTACGAGTACGTTAACGAAGAAAGATGTTACGACAAGGCTAGCCGGCGAAAGAACGCCGACTTTTGGCGCTACAGCAACACGACGAAGCTCTACAGCAACACGACGAAGCTCTTTTCGCCCTCCTTGCGAATCCTCGCGATGCGCGATATCGTCGCCTTGAGCTCGTTCTTGTCCGCGTCCGTGTTGAGCAGCCCTCTCTTCCGCAGCTGCTTCGTGACGTCCTTCGTCGTCGGCTTCGCCCCGCGCCGGAGGAGCTCCCGCAGCGCGGCCTCGATCGGCGGATACGCCGCGGCGACGGCGGCGGGCTCGCGCTCCGTCTTCGCCGCCTTCCCCGGCCTGGCGGCGACGTCGTCGTCCGACCTCGCGCGCTTGATCCCGGCGCCGGCCGCCGTCGGCTCTTGCTTCACGGCCGCCGCCGCCGCCGCCGCTTCAGAAGCGGCGGTCGCGCGCGCCATCGCCTCCGCCTCCTGCTTCGCCATCTCCGCGGCGCGCGCCTGAAGCTTGTTCTGCTGCTGCAAGAGAAACGGGTGCAGCTCCTCCTGGTCCGGGTCCACAAACTCGGAGTCGCTGTCGCTGTCGCTCAGGCCTCCGTTCATTCCCCCGAGGCCCTCCGCGCTGCCCCCTAACCCGCGCATGATCGTCCCGTCCTCTTGCTTCCCGAGCAGCCTGCGCATCTCCTTGCCCTCGTCGTCCAGCTCGTCGTCGCCGTCGTCGTCGCTGTCGTGCGCGAGCCTCGGCGGCGGCGGCGGCGGCGGCTCCTCCATCTCGAGCTCGTCCGCCTCCCCGGCGCCCTCGTCGTCGCTCGCGCCCTCGTCGTGCTCCCAGTCGTCGCCCTCGACTTTCGCGATACCTCGCGCGCCCGGCGCGTTCTCCGCGTTCGCGGCGTCTTTTTTCTCGTCGTCGTCGTCCCCCGCTGCGGCTTTCTTTTTCCTCTTTCTCTTCGAGTCGTAATCGTTGTCGTCGTCGTCGTCGCTCGACACCGCGGCTTTCACGTCCCTCGAGCCGCTGTCGCTGAGGCCGTCGTCGTCGTCGCCGCCGCCGCCGGTGTGTGCCTCGAGCCACTTGCTCGCGTTCGTCGCTCGTTTCCCCGCGGCCTCGATCTGATCCTCCGCCTCCTCCAACGTCAGCACGCGACGCGACGCGTCCGCGCGAAAGTTGTACCATCGCTCCAGAGGCACCGCGCACACGTCCGACGTGTTCGCTTGCATCATGAGCAGGTAGAAGTTCCCCGTCTGCCCCGCCTCTCTCGCGCCGGTGAAGACGCTCTTTTGCTTGCCCCCGTTCGCGAGCGCGAGCGGCGGGAACGCGGTCTCGACGTCGGACGTCACCGTCCTGAGCTGCCAGTCCACGGGCGCGGCCTTTCCGCTCTTAAACTTGGGCGGCTTCGCGCCCGCGAACCGCCCGACGACGTACCGACGCACGGGCGCGAACGCTCTGACGGCGTAGGCCTTCGTCAGGACGCCGTGGACTTCCGCGTCGTCCGCGAACGCGGGCGTCTCCGCGGGGAACGGCCTTCCCGTCGCGGGATCGCACAGCTCGAGCGCTAACCCGGGGTAGGTTTCTCTCAGCATCGTCGTCACGTCCGCCCTCGCGCTGAGCACCGCGGCGATCGCGTTCGCGGGCGTCGCGGGGGGCGGGACGGGCACGACGACGTGCGCGTCCTCGCTCGCGAACTTGAACCGCAGCTTGACGGGCGCGGGGACGATGTCCCCCATGGCGGCGACGCGCGAGATCGTGTGCGCGACGAGCAGCCTCGAGATCATTGTTGACGTTCGAGGCGAGCGCGAGCGCGGCCGCTTCAGTTGGTGGTTCGAACTCTCAAACGCTGACGTCCGTTTTTCGAGCGGCGCGGCGGAGGGGCGCGACGCGGACGCGGACGAGCGGCTGAACACGCGTGTTGAGACTCTCTCCACTATTACAAATCTCGAATCCGCCGCGAGCGCTCTAACAGCGTTCTCGCGGCCACGACGCGCGCCGCTCGCGCGCGTCGCCACCCGCCTCTGTCCTCCTATCGTCGCCTCGTCGCAAAAGGTTTTATCACGCATCATCAGATCGCGTCGACGTCATCCGTCGATTTAAAGGCTCGCGAGGTGCTCCGGGATCGACATGATGTTCGACGCCATGTTGCACCCGAACGGGTCCGTGACGTGATCCTTAAGCGCCGCGACCGGACCTTCGCGGTACACGATCGCCTGGACGACGATGCCGACGAACGCGATCATCGCGAGGCGGCCGTTTTTGATCTCCTTGACCGCCATGCCGTCGCTGTTCATCCCCATGGGGTCCCACGGGAATTGGTCGACCACGCCAGACTTGCCGGTGTCGAGCCAGCCGCGGATGCGCTTGAGCTCGAGGATGCCCATCACCGGGAACTGAATCGCGAGGAGCGCCAGGGGCGGGAAGTCAAAGTCCGCGGCGCCGACGTCGTACCACGCGGGGCCGATCCCGAGCACCTCAGGGTCGTTCCATACAAAGCGATGGCGGGGTGGAGTTGAAAGGCGTCAGTTGAAGTTGAAAGGCGTCGCGGTCGGGGATTGAAAGCGAGGGACCCTGGGCGGAGAGATGCGCCGGCAAAAGTCCTTAAGGATCGGCGTTCACCACGCGAACGCGGTCGTATGGGGACCAGTGTATAGAACGCACCTCAGTCGCCGTGATGCCCGCGACGGCCATCATCGCCCACCGCGCGTTCATGAGCTCAGCCTCCTGGTAGTACTTCAGGCGCTGGGGGTCCGCGCCGAGGCCGAGGGGATCGAACCCGAAGTCGCCGGGGAGGGTGCCGTCGAGGTGCGCGGGCGCGACCGTGGAGTCCTTGATCCTGTCGCGTTCGAACATCGATTCGAGAGGACGGACGATCGACGCGGGGAGGGGGAGGCTCTCGCGTCAGAAAAGGCGACGAGGTCGAGGGGTCGCGCGCGCGATGGGGAGGGACGAAAACGACGCGAGCGGCGTCTCCGCGTCGCGCGATCGCGACGTCGGCGCGCGCGAGGGCGCGCGACGCGATGTCGCCGCGCGCGCGCGCGTCGCGCGCCGCGATCCGCGCCGCGACGACGCGAACGGTCGCGAGGGTGGGATATGTATCGCGACAAGATGCCATCACATGAATCACCCCGTGCCGCTCGCGAGCGACGGAAACGACGGCGACCGCGCGCGCGCGACGATCGCGACGCGTCGCGGACGTCGCGAACGCGTCGACGCGATCGCGACGAAGACGCGGACGCGCGACGAGGAGCGGTCGACGAGCGAGTCGCGCACCAGAGCTCGCGCTGCGCCTTGACCGTGAGGCTCGCGCGGGACGAAACTTTCATCGCCGGGGCCGCGACGAACGCGGCGCGGGAGCCCGCGAACGCGGAGCGCGCGCCGCGAACGGCGGACACCGCGGTGAGAGACGTGGTGGTGAGAGCGGCCATCTTCGTTGAAGGGGGCGTGCGGTGTGTGTGCGGGAATGCCTCGTCTCCGGCCGGCATCGCGCGGCGTCTTCGCTCGCGACGACGCTTTCTTTCAACTCTCCCGCCACGCTCTCATTGGTCAGAACCGTTTTTCCGTGATTTCGTCGTTGAAAGCACCGCGTCCTCCTTTCAACGCGCGCGTTCACCGGCAATTTTTCACCCACGCGCGCCGATCAAATTTCTCGCTTAGACCCGAACCAAAAAGAGCTCGACGCTCGACTCCTCGACGCGAGCGCTGCATTCGAGGTCGTAGGGTTTCAGCTCTCGACGCGCGCGCGTCGTCACTTCCGAAGTCGCGCTCGCACGCACGACAGAATGGCGACTCTTTCCCTGTGCGCGTCCATGTCTAGCCTCGCGGTGTCGAGGCCGAAGGCGACGCTCTCCTGCAAGTCCCCGGCGAAGGGCATGACGATGAAGGCCGCGCTCGCGGGTGCGTGAGAGCGCGGAAACTCGGAATCTCGCGCGCGTCGACGACGCCTCGCAATTCGTCGCCGTCGTCGTCGCGGAGAACGCGCGGCCTCGCGCCGTCGCTCGCCCGCGACGCGTCGACGCGGCTCGAATCAGTCCCCATGCTATCGCGTCGCCGCGCGCGCCGCCCCGGCGCGCGTCGCGCGTCGCGTCGCTCGCCGTCGTCCCCCGACCCGTCGACGCCGCTCCGGCATCGAAAACCCTCGCTGACGCGCTCCGCCTCTCCCCTTTCCTTATCCAACTGTCATCCGACAGCCCCGACGCCGTTCCGCGCGGTCGCGCTCCGCACGCCGACGACGCACGGCCGCGGCGCGCTCGTCGTCGTCGCGGGCGGCAACAGCATCGGGAACACGCTCCACGGCACGCGCCGCGCGCGCGCGCGCACGTCCGGTTTCCGCGCGCGCTTGCAGTCCCCCACCGGCCGCAGGGTGCTCAAGGCGCGGAGGGCGAAGGGTCGCAAGTACCTCGCCCCCGCGGGCGCGGTGAACGGGTGGAACAGGGAGAAGAAGAAGTCCCTCAAGTGATCGAGTGATGGGCGACTTAGTTCTTACGCGCACGTACTGTAGGGGGGGATTCTTTATAGCGGGGTGACGGCGAGGAGGCGAGGACGAGCGGAGACGACGAGGCGCGCGGAGGACGGAACGCGTCGGAATCTCGTAGTCGCGGTTCTTTGTGAATACGCATGTCGTGACGTGTCCGCGCGCCTCACCACACCGCGCCGCCGCTCCCTCGCGACCGCGCGCTTTCATCACCTCACATCCGCTCGACCTCCTCCTCGTCGTCGTCGTCGTCGCCGCTGTCCTCCCCTCCCTCGCACTTGCGCGCCAACGTCAGCAACGTCTCGCTCGTCTCCTCCGCGTCGTCGGCGGCGACCCCCCACTGCGACAGCAACGCCTTCCCCGCGCCCGCTCGCGACGCCCTGCGCCACTCGTCGTTCACGCGCCGCAGCTCTGCGCCGTACGTCGACGTCGACGCGACGCGCGTCATGATCGGCGCGCTCGACGGGTTCCGAGAGGAGGGCCCCCCCCCGCTCGCGAAGAGAGACGGAAACGGCAGCGGCAGCGGCAGCGGCGCGGCGTGGACGCACCGCGTCCTCGGGACGCGGTACGTCGCCGCGCGGAGCGCGGCGTCGAGGCCGCGCCGCGCGTCCTCGACGCTCGCGCGCGCGCCGTCGTGGGTTCTCGCCCCGCGCAGGACGTACAGCTCGGCGCGCGGCTCGACGACGTCGCGATCGACGCACCCGGGGGTGAGCGCGACGGCGTCGGCGTCGTCGGCGAGCGACGCGGCTCGTTCGCGCGCCGCCGCGTCCCTCGCCTCCTCCTCGCGCTCGAACCCAGACCCAGACCGCTCTTTCTCCGCGCGGCGGCGCTGCTTCGCCTCCTCCTCCCTAGCGAGCTCGCCCGCGCTCGCGACGGCGCCGCACGGGAACCACGCGTCGACGGCGACGAACGGGCCGTCGGCGTTGACGCGCCGCGCCGTCGCGCGCATGTCGCCGGCGCCGACGCCGTCGCGCGCCCGCGTCCGCCACGGCGTCGACGACGACTCCACGCACGCGGCCGCGAGCGCGGTGCCGTGGTACTTCGAGCGCGCGTCCAACCCGGCAAGGAGCTTCGCCCGCGACGCGGAGAGCGGACGCAGACCGAGCTGCAGCGGCGCGTACAGCTCGCACTCGGCGCCGAGCGTCGCCGACGCGAGCGCCTCGTTGAGAAGCGCCGCGCGGAAGTCCCCTCTCGCGTCGTCCGGACTCGCGCTCGACGTTGTTAATTCTTCTCTCGACGCGCGCAGCGAGTGCGCGCACGTCGGCGTCGCGCTCCCGTACTCGTCCCTGAGCTCCTCGAGCGCGGCGGCGGCGAACCCTCCGAACCCTCCGAGGTCGTCGAGGAGGACGTTGAAGCCTCGCAACGCGTCGCACTCCTCCGCGAAGAAACGTATCCGGTCTCGGACCTCCTCTCTTCTGTCCTCGGTCTCGATCCACGCCGCGCCCTCGCCGAAGCCCGCGAACGCGTCGACGCCGTGCCACAACCCGGTGAGAAGGCACGCGCTCCGCGGGTGGAACATAGCTTTGCCGAAGTCCGTCCAGCTGTTGACTTCGCCCGGCGTCTCGAGACGCGCCGCGGACGCCTCCAAACGCGCGGCGGCTTCTTCCCGTCGCTTCTTCTTCGCCTCCTCCTTCGCTCTCTTCGCCTCCGCGTCGAGCGAGGAGAGCGAGGGTTTTGGTTTTGGTTTTGGTTTTTTCCCCGGCGACGCGAGGATGTGGCTCGTCATCTTCGCGCGCAGGGCGTCGATCGCGTCCGCGCCGCCGCCGCCGCCGCCGCCGCCGCCGCCGCCCCATTTCTTCCGCTTCCGCCCGTCCTCCTCCTCCTCCTCCTCCATCTCCTCCATCTCCTCGTCGGTGTCCATCCTGTCGTCCGCGTCCGCGCCGTCTTCCCCCTCGTCGTCCTCGTCTCTCCAACGCTCCTGGTCGTCCTCGAGCTCGCGAAGGAACGACGACTTGCGCTCCGGGTCTCGCCGAACGACTTTCGCGGCGCCGCCGTCCCACGTGAGCACGGGCGGGGGGAGATCGCCGTCGCCGACGACGCCCGCGCCGTCGCCGTACAGGTGCCCGGCGCGTTTCACGCCGCCCATGGCGCCGCACAGGTCGAAGAACACGAGCCTGGGGACGTACGTCGGCGCGCCCTGCGATGAGGGAGGGAGGGAGGGAGGGAGGGAGAGCGAGGTGGAGCTCAGGGACGCGGCGAGAGAAGAGACGAGACGAGACGCGACGCGACGAGACGACAGAGGTGGGCACCGGTCGCGCGCGCGCACCGAGTGCGTCTCTCCCACGCGGTACGTGACGCCGGAGTCGAGGTCCGCGTACGCGCTCGCGTCCGCGTCGTCGCTCTCGGCCAAGCCTTGGGTCTCATCCTGGGACGATGGAGGACGCGGAGGGGGAGGGCGCGTCAGATCGGCGCCGCGGCGCGGCGCGGCGCTTCCGAGCGAGCGAGCGACGCGATCGATCGGTCGATCGCTCCGAGACGCGGGCGACGCGGCGACGGACGCGCGGAGGAGGGCATCACCTGAAAGTTCCAGAAGTGCGCGCCCGTCCAGTTCGCGCGCGATCCGAACTGGAGCGTGATGACCTCGCCGAGGGCGCCGGACGCCATGGCGCGCGTCGAGATGTGCGCGCCGCGGAGATGAAGTTCTTCGACGAACGCGAACGAACCGTCGAGTCGCGCGCGAGCGAGATCTCGCTCTCGTCACAATTCGCCCGCGCCGGGCGGGGATGGCGACGTCCGAGGGCGATGAAGCCGGCGAAGGCAGCCGCGGCGGCAGCCTCCGCCCCGAGCACGACGTCGCGGACCTCACCGAGGACGACGACGACGACCCGAACCGCGACCGCGGGATGAAGCTCGTCGGCGGCGAGGGCGGCGATTTCGTCGCGCGCGCGCTGTCCACCGCGGACGACGTCGCGGACGCGATCCGCAGGGTGCAAGACCAAGGCGCGCTGTCCACGACGGAGTCGGAGAGCACGGAGCCGCTCCTCGGGCTCCTCGGGCAGCTCGGAATGACGCGCGCGGAGTCGTACGAGGCGATGCTCGACGACGCGCTCGCGCTCCTTCGCGCGCGGATCGAATCGATGTCGCAGGGGAAACTCCTGACGCTGCTCGACGAGTCCTTCCCGTACATCGGCATCGAGGAGCTCAAGGCGATCCCGCTCGCGGCGCTGGAGCGACTGAAGCCCGTCCCGAGCTCGTACCTGAAGCAAATCTCTCGAGACGCGGACCTGTTCCGGCAGCTCCCACCGGACGTGCAGCGGCAGTGCTGGGAGTTGAGACCGGCGTTGCTCCGCAGACACGCCGCGCCGGTGCTCGTCGCGTACAGGTGCGTTCTATACACTGGTCCCCATACGACCCCGTCGGCGTGGTGAACGCCGATCCTTAAGGACTTTGCCCGGCGTGTCTCTCCGCCCACCCCTCGCTTTCAATCCCCGTCCTCGACGCCTTTCAACTCCAACTGACGCCTTTCAACTCCACCCCGACATTCGCTTGTATGGAACGACCCTACAGCGAAGAGACGGCGACGACGATGCGCAACCTGGACTCGGACCTCGTGCTGACGCCGCTGAACGCGGAGGAGGAGTGGGGGCTGTACCCGCCCGGGCAAGCCCCCGCGGAGGGTCCGTCCGCGCCGAGGGCGGCGCCGGGGTTGCCGCGGCGGTCGCTCCGCCGCGCGTCCGCGTCCGTCGCGCGTCTCAAGAAGATCGTCGGCGACAGCCAGGTGCGTTCTGTACAAACGTTTGTTTTTCACCCATCGCCCGGTTTCAACATTTGATCGCGTGGGTCCCTTTCAACTGACCGATGAACTCACATTTTTTTGTATGGAACGACCCTCAGACGCTGTACCTCGGGATCGTGTCGCTGTGTCGCGCGCAGTACGCCGAGCACGGGTCCCCCGCGGCGTGCTCGCTTCGATCGCAGTTCTTAATGGCGCTGCACGACGAGGAGCAGACGGATCTGTGCGCGAGTGATCGGTGCCATCGCCTCGCGTGGCTCGCGGACGCGTGCGCGCGCGACAGGTGCGTGGACGGGCGGCGGCTGACGGAGATTTTGCAGCTCGTGGAGACGGCGGTGTTCGACGCGAGCGCGGGCGAACGCGCGGCGGCGACGGAGCGGAAGAAGAAGGCCGCGGCGGCGAAGAAGGCGGAGGCGGCGGCGAAGAAAGCCGCGGCGGCGGCGGCGGCGGCGGTGGAGCGGAAAGAGCGCGCGGCGGCGGCGCGCGTCAAGCCGAAGATGAAGGTGCAGTTCACGTTCGGGAAGAAGCCCCCGGCGGCGGCCGTCGCGGACGGCGACGAGCCCGCGGTGGAGGAGGACGGAGAGAGAGAGAAACCCGCCACCGTCGCGGACGCGGACGCGGATGCCGCCTCGAAGCCCCCGGACGACGCCCCCGTCCCGGCCGCGATGGACGTCGCGGACGGGGAGGAGGACGCGCCGACGCCGACGCCGACGCCCGGCCCCGCGCTCGCGGCGGTGAGCGTGGGAGGCAACAACACCGCCGTCGGCGACGACGACGACGACGGAAACGGCGGCGGCGAGAGCGACGCGCCGGCGGGGAGTATCTCGCGCGTGAACGACATCGGCGGGGCGTCGGACGAGAACCTCCTCGGCGATCTCGGGATGGTGTTGCGGGACCCTCCGGTGTTGAACTTGTTGCTTCACGAGATCGTGCGGACGCTGGAGACGCTCGCGCGCGGCGTCGGGACGAAGGGCAAGGCCAGCGGAAATCGCCTCGGCGGTCTCACGAGGCTCGTCGCGATCGCCCTCGGCGCGAGGAGAGTGCTGCGAGAGTCGAAACCGCGAAGGGAGCCGACGATGCCGGCCGCGCCGAAAGAGGCGACGGAGGAGTTCTACCCGCTTCTGCGTTCGATGTTGGAAGAGTCCATCGCGCGCGCGGCGGCGGGCGAGGGCGACGAAGACGACGCCGTCGCGCGCGCGAGGGAGGAGAAGGAGGACGGCGAGGCCGAGGAAGGGGAACTGAATCGAAGCGACTACGTCGAGGAGAAGATCGAGCACGTCGGCGAGGACGGCGAGATCACGATCGAGACGCGGCTCGTCCCCAAGGCGAAAGGGTTGACGTTCAAGATGATGTCCCCGGCGGCGGCGCGGCACGCGAGGCTCGTCTCGCTGATTTCCGAAGGCGACCTGATGCGCAAGGTGGCGCTGACGTACGCGCTGCGACGGCTGCATCACGGCGACGTCCGCGCCGCGCGTCCGGTGTTGCGCGCGATCGCGAACGGCGGCGCGTCGGACGCGAGCGTGTTGGACGAAGCCGCCGCTGCCGTGACGCTGGCGCGGCGGCTCGCGGCGTTGAACTCGGGCGTCCGCGCCGTCGCCGCCGCCGCGCCCGGGACGTCGTGTTGGAAGCACGCCGTGGACGGGTTCTTACTCCGCGCGTGCGTCGCGAGCATGGAGACGCACGAGGAAGTTCTGAGGTTGATACTCGCCGTGACGGACCGGCCGACGATGACGGACGACGTCCTCGCCGGGCTCGTCGAGACGACGCTGCACGCGACGCGGAAATCGAGAAGGACGCACAAGCGCCGCGCGAAACAGATCGTGTACGAGTACGAACCGCTGCAGCCGCTGCAGCGCGGGGTCGTCGCCGGGCGCCTCGGCCTGGGTCTGGGCGGCGGCTTGCTTCACGGCGGCGGGGCCGGGGGCGCGTTCCACGGCGGCAGCGGGACGGACACCGGGTACGCCTCCGCGGGCGTCGGCGGCGGGACATCGGCGGCGGATTCGGACACGGACCGCCCGGGGTCGCCCGGTTTCGGCGGCGGCGTCGACGGCGTGCGGGCGACGTATCAGCTCCTCGCGCAGCAAGCGAGCGGGAGATTGACGGAGGAGAGAGCGCCGAAGTTGCACGAGTACCTCGCGCGGCGGGATCGGAGAGACATGCGACGCGCGGGGGGAGCGGACCGGCCGTTCTCCCCGGACGGGACCGATTCGCGACCGTTTTCGCCGTGAGCGTCGAACGAACGCGGTACAACATGTCAACGCACGACGGATTGTCGTCTCTCATTCCTATTCCTTCTTCACGCTCACCGCGACCCCTACACCCGTATCCTCGTCGTACTCCACCTGAAGCTCGTTGCCCTCCCCCGCGCTCACGTGCACTTCCTCGCCGTCCTCCGTGACGAAGGTGAGTCCGTCCTTTGGCGCCGTCCCCGCGAGTTGCCGCCGCGCCCCGTCCAGCCACCTCTCCACGTTGGCCCTCAGATTGACGTACGGGCCGAACTCCATCGTCAGCGACTTTTCGTACTGCGCGATCCCTTCCTCGAACTTCCCCGCGCGACACAGCGCCGCGCCGTAGTTCGACACGTGCTGCGCTGTGGGCTCGAACGCGATCGCGGCTTTGACGGCGGTTTCGTACAGCTCGAATATCGCCGGCGTGTGTCGTCGTCCGTGCGCCTTCATCAGGGGAATGCACAAGTTGTTGAAGCACGCGTCCTTGAGCTCGCGCGCGTCGATGCGCTCGTTCGCGATCACGTCCGTCGGGTCCATCGCCTCCGCGAGCGCGATCGCCTCCGGCGCGTGCTTCACGAGCGCCGCCTCGACGTCCGCGGTGGAGTCGCAATCTTCGGAGATCCCGAGGAGCGCGCTCGCGAGATCGTATCGCAACCTCTGCGTGTGCGGCTTCATCTTCTCCGGGAGGTTCGCGAGCGCGGTGCGGATCATCCCCGCCGCGCGCTCGCAGTCCCCGGGTTTCCTTCGGTTGATCAGCAAGTTCGCGAGCTGGCACAGCAGCGGCGGCTTCTCCGGATCGTCGTCCTCGAGCGCGTTCGCGAGGGATCGCCCGCACGCGAGGCAAATCTCGATCTCGTTCGCGGTGACGCGTCCTTCCATCATCGGCCGCATCGACTCCACGAACTGGTCGTGGAGCGCGACTTTGTCGTGCATGTCTTTCGCGGGTCGCACCATCGCGCGTTGGGGGAGAGGGAGGGACGCGCGGCGAACGTGTGGCAGGCGCTTCCAGGGGTTTAGGGTGGCTCGGGGGCGGCCATCGCGATGGACGCGCGCGGAGGCGCGCGCGCGATCGGATCTGTTACGATCTGTTTCAATCAAACTGTTGTTCTGTCGTTGTTGTAGACGGTCCCGTCAGCAACATCAGTTCTCCTCGACCTCCTCCGAACGCGCGCAGAGCGACCCGCGCGGCGCACGACCCCGCGCGCGCGCGGAGAGAGCTCGCGCGCGATGGGAAAGGCCGCGCACGCGAAGGGGAAGGCGAAGCTCGAGGCGTTCAAGCGCGCGAAGGAGGACAAGGCGAGAAGGGCGGTCGAATCGTCGCCGTCGGCACCCGACGACGAGTGCGCGAAGGAGGAGGAGACGGCGCCGCCTCTTCCTCCTCCTCCGCCGCCGCCGCCGCCGCGCGCGCGCGCGCCGACGCTTCCGGACCCGCCGGCGGCACCGCCTCCACCATCGACGGAGCCGCCGTGGCCGCCGCCTCCCGCGCCCCTCGCCCCGCGCGCCCCTCCGATTCCCGAGCCCGCATCGTTCGACGTCTCCGCCTTCGCGACGACGGCGTCGACGTCGAGGTTCGATCGAGCCGCCGCGCTCGACGCGGAGGCGCCGCCGTTCAGGGCCGCGGATCGATTCTCCGCGACGCTCGCGGACGCGACGCGTCGACCGAGCGGGAGCGGGACGGCGAGCGGGACGGGAATCGGAATGGGAATGGGAATGGGAATGGAAATGGGAACGACGAGCGACGCGCCCGCCGTCCCGCCGCCGCCGCGCGTCGTGGACGAGCTCCCGACGTTTCGATCGCCGTTCGAGCGCCCCTCCGCGCCGCCGAGCTTCGCGTCGAGGCCGCCGCCGCAGCCGCCGGCGACGTCGGCGGCGCACCCGGCGGAGAAGTGGCTCGCGCGGCCGCGGCGCGTCTCGGACGCCGACGGAGGGGAGACCTCGACCTCGGCCTCGGCCTCGGCCTCGGCGTCGGCGTCGACGCGGCGGCGACCGTCCGCGACGCGCGACGCCGTCGACGACTTGGACGACGACGCGCGGATGGAGCTCGTCGCGGCTCGGCTCGCGCTGAAGGACGCGGCGCGCGAGAGAGACGCGTACGAGAGGGCGCTGAGCCGCGCGCAAGACAACGTGGAGACGCTCGCGCGAGAGAACGACGCGCTGTCTCGGCGGGTCAACGAACAGACCGACCGAGCCGCGGAGGAGAAGGAGGAGCTGGAGCGGCTGCGGCGCGATCGCGCGGTGTACCGGTCGAAGAACGCGACGCTCACGGAGGAGAGAGACGCCGCGCGCCAGGCGGCGACGGACGCGACGGAGCGGACGCGGCGTCTGTCGATCGAGGTGTTTCAGCTCGAGGAGAGATGCCGGGAGTTGAGAAGCGAGTGCTTGCGGTTAGGTACGTTCTATACACTAGTCCCCATACGACCCCGTTCGCGAGGTGGACGCCGATCCTTAAGGACTTTGCCCGGCGCTTCTCTCCGCCCACCCCTCGCTTTCAATACCCGCCCTCGGCGCCTTTCAACTTCAACTGACGCCTTTCAACTCCACCCCGACTTTCGCTCGTATAGAACGGCCCTTAGAGCGCGAGCTGGACGAGCGCGGGGGGTCGACGACGACGAGGCGTCGGAACGGGAACGGGAACGTGGACGCGAGCGCGAACGTCGTCGGTGAGAGCGAGAGCGAGAGCGCGAGCGCGCGCGACGACGACGCGGTGAGGTCGACGAACGGCGCGCCCGGCGTCTCCGTCGTCGGCGCGTCGACGTGGAAGTCCGCCTCCGCCTCCGCCTCCGCGGTGGGCGAGGACCAGCTCCGGCTGATCGACAGCATCCACGATCTGTTGTCCGAGGTGGAGACCGAGCGCGCGCGCGCGAGGGATGTGCTGAGCGACGCGAAACGGCGCGTGAAGGACGCCCTCGACGCGAAAGCGGAGACGGATCGGCGGCTCGAGGCGACGACGCGGCGGCTGGAGCTCGCGACGACGCGGGCGGAGAGCGAGGCGTTCCGCGCGTCGATGGACGCCGCGGAGGCGGCGCGCGCGGCCGCGGCGAGGGCGTCGGACGACGAGGGGGAGGAGGAGGAGGACGATCGCGGGGTTGTCGACGAGAGGAGGCGCGGGCTGTTGTCGTACGTCAATCCGTTCGGTCGGCGACGCGCGAAGAGGTAGCCTTATTACGTACGGTACGTGTGTATTCTTTCTCCTCGGTCAAAAGAAATCGCTCGTTGCGTCACAGCCAGCACGGGGACCCGACGTTCTCGAAGATGCGAATCTCCCCCGAGTACCCCGACGTGGCGATGACCTTCCCGATCGCGGTCCCCGACGCGAACGCGCGCTCCCCCTCCGCGCGCGCCTCCGCTCGAGCGTCGAGCTGTTTGCTCTTCTTCCCTTCCCCGCCCTCGCCGTCGTCCTCGCTCGCGCCGTCTCCGCCGCCGCCGCTCCCCCCGCTCCCTGTCGTCGCGCTCGCGAGGTCGTCTAACTCGTCCCGCATCGACGGCGACTGGATGCTCCCTTTCCGACCCTTGAACAGCGCCGCCGCGGCTCTCGTGGGCTTGCCCGTGATCTTCGCCCTGGCCGCGTCGCACGCGGCGGCGGCGGCGCCCCCGCGCGCGGCGCTCACCTCGGGAGGCGCGAACAGAGCCACCGTGCTTATGTCCGCCTGCGCGGCGAACTGCTCGTAGGAGCTGTGCTTATCTCTCCGGTACCCGGTGTACATCGGATTGATCGACGGCACGAACGAGTTCACCGTGGACCACACGTACACGTTCTCGTCCTCGCTGCCGCAAACGATGAAATCCGCGGCGTTGGAAAACGACGCGCGAATCTGCGAGTTGTTGTTCCGATGGCCTTTGTACTTGCACGCGAGCGAGTACCCGTTCGCGCCGTCGTACACGCGTATCCGCGAGTCGTTCGACGTCACGAGGAGCTTCGTGTCGTCCCCGGGCATGAACTGCAGGCCGGTGACTTTCTTCCCCCCGGGTTTCGTGCTGCTCCTGTTCCGGACGTCCAGCTGGGTGAGGTAATCGAAGCGGACGCCGTCCATCGAGTAAAAGTGGCACTTCCCTTTGTACGACCCGGCCACCGCGCAAGAGCCGTCGGAGGTGAACGTCGCCGCGGTGACCATCTCGCCGATGTCGACCCAGTCCGCGACGCGATGATCCGGGATGTTCCAAAACCGCAACTTACCGTCCAGCGAGCCGGAGAGGAAGTACTTGTCGTTGATCGGGTGAAAGTCGATCGCGGTGACGAAGTCTTGATGCGAGAATATCCGCAGACACTCATCCATCGTCATGTACCACAGCCTCACGGTCTTGTCCATGGACGACGACAACAACCAGTTCGTGTGCGACCAGCACAGGTCCAGGACGTCGCCCGTGTGCCCGGTGTACTCGCGCAGCGGCTTCGACTTGAAGATCCCCTCGCCGGAGATCTTCCCCTTCTCTCTCTCGCCGAGGCCCAGCCCCGCGCCGTCGCCGGCGCCGGCGCCGGCGGACGCGCCCTCCGCGACGTCGTCGCGGTCGAGCTCCCAGACCCTGACCACCTTGTCCTGCCCCGCGGTCGCGAGATACTCGCCGTCGTGCGAGAATCGCATCGTCCATATCGCGTCCTGATGCGCCTCGATCCTCTGCACGAGCCGGAGCTCCGTGTACTCCTTGTATATCTTACGGTTCACGTTCACCTTGATGGCGCTCCCGGGGGGCTCGCGTCCGAAACCCGGGTGCGGGGCGGTGGAGTCCGCGGGCGCGGGCTGACCGCTCGCCGCCGCCGCGGCTCGTATCGCCGCCATCGCCGGGTCATCCGCGTTCTCGACGTACCCGGGCCCGCCTTTCTGCTTCGACGGGCTCGCCGGGTCGTCGCCGTGGCCGTGGACGAGGCCCATGCGTTTCTTGAGCCAACGCTTCGGGTTTCTGCCAAACTTTTTCTTCTTCTTCGTCTTCTCCGCGCCGTCCACCGCCGTCTTCGGGGGCTTGGGCTTCCCCCCCGCGCCGCCACCGTCGCCCTGTGACGTCTCCTGCATCCCCTCCCTGAGGTGCATCTCGCGCATCAGCGGCGACAACCCCATGGACGCCTCGAACTCCGCGATCGTCAGCGACCGTCCCGTCTGGAGATCCCGCACGACGGCGGCGGACGCGTCGCCGCCGCCGCGCCCGTCGCCGCGGTCGCTCAGCGTTTTCCCGCCCATCATGCTGTCCGCGGCGGCCTCGTCGACTAAGAACTCGTTCCCTGTGTCCAGGTCTTTGATCCTGAACACCTTTTCCATCTCGAACTCCTTCACCGCGGAGGACGTCGAGCTCTTCGGCGTGCCGTCCCGAGATCCTCCTACGGATCCTCCTCTGGATCCTCCTCCTCCTCCTCCTCCTCCTCCTTCCACCGGCGCGTCGCCGTTCGAGCGTCCCCAGCCCTCGCCGCTCACGCGAACCGCCGCGATCGCGCCCGTCGGCGAGCTCGGGACGGAGTCCGCGGCCTCGCCCGCGGGGTCCGCGCCCGGCGGCGGCGACGCCTGCCCGGTCACGCTCGGCATCGTCGCGGCGACCTCGCTGAGGACCATCGTCCCGCCGTCCAACCCCGCGGGCGCGGCGGACGCGCCGCCGCCGCTCGCGCGCGTCAGCCACGACGGGCTCGGGGGTTCGGACCTGTGATCGGGAGGAGGGCGCGGTGAGTGGTGGGGAGCGGGAAGGGACGCGATCGCGATCGCGGGAGGCGCGCGAGCGAGGGCCGCGGGGACGTTCATTTTATTGGAGCGCGGGAATGTCGAGATCTCGCGCGGATTACGACGGGCGGCGCGTGGGCGCGCACCTGAACGACTCGTTGTCCGCGTCGAAGAACTCGTCCTCGGAGGACATGTCCGACTCGGAATCACCCGCGGTCATCGCGCCGTCGTGCGATCGATCCGCGCGCGTCCACGCTCGCCGCGCGATTTCTGCGCGCGTCCTTTCTGTGACAGACATTCAGAAGAAGTGCAAGTGACCGAAGCGTGCGTCATGCTTTTTTGGCGACTAATTGCCCACTGCCGTTTGTGGGTACTGTACACGTACACGTACTGTACTTTAGAGCTCAGTCTTTTTGTAATCATCAGATCCACACACTGTACGTGTACTTTAGGTCAGTTGATGCTGATGACTCGGCTCGTTTCGATCGGTGCCAACAACGCAACTAGCAACGATGCAGCGCAGCGCACGTCCGCGATTTTGCCCGTTGAAAACCAAAATCTCGCGCGCACTCCCCTCGCGCGCGACGCACTCCCCGCGTCGACCCGCGGCGGCGAGACCACGCGCGCGCGCCCGCGCTCGCGACGGACCTCGCTCGCACCGCGCGCGCGGACGCGCGCGACGCGGCGACGGCGGCGAGACCGCGGGAGGGAAGAAGAGGGAACGTCGTGAAGCGCATTGTCGTCGAAATAAGGGCACCCCCCGAAGAAAGAGAGAAGGACGAAGACCCCGCGCGTCGTCATGCCGCCGACGTACGAGTACCTGTCCTTGAAGGACGCGTACGACGCGAGAAGGAACGAGGTGAACGTGTACGCGGTCGTCACGGAGTGGACCGTCCCGCGCGCGACGAAAGGGACGGACTACCACGTCGTCGTGAAGCTGTGCGACGACACGGTGGGGGACATCTTAGGACCGGACAACAACGGGTTCACGGACATCAGCGTGAACTTCTTCGCGGCGAAGGACCTCCTCCCGCGCCCGAAGAAAGTCGGCGACGTCATCCGCTTACACCGCCTGAAGGTGAGTCAGTGGGAAGGAAGGACGCAGTTCGTCGCCAAGTGCGGCGCGATGACCGGCGGCGCCGCCGCGGGGGGCGTCGCGAGGTGCCAGTACCTCCTCTTCGACGGCGCCGGGCACGAGCACCCGTCGGACGAGCCGTACACGCGCAGCAGCAATAATTACACGATGGAGGAGGGTAAAGACGCCGGGTTCCTGACGCGGTGCCGCGAGTTCTGGAGAGATAACGCGTCGGTGATGGCGATGAACGACAGCGGGTTCACGCGTCCCATCGTGCGATTCGGCAAGGAGGGCGAGCTCACAGATCTGCACTGCAAGGTTCTGGACGTCGTGAAGAACAGAGGGAAGGTCACGCTCGTGGTGTGGGACGGGAGCGACGCGCGCCCCTTCCCGCCGAGCGTGAACAGCGGCCGTCTGGGCGACTCCCAGGAGCAGAGCCAAGAGGGCGTTAACGGCGGCGACGACGAAGTCGACGCGTACGACGCGCATTACTGGATGCCCGCGGATCCGTACGCGCCGCTCACGGAGAAGGACGCGAG
The DNA here is from genome assembly GCF_000151265.4 of Micromonas pusilla CCMP1545. Lineage (NCBI taxonomy): Eukaryota > Viridiplantae > Chlorophyta > Mamiellophyceae > Mamiellales > Mamiellaceae > Micromonas > Micromonas pusilla. The sequence continues at coordinate 742,118 of NW_003315887.1, forward strand.
GGAGGACGAGATGATCAGAGACACGCCCGGGATCGGGACCGCGCTGCCGGTCGTGATGCGGCAGTTTGACATCGCGGCGGAGGACCTGCCGATGCCCGGCGCGTGGATCAAACTTCGGCAGCTCGCTTCGTGGGTGCGGGGCGGGCAGATGCAGGCGACGTACGTGCACCAGAGCAAGTGGGCGCCCGCGGAGCCGAACCAGGTGTGGCTGGAGGAGAGCGCGAAGCGCATAGAGCAGCGACGCGTCTCGCAGTGGGCGCCGGAGAACCAGATCGGGTTGGGGATGAGCCAAGGCGAGAGTCAAGGCGGCGGCGGCGGCGGCGGCGGCGGGGTGTTCGGGATGACGCGCACGGAGTTTGAGAACCAGCCGTTGCACACGCTGCGGGAGATCGTGTGCACGCCGCCGCCGTCGCGGCATCGTTGCGTCGTGCGCGTCGTGCAGCACTACCCGAAGGATGTCCACGACTTTTGCAGGGACGGGACGGAGGACGCGCCCGCGGAGAAGGGCGCCGCCGCGAATAAGCGGAAGCGAGGGCTGGGGAAAAAAGACAAAGAACCGAAATTCGAGTTCAACGTCAGCTTAGTCCTCGAGGACGCGACCGGGAAGATCAAAGCCCACCTCGCGCCGCCGGACAGCGACGCGTTCTTCCACGGGATCCAGCCGTGTAACTTGTGGGAGTCCGAGGTGACGTACGCGCGAGTGAAGGACAAGATGACGAAGCTCACCGACCACAAGCTCGGCGCGGAGAGAGCGGGGTGGGTGCAGTGCTGCGTGATGTCGTACGTCGTCCCGGGTCAGAAGCGCGGGGACCCGCCGAAGCGGTGTTACCGCATCTTCGGCACGAGCTGCGTCGCGTGAGCGAAGAGAGAGACGCGGTCGGTCGGCGCTCGGTGAAACGAAACGAACGAACGTCTCGGCAAGAAGGGAGGAGGACGTCTTCTGTGATGGCATAAAAACCGCATCCATCCTCTTCCGCTTTACCCCGCGCGCGCCTACCGAACGCGTCGCCGCGCCGCGCGTTACTTCTTCCCTTTGGAGACGAAGTTCGACACGTTCTCGAGCCACCGGGTGTATTCCCTCTGCTCCTTGTCGATGTGCGTCTCCATGATGAACCGCGCGAGCGTGGAGTCGATCCCTCTCGCTTCCAAGTACTTGTGGAACTCCTCCTGAACGCTCTCGTCCAGCTCCTCGTATTTCGGCCCCTGGTACCTGTTGCCCGCCATAGAAAACCCGTCGAGCTCGTCGAGCTCCATGCTCTCGGCGTCGGTGTACCGAACCTTCCTCACCTCCACGGTCTCGCCGTCGGTCGCGCACTCGAACAAGAGGGCTTCCTCCTCGTCGCCGCGCGTGACTTGCACGTCGAAACTGATCGTCACGTCCTCGTCCTCCTCGTCCTCGACGTCGTCGCCGTCGGGGGCGAAGAAGTCTTCCTCGTCGTAGTCCGAATCCTGGGCGGAGAGGCATTGGGCGTCGGCGCGAGCGGCGCGGGGTGGGGACGGGCGGGCGTCAGAGAGAGCGACGGACCGGACGCGGGAGATGGAGGACGGAGCCCGCCCGAGAGCGAAAATGATGACAAAAAAAAGAACGCAACGCGTCGATTCGAGGAGGAGGTTTTAGGGTTGACGCGCGGGCGCGATCGACGCGATCGCGCCGCGATCGCGCCGCCGGGCGACGCGTGGACGCACATCCGTCGCGCTGAAGATCACCGAGATGACCTCGTCGTCGCCGTACTCCCGCGTGAGCGTGATCTCGCAGTCCCCGTCCGTCTCCGCGAGCTCGAACGGCTCCGGCGGGCCCCTGCCGACCACCTCCGACGGCGCGTACGTCTTCCGCTCGTGCTCGAGCTCCTCGTTCAGGACCTGGGAGAGGCCCTTCGCGGCCGCGGGGGTCTCCGGGGGGGCGTCCTCCGCGCGCGCGCGCGCGGACGCGTGGAACGCGTTCGCGGCGACGCCCTGGGACGCGCGCGCGGACGCGGACGCGGACGCGGAGCGATCGGCGGCGATCTGGTAGTAGTTCCGCGGGGACGATCGCGCGACGCGCGCGACGACCGCGCGCTCGAACGACGCGACGGACGCGCTCGTCGAGGACGAGATCGCGGCCGTGGACGCGCGGCGGAGCGCGGAGCGAACGCTGTTCGTGAACATGGTGTCTCGACCGCGGGTGCGCGCGTCGATCTGCGCGCCCGCGCGGTGACGACGCGAAAGGGAACAAATGCTCAACCGACAGCGACACGCAGGCTCTGCTGCTGTGTGAGGTGGCGAACGCCACGCAAGACATCCAAGATGTCAAATCGCGACCGTCGTCGCTCGCGCGCCGCGAACGAAACGTCTTCATCACTTCTCTTATAAAAGAAAGGTACTAAATGATAACGATACAACATGCGACGACCTCCCCGCTCGTACCCCTCCACCGCGGCGCGCGCGCGAGCGAACGCGCGAGCGATTCGATTTGATTCGATGCGGCGTTTTCGACGACGCGTCGTCGGCGCGCCGCCTTCATTCGCGCCGCGACCAACCAGACCGGCGGCCGTGTCGTTCCCCCGTCCATCCCCCGTCCGTCGCATCACCCCATCCCGCCCTTCGGCCGCGCGCCGCTCGAGATGGCCCGCGCGAGCCTGCACTCGATCTCCCCCTCCGCCTCGGGCGCGACGCTGAGGTCGCACGCGTCGTACCGCGCCCTCCCCGCCGCCACCGCCTCCTCCGGGCACTCCCTCAGCAGCGCCTCGATGGAGTCGTCGACGAGGTTGAAAAAAGTCGTCGGCCCTTTGAAATCCACCTTCACTCGCGCGTTGTTCGCGTACAGCATCGCCTCGCAGGTGGAGACGCTCTGGATGATATCCTGCACCGCGTAGGGGTCGGCGCCGTACGCCTTGGTGGGGTCGAGGGTCCACGCGAGGCGACGACGTCGGGGCGGAGTCGAAAGGCGTCAGACTTGGGAGTCGTGAGGCGTCGAGGTGTGTCGGGATCGAAAGCGAGGGGTGGTGGGCGGAGAGATGCGCCGGGAGAGAAAGTCCTTAAGGAATGAAGTTCACAACGCGAACGCGGTCGTGTGGGAACCAGTGTAACCAGAACGCACCTCGGAGAGCGTCGGGAGCGCGCGCTTCAGCGGGCCGCTCACGCGCGTGGACGCCTTCACGGACAGCTGCGAGAGGTCGCACGGGAACACGGGCGCGGGGCACGTCTCCTCGAAGTCTGCGATCTGCGCGAGGACGTCCTGGACCGCCGCGCGCGCGGCGAAGACCGTCGCCATCGCCTGCGTCGGGTCGGTGATGGGGATGTCGAGATCTTTGTTGTAGATGGCCGCCGCGGGCTGCGTCGGGAAGGACATCATCGACGAGACCGCTCCGAGGGAGCACGCGGCCGCGGCGCGGCTCAGCGCCTCGCGTCGGGACGTCGGCTCCGGGGACGGGCGACACGCCATCTCGAGGTACTCCACGAGGAACGCGGGGTACGAGTCCTCGTCCGTGATGGCGTGCGCCATGTCGGCCGCCGCGCGCTCCGGCGCGTCTCGTTTCGGGGTTCGTTTCGAAGATTCGACGATCTTTTTCTTCGGCTTGGACGGCGCCGCGGTCCCGCGCGCGGCGACGCGGCGGGATCCGCGGTTGCGTTTGCCCGCTTTCGAAGGCCCCGCTCTCGCGGCGGAAGACGCGACGAGCGCGAGTGGGGACGTCATCTCGCTCGTGCTAGCGCGTGTGTCGTCGCCGTGTCGCGTTGTTAGGTTTATCCACTTCGACGCCGCCGCGAGGAAAAGTGCAATTTCAGGTGAAAGGGTGTCCACGGTCAGGTTGAAAGGCGTCGCGATCAAACTTTGAAACCGAGGGATGGGTGACGTAAGGTCTGCAAAAAGCAGCAAAAAGTGCAGTGTCACGCAAGCGCAAGAAAGGACGAGGGCAAATTCCAGAACGTCGCTCGCGCGCTCGAGGACAGCACGCACGGGCCATCATGCGCGCCGCGATCGCGTCGCCCGCCGTGCCGCGCGCACTGTGGCGATCGACGCCGAAGCGCGTCTCGCATCGCGTCAAGAACGCCGCGCCCTCGCGCCGCGGGCGCGCGGGTCGGTTCCACCGCGCCGCCGATTCCTCCAGCAAAGACGGCGGCACGACCGCGCGACTCAGGGCGGTCGCTTCCTTCTCCCCCGAAGGAGACACCGACTACGTCGATCTCCCGGTCGCGAACCGCCGCGCGGAGCTGATGAAGATGACGATGGCGCAGATCAAGCCGATGCTGCGCGGTGCCGGGTTGAAACTCGGCGGGAAGAAGCCCGAGTGCGTCGACCGCCTCCTCGAGCACGAGTTCGGAACCTCGGACGACGAGGCGGACGTGGATCCCGCGGAAGACGTCGTCGGCCTCGCGAAGGAGTGGCGCCGCGGACGCGTCGTCTCCGGCGGCGTCACCCTGGGCGACATCGACGCCGTGGACTCCGCGCTGAGAAGCGCCGGGTTCGATACCATCGCCCCGAGCGGCGGCGGGGGGAAGGGATGGATCGACGAAGCCGCCGCGGACGCCGCGTTCGGCGGCGGCGCGTCCTTCACCGACACGAGCACCAAGTTCGAAGCGTACGAGTCGCACGAGGGCGGCGCGGCGCAGAGCGCGGCGGCGCGGCTCATGGGGAAATCCGACGGCGCGTTCGACGACGGCGGCGGGAGCGGATGGGACGACGGACGATCCGCGGGCGCGGACGAATGGGAGTATTCGGACGCGTACGCCGCCGCGCCGAGAGCGCCTTCTGAGGGGACGACGCCTCAAACGCCTCAAACGCCGCCAAAGGTGGACGTCAAAGCGGAGAAGCTCGCGAAGCAGCGCGCGGAGCGACGGCGGCTCGCGAAGCGGAGCGCGATCGTCACCGCGCTCAGGCAGCTCGCGACAGAGAGAGACGGCTTCGAGGCGGATCCCAGGGTGCACCTCGAGGCGGTGTCTCGCGCCATCGACGTCTCGTATCGAAAGTTGAAGCACTCCAAGTTTGCGAGGATGAACGCGAACGGACGCGACGTGTGCGTGGACATCAACGTGAGCGAGGGCACGTTGCTCGTCCTCGCGCAGAGGATCGGGCGAAGCGGCGCGGTGGAGTACGAAGAGGACGACACCGAGGCCTTTCTCGAGGCGTACGGAAAGCGGCACATGATGCGGAAGCTCGCGTACGCGTTCACGGACGAGCTCAGCGAGTGCGTCGCGGCGACCGCGGCGAACAGCTATCGCGTCAGAACCGGGGAGATGGTCGAGGCCACGGTCGTGAGCGAGGGGCGCCGAGGCGAGTATCTCTTAAAGCTCGACGACGGCGCGTTCGCGTGCCTTCCCGCGGAGGAGGGCATCCCGGAGAAGCGTTACGGCCAGGGCGACCGCGTCTCCGCGCTCGTGTTGGGCGTTGAGGACCAGACTTGGGCGGCGGACAGACGCGCGCCCGTGGTCGTCTCCACCGCCATCGCGGGGCTCCTCGCGGAGGTGTTAAAGAAGGAAGTCCCGGAGGTGGCGACGGGTGACGTGGTCATTCGATCCGTCGCGCGCGTGAGCGGGAAGATGTCCAAAGTCGCGGTGTCGCGCAGAGACGGCGCGGTGGGAACATGGGACCCCGTGCTCGCGTGCGTCGGCGAGAACAACTCGCGCATGCTCGCCATCCGCGAGCGGCTCGGCGGCGAGACGTGCCAGATTCTGACGTGGAGCGACGTGCAGGAGGAGATGGTCGCCGAGGCGCTCTTCCCCGCGCAAGTCGTCAGGGTCGACAAGGCGTTGGAGGAGGCGGACGAACACGGGGGGAAGGAGTTTGCGATGGATAAGTACGTCGCGTACGTGAACCAGTTCGACGAGGCGAAAGCGATCGGCGCGGGCGGGATCAACGTCAAGCTCGCCGCCGCGCTGTGCGGGTGTTTCATCCTGATCGAGAGGTACGAGCCGGGGAACGCTCACGAGCGACGCGGCGGCGGCGAGTTTCGAGGCGACGGCGGACGCGGCGGCGGCGGGTGGGACGACGCGGAGGAGGACGTCGACGCGTTCAAGATGCCGTACCCGGACGACGACGACGACGACGACGACGACTATCTGAGCGATCTGAGCAACTTGAACCGCAGGACGCGATCGATCAACCTCGAGAGCGACGGCCTGGACGAGCTCGGGTGGCCGACGGATCGAGCCGACCCGAAGACGCCGCCGCCGCGGGAGGAGACGGCGTTTTCGCGCTACCGCACCGGCGGCGACGTCGAGCTCGACGACCTCGGCTGGCCCGACCTCGACCCGCCGTCCGCGGCCCCGAGGGTGGATCCCGATCGCGGTCGCTTCGACGATCTGATCGCGGACGAGTTGATCGCGGACGACGACGAGTTCGGGTTCGATTTCTTGAGAGACGCGGAGGGCGCGCTCGATCGAGACGCGGAGGAACGCGGCGTCTTCGACGACGACGTCGCCGTCCCGAGGGACGCCGCGGACGACCCCGCGAACTGGGAGGAAGTCGGCCCGGGGAAGGTGGGCGCGGTGATGTTCGGGAGCAACCTACGCGCCGGGATCACGGGCGCGTGCACGTTCATGGGCGACCCGGAGCCGACCGAGGGCGCGGGCGCGGCGGACTTTTTGGACGACGAGTTCATCCCGAACGAGACTCGAACGTTCGGCGACGACGCGGACGAGGACGGCGAGTTGGGGTACGACGACGAAGACCTCTGGTAGCGTACAGTAGTTTTTACCACCGAATTACCGTTCTTTAATTAACTAATAACGTGCTGTTCACGCCTACGTATCGACTCGCGTCATCACGCCGCCGCCCCCACGGTGACGTCCTCCGCGGCGGGCGCGAACCCCAACACGTCCTCCGCGAACGACCGCGCGTCCGTCTCCTTCGCGATGAGATCGTTCAACGTCGCGCCCTCGCCGAACAGCGCCACCGCGGCGGCGTCGAGCTCCCCTCGCGTCATCGGCTCGCCCTCGTGCGTCAGCGTGCGGTACAGGTCCTTCCTGTCGATCCCTCGCCCGATCTCCGCGTCCGCGCCGAGGGCTTCGAACGCGGCGTCGATGTCCTCTCGCTCCACCGCGAAGACGCTCCTGTGGTTGACGTAAATCGCGACGAAGCGATCGAACGAGATGGACGACGACGCGTCGTACCCCTCCGCGTTCAGCTCGACGTACATGTCCCTCAGCTCGTGCTCGGTGGGGAAGTGCCCCAGCGCGCGCATGAGCTTCGGAAGCTCGGACAGCGCGACGGTCCCGCCGAGCCCCGCGGCGCGGTCTCGCGTCGCGTCCTCTCCCTGCGCGCGCAGTTGCGCGTAGAGAAAGTAATCCTTCGCCTCGCGGTAAAACTCCCCGTCGGCGCCGCCTTCGAGGAGCGCGGCGAAGCGGTCCGCGACCGCGCCGACGCCGTCGCCCGCCGCCTCCACCGCCACCGCGATCGAGTCGTCCAGCGCGCGCGCGTTCACGCCCCACGCGTTCAGAACGCTCCCGGCGTCGCCCGGGACGGACCCGCCGCCGATCGTGAAGACGGCTTTCCCGTCGTGCCCGAGGACGACGACGCCGACGCTTCCCGGGTGCGCGATCATCCCCATCGCGCGCGCGGGGTCGCCGTCCAGCGGCAGCGCGCTGACGCCCAGGACCTTATCGGGGTGCGCGTACACGAGGTGCGTGTTCCCGGCGTCGCCGCCGAACGCGGTCATGTGCGACAGCGGCCCGCCGTACGTGGGACCCAGAACCGTCTTGACGCAGACGAAATCGTCCAGGGTGATCGTCCGCACCTTGTACGAGTCGTCCGCGACGAGCAGCCGCGGGGAGACGTGTTGTTTCATCGAGTCTTCGTCTTCGTCTTGCGCTCCCGCGTCGCCGTCGCCGTCGCGCGCGTGGGGTAGGAAGCGCATGGACGTCGGGATGGACGTCCCGCCCGCGGCGCGCCCGCCGAGGACGTCGTCGCTGACGCCGAGGAGCTTCACGCCGCCCTCCGCGGTGCTGTTCTTGACGTCGAAGCGCACGAGGCGACCTTCCGCGCCACACGACACGAGCTCGATCTCGCCGTTTAGTCGCGTGTGGAACTCCAGGCCCACGATGTGCGCGTCCTTGCCGTGCGCGCGGTGCTTGCCGACAAACTCAAAGACGCGTTCGGATTCCTCCTCCAACGACCGCGGCTCGCGCACGGGACCGAGGAGCTCGAAGAGAGACACGCATCCGCCATCGTCCGACACGGCGGCGAACGAGCACCCGGGGTCGTCGCTCACGACGATCTTTTGAACGCGGTGCGGCGTGAACCGCATCGTTTGCACCTCCGCGAGCGTGTCCGGGTCGAGCGCTTTCAACGTCCCGGTTTGCGTCCCGACGAAAATCCCGGCGCCGTCCGCTCTGTACGCCGCAGCGCTGTGCTTCGGGCTCGTCTTATGCGCGCCGATGCCAAAGTCTTTTCGCACGACCGTCTCCCTCTTCTCGTAGTCCCACAGCCACAACCAAGACCCGGCGCCGACGCAGCACAGCCGCGGTTGGTGCGGGTGCGGCGTCATCGTGACCAGCGGGTCAAACGTCCCCTCCGCGAGGAGCTCCGCGCTCTCCACCGCGCCTCTCGATCCGAGCGCCTCGAACGCGGCGGATCGCAGCCCGAACACCTTGCTCTGGTCCGTGCCGATGATGAAGTCCGGCGCCGTTAACTTCCCGATCGGGCCGTCGACGTCGGAGTCGGAGTCGGAGTCGTACGCGAGCGCGTTCGACGGCGACGGCTGCGAGCCGCCGGGAGCCCCGTCGGCGGTGAAGGACACGGACGTGACGCGTCCCGTCGCCAACCCATCGAACCACGCGACGAGCCTCAGGCGGTGGTCGAAGAAGCGCACGTTCCCGTCCGCTCCGCCGGTGACGAGGTACGTCTGATTGGACGCCGCGCCGGGTCCGACCGCGGCGACGACGCCGAGCGCGGTGACCGCGCCGCGCGTGTGCAGCCGCAGAATTTTAATCGCCCGGCGATCCCCCGGCTTGATGCCGATCGCCTCCGCGGCGGCGGCGCCGCCGGGGGGCACGCCGCCGCTGTCGAAGACGACGACGTCGCCGTCGCGCGTGCCAACGACGCACCTTCCTCCGCCTTTCTCTTTGTACGAGATGTCTCCAATCTGCGGCGGGATGAACGCCGCGACGGTGAACCCGCCGACGGTTTGCTTAAAATCCCTCGCGCTCACCGGCGGGCTGTAATACCGCATGACTCGCGCGTCGTTCCCCGCGAAGGACGCCTCCCCGGACCGCGCCGAGGGCGACGACCCCGCGTTCGAGGCGCCGTCGTCCGTCTCCTTCGCGCTGTCGCGTTCGCCGCCGTCGGCGAGCCAGAAAAACACCCTCTTCGCGCCGTTCGTCGCGAGCTCCCTCGTCGTCGTCGGGTGAAACTTCACGCAGACTTGCGGGTCCCCCTCCGGGACGACGCCAATCAGACTCGGCTCGAGGTCGTCCGCGCCGTCGTCGTCGTCGTCGTCCCCGCCAGCGGGCCCCAAGTCCGGCAAGTCATACACGTACACCTCCTGTTCCGCGGCGATGTTCGCGCCCGCCGCGTCCGGGTGCTCGCTCTCCGTCTCCGTGTCGTACGCGCGTCGCACCTCGGAGACGCCGAATCCCGGCGGCGGCGCCGACACCGCCGCGACGTGCTTCCCGCACGGCGTGATGTCCATCGCGCCGATGCCGTGAGGGCTCGGCGACGGGATCGTTCGCGCGGGCTCGCCCGTGGCGACGCACCACACGACGATCATCGCGTCCGGGCCCGCGTCCGCGGTGGCGACGTAAGATCGATCGGCGGTGGCGACCAAGCACGTGATCGGGTTGCAGTGGCCCTGGAGCACGAGCTGCGTCTTCGAGACGCAGTCGAAGATGACCGCGGTGTGCGCGGCGATGTAGCATACTTTCTTCGTGGAGCCGTCGGGCTGTTCGCGGAGGGAGAGAGGGGATTGGGAGGGGGATGAGTGGACGGGATGGGGGGAGAGCAGGTTTGGAGGGATCGGCGCGGGCGATCGACCGATCATCCTAAAACGGCGACGCGGGGGACCACGGAGGGAGGGCGCGCGACGCGACGCACCGCGGACAGGTTGACTAAGCTGCCGGTGAGGTTGCTCGAGAACCCGTACGCCCACTCGAGCGACTGCGGAATCGAGAGGGGGGGGGGGGTGGGAGGGTCAGCGCGGAAGGCGGAGGGAGAGGAGGGCGGAGGGAGAGGGCGGACGAGGTGCCGCGCGCACCAGCGCCTGGTCGGCCATGGCTATTTCCGGCGGACGACGATCCCTCTCGACGCGGACGTCCGAGGCGCCGGACGCGACCGTCGAAGCGCCGCCGCGCGAGCGATGCGGTGTTCCCGCCTCGCGCTTCGCGATACGCCCGCTCGCGTCGAGTCGAGCGCGCGCGCGAGTGAGGGGACGGGCGCCGGGGTCGACGGGCTCGATGACCTTCCCGTTGGATTGAGACGACGACTGCGTGGAGCACGTGACGCGAGACGGCCTCGAGTGCGCAGTGCAGTGGCATGCAGTCGCATACGGTAAAAGTTTCCCCGCCCCGCGCCTCTCCTTCCCGCCGCTATCGCCGGTCCTCCTCGTCCGAGTCCTCCCGCCGACGCTTCCGTCGTCGCCGCCCGTCGCCACTCTCGCTGCCACCGTCGCCGTCGCCACCGTCGCTGTCGCTGTCGCTCCGGCGACGCCGCGCCGCGCGGCGTCTGCGTCGTCGGCGTTTTTCCCGGCGCTCGCGCCTCCGCCGCTTCCGCCGCCGCCGCGAATCGCTCTCGCTCTCGCTCTCGCTCTCGCTCTCGCTCTCGCTCTCGCCGCCGCGGCCGCGCTCGCGCGGCCGGTCCCTATCTCCTCCCCCGCCGCCGCCCTCGTCCGTGTCGCTCAACGCCTCCACGCCGCCGCCGCCCTCGTCCTCGCCCTCGCCCGCCGCCGCCGCCGCCGCCGCCGCCGCCGCCGCCGCCGCGACGTCAACCGCCCGCGTGTAGCTCTGATACCGCGCCACCTCCAGCGCGTCGATATCGAACACGCGCGTGAATCGACCCCAGGTTACGCCCTTATGGGTCCCGTCCTTCTGAAGCAACGACTTCCGCGCCGCGTTCGCCTCGCGTCGCAACGACGCCGCCGCCGTCACGTGCGAAAAGTCCACCGTGCACCACGCGTGCGGACCGCCGCGCGCGTTCCACGGATACCGCCGCTTCTGCGCGCCCGCGTTGAAGTCGATGAGGTCGAAATACCCCAACGCCGCGATCACGGCGGCGCCGACCCTGGCTTCGAACCCACGGCCGCGAGCGTCCGCACGGCGATCGAGACAGTCGCTCAGCGCGCAGTACAGCTTGAACGATCCCAGCCCGCCGGAGGCGGCCCTGTCGTGGCCCCATCGCGCGCACAGGAGCTTCAGGACGGAGCTCACGACCGGGAAGACGTCGCCGTGGCGGTCGATGAACCGCTGGACGACGATCGCGGTGTCCGAGACGAGGGATTTGATCAGTCGCGCGTCGACCGTCGATCGATCGCCCGGGCGGAGGGCGCCGTCGTCGTCGCCGCGGTCGCGCTCGCGCTCGCGCTCGCGCTCGCGGTCGCGCTCGCCGCTCCGGACGCGCCGACGCCGCTCGCGTCGTTCCTCCTCCGTCTCCGGCTCGCCCAACGAAAAGTCGAACGCCAGCCCGGTCTCCGCGTCCACGCCCGTCACCGAGGGCACGCGAGACGCGAGCTTCAGGTCGAGCCTCTGCGCGAACTTCGCGTCTCGAATCGCGTCGTGCGCGCGCCTCAGCGCGTCGAGCTTCTCGCCTCTCCAGTCCACCAGCATCACGTCGACGTCGCTCGCGAACGTCGTGAGATTTCCGCCCGCGTGGCGCATCGCGGACGACCCGCGCTCGTGCAGCGACGACGCGCGCCAGCACGCGCGGCTCGCGTTCTCGAGCCGGAGCCTCACGACCTCCCTCGCATCGCGCTCCTCCGGGTGCGGCGTCGCCCACTCGTGCACGTCGATTGCCTCGCGGCCGATCTCCTCGTCTAACGATCGCGCGCGCGCGTACCGTGACGGCGACGACGACGACGGCGCCCAGGGCGGCGCGCGCGGGCCGTCGTCGCTCATGCGCGGCGCGTTGTTACCTCCAAGGCGAGGGTATTTTTTTCTCATCACTGCGCGAGTTGCCGGAGCGATCTGAACGTCATCGTCAGTCCCTCCGTCGCGGCGGCGATGGAGGACCGCGTCATGATCTCCGAGGCGCGTAAGCTCGCCGCGCGGATGATATGCTTCGGGTTCGACGGCGTCGAGGTGAACGACCACGCGAGGCGGATGATAGGAAAGGGGTGCGGCGCTTGCATCCTGTTCGCGCGAAACGTGCGCGACCCCGCGCAGCTGTCGTCGATGTGCGGCGAGCTCAAGCGGCTCGCGTCGCCGCGGAAGCTCCTCATCATGATCGACCAGGAGGGCGGCCGCGTCGCGCGGTTGAAGCCGCCGCACTTCACCGCGCTCCCGAGCGCGCGCGCGGTCGGGAGCGCGCCCGACGCCGCGAACGCCGCGCGCGTCGTCGCCGAAGTCGTCGCGAGCGAGCTCCGCGCGGTGAACGTAGACATGACGCTCGCGCCCGTCGTGGACGTGCACACGAACCCGCTCAACACGGTCATCGGCGACCGCGCGTTCGCCGCGGACGCGGACGCTGTCGCGGCGCTCGGCGCGGCGTTCATACGCGCGCTCCAAGCGAAGGGCGTCGCCGCGTGCGCGAAGCACTTCCCGGGGCACGGCGACACCGTCGAGGACTCGCACGACGACGGGCTTCCGACGCTGACGCACGACATGGATCGACTCGAAACGGTCGAACTCAAACCGTTTCGCGCCGCCATCGACGCGGCCGTGTCGAGCGTGCTCGTCGCGCACGTCTCCGTCCCCGCGATGGAGGGGATCGACCCGGGGAAGCGTTTCCCCGCGCCCGTCCCCGCGTCGACGTCGCGCGCGTGCGTTCGGTACCTCCGCCGGACGCTAAACTTTTCCGGGGTGGTCGTGACCGACGACCTCGAGATGGGCGCGCTCTCTCGCGGCAGCGGGATCGACCTCGGCGCCGCGGTCGTCGAGGCCGCGCGGAGCGGCGTGGACATGTTCCTGGCGTGCCACGACGAGCGCATTCAGACGGAGGCGTTGGAGGCGTTGGCGTGCGCGCTGATGGACGGCGGGCTGAAGCGGGAGACGGTTCGATTGGCGGGGGCGAGGCTAGACGTGCTCGACGCCGCGTTCGTTAGCGCGCCGAGGGGGGTGATCGAGGAGATACAGAGGGACGTCGCGGGGTTGGTGGGGACGGAGGCGAACGGGAGGAGGATAGACGAGGCGTTAGGAATAGGGATAGGCGCGACGGAGGCGGTCTAGCTACCGCTACGTGTACCTGATTGGAGCAGCGCGACGTGAACTCGCACTTCCGTACTTTATATTAGACGTCACACCCAGACCGTCCGCCAGAGTGCCCCGGCCTCGGGACGCGTCGACGATGGCGCGTCCTCCGCCGACGACGCGCCCGCTCGATGACGACGAAGCCGGCGTCGTGGACGTGTACTGCCGCGGCCCGATACTCGCGGCCGCGCAGCGCGTCCGGGCGTGGGACGACTCGAAGGACTTCGTGGACACGCCCACGCGAGCGCCCGCGCGCGACGTCCTCGCGGCGTGGCGCGCGTCGCCGCCGACGGACGACGCGTCCACGCGCGCGTTTCTGCGCGAGTGGTTCGAGCCCGGTCCGCCGGAGGCTCCATCCGCGTCGTCGTCGAGCTCGTGCGCGCTGAGGGACTGGACCGAGGACGGCCCGCCGTTCGCGGCGTCGATCGCTCGAGAGGATCTCCGATCGTTCGCGCGGAGCGTCCACGCGCTCTGGCCCTCGCTCGCGCGCGCGCCGTCGTCGTCGTCGTCCGACGCCCTCGCGGAGGCGCGCGCGCCGCGCGACACGCTCATCCCGACGCCGCACGTATCGCTCGTCCCCGGGGAGCGGTTCCGGGAGACGTACTACTGGGACTCGTACTGGGTCGTCGTCGGGCTCCTCGCGAGCGGGATGCGCGACGCCGCGGAAGGGGTCGCGCGCAACATGCTGCACCTCGTGAAGACGCGCGGGTTCGTCCCGAACGGCGCGAGGGTGTATTACCTTAATCGCTCGCAGCCGCCCGTGCTCGCGGCCGCGGTGCTCGCGGTCGTGGAAGCCCACCGCGCCTCGAGCGGCGGCGACGACGGCGATGGCGGCGACGGCGGCGGCGGCGGCGGCGGCGGCGGCGGCGGCGAAGCGCTCGCTCGAGACGCACTCCCTCTGCTTCTCGCCGAGTACGAATACCTCACGCGCCCGGAGCGCGTCGTCAGGGTCGTCGGCGCGTCCGGCACGCCGCGCGCGATGTCCCGGTACTGGGCGAACACGGACGCGCCGAGGCCCGAGAGCTGGCGCGAGGACGTCGCGCTCGCGACGGAGGAATGCGGCTTCGACGTCGACTCGAGCGAGGCGAAGGCGATGTGGCGCGAGATCGCGACCGCGGCGGAGAGCGGGCACGACTTCAGCTCGCGGTGGCTCGAAGACGACGCCGCCGATGACGACGACGACGACGGCGTCGGCAGCGGCGGCGTCGGCGGCGACGCGCCGCCTACACCGGCGTCGCTGCGATCGATTCGAACGACGCGGATCGTCCCCGCGGATCTGAACGGTTTCATGCTCAAGACGGAGTCGTGCGTGTCTCGCATCGCGCGTCTCGTCGGCGACGACGTCGTCGCGGAGACGTTCGACGCGCGCGCGACCGAGCGAGCGTCGGCGATGCGAGACGTGTGCTGGGACGACGCGCACGGACGGTGGAGGGACGTCGTGCTGCCGCGCCGCGCGTCGGACCCGTCGCTCGCGCTCGACGAAGAGATTTCGTACGCGAGCGAAGGGTTCGTTCGGGGCGTCTACGCGTCGGACTACGTTCCGCTGTGGTGCGGCGCGGCGTCCTTGGATCCGAAGCTCGCGCTCGAGTGCGTGAAGTCGATTCGATCGTCCGGGCTGATTCTCCCCGGCGGCGTCGCGAGCAGTTTGCGTCACACCGGGCATCAGTGGGATTATCCAAACGCGTGGGCGCCGCTCGCGCACGTCGTCGTCGAGGGGTTAGACGCGCACGGCGGGGACGAGGGTAAAAAACTCGCGAGGGAGATCGCGGTGAGGTGGGTCGAATCCAACGCGACGCTGTTTCGAAAGACCGGGTACATGCACGAGAAGTACGACGCGCGGACGCCCGGGGAACGACCCGGCGGCGGCGGCGAGTACGTCCCGCAGCGAGGGTTCGGGTGGTCCAACGGCGTCGCGCTCGCGTTCCTCGAGAAATACTGCGTCGCTGTCGCGGATGAATAGCATCCACGACCCCACTAGATAGGTACTATCTTAGACTAGCTATTGTGTAGGTGCGCGTACTTCGTGCGCTAAAAAACGATGCGGTAGCAATATGCGGAATCGCGACGCCCTCCTCACGACGGGCAGTCTCGGGACGTCGGAGGTTGAAACGGGACGCCGAGAAGTTCGAAGACGTCTCTCTCCGTCTTCGCCACCCTCGTCTCCTCCCACCCCGGCGGCCACCAGTCGTTCCCGGCCGCGTCGCGCGACGGCGCCGGCGGCGGGCACTTCAAGTGTTTCAGGCTCGTGGCGTAGGCTTCGTTGTACGACGATTCCAGCGACGCCACGGCTTTCCTGTCGTGCGTTCGAAACAACCCGTGAGAGTTAAAGTACAGGCCGCGACTGTTCGCGTGGTGTCGAATGAACCTGTTGTACTGCTTGCTCCCGGTCCATCCGATGAGCGCGAACGGGAGCTGATCGTGCGGGACTAAGACGATGTCGATCCGTCGATGGCGTCCCGCCGCGGTTCGAAAGACGCCGTAGATTTTGTCGTAGTAGTCCGCGTTCCCGCGCGACTTTCCCTCGTGTTGCTTCCCCAGATCTCGCTTCGCGTTCGACACCTTCTCCCAAAAGTTCCCCATGACGCCGTCCGTGACCATCCGAAACGCGAACGCGGCCTCTTTGTCGTCCCCGTGCTCGCCCAACACCTCGGGCATCCCTTCCAAGATTTTATCCAGGAGCCCGCGCATCTCCCAGGGCGTCCGCAGCTTCGGATGCGTGAGCAGAAAGTCCGCGTCGTGCGACGCCTCGTTCCTTCGCCCGCCGCCGACGGCGATGACCTCCCACGCGTCGTCGTCCTCTTTCGACCCCATCCGCCGCGAGTTCTTCGCGGCTTTCAACACCGCGCTCCGCATCTCCTCGAAATCTTCGATCGGCACCGGCGACGTGAGCTCGTCCGCGTGTCTGATGGCGTACCGTTGCCTGCCGTCGAGTTGGCTCGACACGGCTTGGTCGCCGTCTTCGAGCCTGCGTCGTAACTCCTCGAGCGTTCGCACGCCACAGCGCAGAAGCCCTCGCGCGGTGTTTCGTCCTATCGACGGCAGCGCGCACAGTGATCTCGCCGCGGCAGCCTCCGCGAGGACTACTCCATCGCGGTCGCGCGAGGCATCGCGCGCGACGACCGCCGTCGTCGTCGTCGTCGTCGTCGTCGTCGTCGTCGTCGTCGTCGTCGTCGTCGTCGTCGTCGTCGTCGTCGCGGCCGGGAGCGCCCTCGGCGTCGTCGTCACCTCGCGCGACGCCGGCGCGAGGTGCGCCGCGGCCACGTTCGTCGCCCCCGTTCGCAGCCTCCCGTTCGACGTGTGCCTCAACACCGCCCCCCCCGACGCCCCCGCTTTGTGCGCGTCCACGGCGTCGCACGTCCCCGTCGACGCGATCTGTCGAATCGTCTCGCACGCGCTCCGCCCTAGAAACGGAATCCCGTCCTCCACCTTCGGTCTTCTCTTGGCGGTGATGCGATACGGCAGCGCGCGCACGACCGCGGCCCACTTCGCGGCGGTCCCCTCCATCTCGTTGTACCCGACGCTCTTGTTGTCGTCGTGCTGCGCCGCGGCGCCGCCGCCGACGCGTTCGTATTTTTCCAGCTCCACCAAAACCGCGACGACGTCCTCGTTCAACGACGTCGACTCGTCGAAGCGGCACTGCAAACACAGCTCGAGCTTGCCCATCCTCTTCCCCGGGACGCGGCCGTACGCGCGATGGTCCTCCTCGGTCGCGACGGGCCGCGGGAGGATCAGCGCGAGGTTCGGGTGCGCGGGCGCGGGCGTCGTCGCGAGGGTGCCTTCTTCTTCGCGGCGACTACCGAGATCCTTCCTCTTCGTCGTCGCGGCGTTCGCCTCGTCCTCCTCGCGCTTCCGCTTCGACGGGTCCTCCCCGCGCGACGTCGAGGACACCCACGCGTGCGTCACGATCTTCGCCCCCGGGTGCGAGCGCGTCGCCGCCGCGAGCGTGTCCTCGGACGCGTCGTTCGGAACGACGACGTGCGTCGGCGATCGTCGTCGTCTGTCGTTGTTGTCAATGTTAATGGCGTCTTTTCCTCCTCTCCCGTCCTCTCTCGCTTCGCCCCCTCCTCGCGTCACCGCGACGCTCAGCGCGCGGTACAGTCCCTTGGGGATGACGAACACGAGTCCGTGGAACGGCCTCCCTCGCGGCGGGGTCGACCCGCCGGACCCCGCGACGACCATGCGCGGCGGCAGTGAACACGATGGTCTGGTTGGGTGGAAGCTCCACTCGAACTCGAGCTCGAATTATCGAACTCAACTCAACGACAGGAAGATTCGCACCGCGTGTTTTCTGTTCGAGAAGGCGCGTCAGCACCGCGACTCCGCGCACTTCGCGCCGCGCGCGACACGCGAAAGCGACGATGCGGCGCGGAATACGCATCGCGTTGGTCCTCCTCGCGACCGCGACGCTCGCGCGCGCGGACACGGACCCGTGCGACGCCGTCACGCGCGCGTGCCGGGAGAAGGACTGCGCGGGACGGGAAGTCCTCGCGAACGACTGCGTCATCACCGAGACCGGCTCGAAGACGAGATGCACGTGCGGGCCCGAGCTCGGCGAGGGCGGCGACGCTCGACCGGGCGCGCGCGTGGTCGCGCGCGCGGGCGGGGAGGACGCGAGCGAGCGCGACGACGGCCAGGTGCGCGCGTCTCCGGCGCCGCGTTCGACCCCGCATTGTTTTCGGCAACTTGGCGACCCGCCGCGCCGCGCCGCGCCGCGTCAGCGTCATCACTCAGATCGTCCGTCGTCGTGACCTCCCTCCCCCCGCCCTCGCTCGACCCCCATCCCTCAGGTCACGACGCGCACGGAGACGCACACGGACGCGAGCGGGTCGCGGACGTACCGCATGTTCTCGAGCCGGAGCTACGGCCCCGGCGGCGGCGGCGGCGGCGCGCGCGGCGGCGCGGACCCGTTCCTCTCGGGCATCCTTCGCGCGTTTTTCGGCGACGGCGGCGGTACAGCTGGCGCGTCGACGCCGGGGCTGGGGGGGGAAACGCGAACGCGCGCGGACGACGAAGGACGCGCGGACGACGACGAAGAGGGAGATTCGCGCGGGCGCGGGCACGTCGCGCGCCGCGGTGATGCGGGACCATACGCGTCGTCCGCCGGAGTTGCCACGGCGGGGCCCGGACTCGGGGGCGGGCTGGCGTCGTTCGGGTTCGTCCCGACGCTGCTCTTCGGGCCGCTCGGGATCCGACAGAGGTTCCTGCTGCACCCGCAGTTCGGGATGTACCGCTCGTCGTCTCTCGACGACGACGACGACGAAGAAGGGACGGAGATGGACGACGTCGTCGCGCAGGCGACCGCCGCGGGCGCCCTGGGCGGACACCACGAGAGTCTCATGGACGCGGTGCGACGGTGGAAGGACGCCACCGACGGAGGCGGCGCGCGGCGGGGGGCTACTTACCACGTCTCGCGGGGACGAGGCCAACGACCGGTGGTCGTCCGCGTCGCGAACGGTCTCCCTCTGTTCGTGGACGGCGACGACGGCGACGACGACGCGAAGAGCAGCTCGCCGTGGTACCTCGGCGACGCCGTCCGCAGAGGCGTGTGGACGCTCGTCTCTCTCGCGATGTTCGCCGCCGTTTTTCTCCTCGCGTACGCCGCGGCGTCCTTTTGCGCGCTCGTCGCGAACCGCGGGTGGAAGCGCGCGGTGAGGTACGCCGAACGCGACGGACGACTCGTGGACAGCGACGACAGCGACGACGACGACGATTACGACATGCGGACGCGGCTGCTACCGAGGATGAAGGAGGCGCGGATCGAACGGGTTGACCTCTCGCGCGCGCAGACGGAGGGCGCTCGCCCCGTGAGGGGGTTCGCCGCGGTGAGGGACGAGGAGCTGCTGGTCACCGTGCCGACGACGACGATGCCCCCGAGCGGGCGATAGGGGCGATAGGGGAGATGGGTGGGCGGTGTGTTGTAAAACGAATACGAACGCTGTGCTGTACCGTGAGAGACGCGCGGCGCGCCGGGGGTGGAAAACTGTTCTTCCGTCGCTGACTGGACGAGTCGTCCGTTCTGTCCGTCGCGTCCTTCGCCTTCGCCGTCGCGCGCGATACAAATCCTAGCGCCATGGCGGCGACCGCCGCGTTGGGCTGTCCGCACGTCGCCGCGCCCTCGCGGGCGCGGCGTCCTCCTCGCGTCCGTCCCGCCGACGCCGCCATCTCGCGAAGACGGACGTCGCACGCGTCGTCGTCCTCCTCGAACGCCGCCGCGACGACGACGACGTCCGGTTGGGACCTGAGCGATTTCCCCGACGGGATGATCCTGTCGCTCGCGAAAGACCTCGAGGCGCGCTGGCGATCGTTCCCGAACCTGCGCGACGCGCCGTGCCCGTCGGACTTGAAGTCCATCGACGCGACGTCGGCGAGCGGCGACCCCGCGACGCGGATGCGAATCGAGAACCTGTGCCTCCAGACGGATCTGTTCCGCAAGATGCACCTCGAGGTGGCCCACGGGCTGGGCGGCATGGAGGTGTTGCACGTCGTGATGTACCCGTGGGCGGAGGTCGCCGCGCCGATATTCGCCGCGGACGTCGTCGCGTTCGGAGGCAGGGTCACGCTGTGCATCGCGGACGTCTCCCCGACGGCGTTGGACCTCTCCCTCCCGGAGCATTACCTCGCCGCCGCGAAGGACGCGAAGGCGGCGATGTT
Organism: Micromonas pusilla CCMP1545; assembly: GCF_000151265.4. Classification (NCBI taxonomy): domain Eukaryota; kingdom Viridiplantae; phylum Chlorophyta; class Mamiellophyceae; order Mamiellales; family Mamiellaceae; genus Micromonas; species Micromonas pusilla. Next base: position 762,074 of record NW_003315887.1, read on the forward strand.
GTTGCGATGCCCGGAGATCGAGCCGCGGCCGCTGCCGGAGTGGGGCGAGAAGATCTTATCCCCGGACGCGTGCGTGTGCGTCGGCCCGCCGAAGGAGGACGCGGAGACGAACGCGCAGGCGACCGCGTTCGCGGGGTACGCCATGGCGCTGCACGACGCGCACGTCGCGTGGGTGTCCGACGAAGCGTTCGACGCGAATCCGTGGAACGACGTCCACGGCGCCGGCGTCGCGGAACGCCTCGCCGCGCAGGCGAGATTCTGCATCGAGCAGCTCCGGAACGATAAGACGCGGAAGGCGTTGGAGCGGAGCATGGGGAAGGGGATGACGGACCGGTACATGACCGAAGTGCTGTTCGACGTCACGTGCGAAAAAACGCAGCTCGGTCCGGCGCGACGCGTCTACGGACGAACGCCGGAGGAGAAGCTTGAGAAGGATTTTGATCCCCCGCGGCCGATTAGCGAGGCGAGAGAGATTTACGACGAGAGGGACGAGCGCGAGAAGTACGAGGAGGAGGCGGTCCGCGTGAGACAGGCGATGGAGGGGGTCATGCTCGAGAGGGACGACGACGACGACGACGAAGATTTCGACTCCGAGTTCGAGGACGCAGAACCCGCCGCGCTCGAGGCGGAGGAAGAGGAGGAGGAGGCATAAGGCGCGTTCCTTCTTACACTGGTCCCCATACGACCCCGTCGGCGTGGTGAACGCCGTTCCTTAAGGGCAGAGGAAGAGGAGGAGGAGGAGGAAAAGGAAGAGGAGGAAGAGGCGCTCGAGATGGAGGAAGTGGCGGAGGAAGAGGAAGAGGAGGAAGAGGAGCAGGTGGAAGAGGAGCAGGTGGAAGAGGAGGAACAGGACTTCGCGGAGGAGGACTTCGCGGACGAGAAGTGATGAGATGAGAACTCGAGCCCGACGCGACGAGGCGAGGCTGATCGTTTTTTATGTACACGCGTTTGAGACTAACGCGACAGCTTCGCCCTCTGCCGCATCGTTTCCGCCTCGGGTCGCTCCTCCACCTCGCCCATGAGCGCCTTCATGAAGGACCTCGCGGTGCGGTACTCCTCGTCGTCGAGCTTACCCGCACGCTTCGACGGCTTCGACGGCTTCGCCTTCGACGTCGTCTCGCCGTCGCCCGCGGCGATGCCGCCGAAATCTTCATCCGCGATAGCCGCCTTCTTCCTCGCGTTCGTCGCCTTGTTCACCACGCCGCCGCCGCCGCCGCCGCCGAGCCCACCGTGCCCACCGAACCCATCGAACCCGCCCGTCGCCCCCATCGCCGCCATCGCCTGCGCGACCATGCTCGCCGGGTTCCCCGCGTCCGCGGGCAGCAGCACGGTGTTCCCTTCCTTGGCGATGTTTCCAAACTCCTTCAAGTACAGCTCCGCGACGCGCACGCGCGCGGCTTCCATCCCGCCCTTCTCCATGAGCTGCCCGCCGACCACAGCCAAGGACTCCGCCATCGCGGTCGCCTTGACCTTGATGCTCTCCGCCTCCGCGGTCGCTTCGAGGATCACCTTCGTCTTCGCGCCCTCGGCTCGGTTGACTTCGCTCTCGCGATCCGCCTCAGACTCGAGCACGGTGGCGCGCTTCCGACGCTCCGCTTCCGCTTGCATCTCCATCGCGACCTTGATTCCGGTCGGGGGCACGATGTCCCTGATCTCATAACGCATGCACTCCAGCCCCCACGACGTCGCCGCTTCGTTGATGGTCTGAACGATGCGCGCGTTGAGATGATCGCGCTCTTCGAACGTCTTGTCCAGGGATATCTTGCCGATCTCGCTTCGCATCGTCGTCTGCGCGAGCTGCGACAGCGCGTATATCGGATTCTCCACGCCGTACGACGCCTTGAACGGGTCCACGACTTTCACGTACAGCACGCCGTCGATCGTAATCGCGACGTTGTCCTTGGTCACTGCGGTTTGATTCGCCACCGGGATGGCTTCTTCTTTCAGGTGCCACACGTACGCGATCTGGTCCACGAGCGGCACGAGAAGGTGGATCCCCGCGCCGAGCGTCGTGTGGAACTTCCCGAACCGCTCGATGACGACGACGGACTTCTCCGGGACGATGCGAACGCCGTAGTTCACCGGTCGGCGCATCACCGCGAGGCGGCTCAGGGACGTGTTGTACTCGCGACGACTTTGACGATGGATGTTGACGCCGGGGACGGGCGCGCGCGAGGCGACGCCGTCGTTCGCGGACGACGCGAGCGTCAGCGGGAGCGCCGCGTTCGACGGGGTCGTCGCGAGGACGCGCGCGCCTGCTCGACAGAGAGAGGAGGATCGAGGGGAGGGAGGGAGAAGGAGAAGCGAGTCGTCGTCAGTCGTTCGTTATTACGTTCTTCGACGCGACGCGACGCGCGCGCGACAACCAGATCTGGCGCGGACGGGACGCGACGCGGCGACGCGCGCGACGGGACCGCGCGGGGACGCGCCGGAGGCGCGAGCGAGCAGCGCGCGGGCCGACGATGCAGATCGCATGCTGCGATGCGAGGAGATGGGAGCGTGTGCTGAGCGTCCGCGCGCGCGTTCGCGTGTCGCGTCGTCGGTCGTCGCATCGGCGTCGCGTCGGTCTCGAACAGAGGCGAAAGAACCGACCGGCCTGCGCGATTCTGTTCGAGCGCGCGGGAGTCAGAGAACCCCGCGCGCGGCGCACGTTGCACGCGCGTACGGTCACCATGGGGTCCACACGCCGAGATCGTAAGGCCGCGGAGCCCGCGGCCGCGGAGCCCGCGACGGCGGGGAAAAGAGGCGCGCCCGCGCCCGCGGAGGACGAGCCCGACGCGAAGGCGGCGAAGAAAGCAGAGCCGGAGCCCGCGGCGAAGGACGTCGCGCCGGACGAGGCGGCTCCGATGGACGCCGATCAGGAGGGCGGCGACGCCGACGCCGAAGGCGACGAGGTGCGTCGATCGTTCCCTCGCGCATCGTTACCCATCGCGCGTCGGGGATGCGCGCCGCGCGCCGCAGAGGGCGTCCTCGCGCGCGCGCTCGGGCTGTGATCCGCCCGCGCGACCTCCCTCGTCCCGACCCCGCGTTTGCTCGCAGAGCGCTCGCCCATCATCAATCATCTCGTCTCCTCGCGACCGTCTCGCGCGCGCGCTGACGATCGATCCGCGCGATCTTCCTTCTATCCACCGCAGGCCGCGAAGGGCGCGCCCGTGCGACGAAGCGGCCGCGCGCGCAACCCCGTCCGCAAGGCGAGGGATCCCCCGAAGAAACCCGGTGCGTCCCGCCCGCCGTCCGAATCTTTCGCTGCTCGTTCCCTGCCGCGCGGCGTTCGTTCGCGGAATCCCTAACGTCGCTCGATCGATCGAGCCTCGCCTCGCCTCGTCGCCCCCGCGGCTCGATCGAGCCTTCCGCGAATCGAACCGCGCCTCGCGCGCGACGATCCGCGGCGAAGTGCCGCCCCCTCGACCCCGCGCGTGACTCGCGACGCGTCCCTGACCGCGCCGTCCCCGCCCCCGCCCACCCCACCTTGCCGCGCGTCGCTCGCTCGATCGCCGTCTCGTCCGTCCAACAGACGCGCAAAAAATTCCGTCGCACACGTACGTGGAGAACGAGCTCCTCGCGCCGCACCTGAAAGAGGTGGGGAACTTGCTCGAGGTCAAGATCCCCGCGGAGTGCTGCGCGTCGACGAACCAGCACGTCAAGTCGAGGCAGCTGTGGGGCACGGACGCGTACACGTCGGACAGCGACATCGTCGCCGTGCTCGCGCACCTGGGGTACTACCTCCCGGGCGTGAGCATCCCGCCGACGCTCTTGGAGTTGAGGGCGACGATTCGAGCGACGGAGCCGTCGGAGACGTTCCCGAGCACGAGCAGGAACGGGATCCGATCGCGGTCGTGGGGCGCGCTTCGAGATGGTAACCTCGGGTACGAGGTCGAGAGCTGCAAGGCGATGACCGTGGACGGCAAGGCGATCGAGTTGCACGCGGACGCCAATCGCATCCCGACGCCGTGCCCAACGTTTTTTCCAAACACCGTGGAATCCGTTGTGCACACGCGGAGCAGCCGCGATAACGACGAGCGGAAGAAACGGATGATTCAGCAGGTCACGATCCAGTACAACTTGTGTAACGAGCCGTGGCTGAAGTACAACATAGCCGCGGTCGCGGACCAGGGTTTTAAACGGTCGCAGTGGACGTCCGCGCGGCTTCGAAAGGAGACGTTGTATTTAGAGTCGCACTCGACGCGGTACGAGCTGTCGTGCGAGACAGAGCTGGACGAGGAAGGCGTCCCGGTCGGGATGGCGGACGGGGGGGAGGCGCCGGAGGACACGTACAGATGGGCGCGGTGTAACGCGCCGCTGCCGCTCGAGAACGTCCGCGCGCTCGGCGTGCCGTTGCCGACGAGCGAACTCTCGGACGTGCAGGCGGGGTTGACGTGGGATCAGATCGCGTTCGGGTTGAATTTCGTCGAGGTGAAGGGGGTTCAGACGAAGGTGGTTCGGCTTCAGTACCTGCCGAAGATGGAGGCGGACTGATCTGATCGCGAGTTGATACGAAGACGTGGACGGTATTGGCGATCGCGTCGCATCGCATCGCGCGCCGTCGCATCGCATCGCGCGCCGCCTCTGCCTCTCTCTCGGGGGACGGAGCGACGCCGACGCGGCGACGCGAACGAAGATGGACGATCGATCGCGTCTTGTCGGTTCGGGCCGAACGAAAAACGTCGTCGGCGCGTAGCTAGACAGCCGGGGGGAATACACTTTCTTTCTTTAACATCACGTCGCGCGCGATGACGAAGACGCGCGAAGCGACGCGCCGTCCGGTCCGTCAGAACGAGCGGGTCGCGTCGCCGTCACCGCGCGCCGCCACCCAGCCCCGGCGGCTCGAACCGCCCCCCCATCTCCATCATCGGATCCATCTCCCCCGCGTCGTCGACGAAAAACTCCGACTCCTCCACCGGCCAGTCGTCCACGATGTTCGTGCCACCGATGACGAGCGTCTTGAGGCCGAAATACTCCTTACTGAACGTGATGAGCGAGTTGATGAGCACGTCCATGCCCATCTCGTCCGCGCTGCCCATGTCGACCCAGCACCGCGCCCACTTTCCGCGGTACTCCGGCTCTCCCAACGCGTGAAAGACGCATCGGTTGACGTCGCCGTCGCCGTCGCCGTTGGCGAGGTCCATGTCGTACTTCATGTTGGACACCTCGAAAAAGTTGGACTGGACTTGTGCGTTCTCGCTGTTGAAACCGCCGAGCTTCCCGAGCACGAACCACGCTTTGAAGACCTCGTCGAGCAGCGGCTGCTCGCGCTCCGCGATGGCGTTGTGCGACTCGACCCAGATCCACAGGTTGCCGCTCTTGAACTCGTCAAACTTCACCATCATCGGCACGGTGCTCCCCTCGCGCTCCTGGTACACCTTCTCCTTCTTCTTATCGAACCGCTCGCGAATCCTGTCCTCCACCGCCTTCGGGTTCCCCTCCACGCCGTCCAACAGCGACGCGATCTCCGGGTCGTACTCCGCGCTCTCCTCTAAGATCTCCATCCACTTGAGCTTCGTTCCGTCCTCGTCGTGACCGAGCTTGACCTCCTTCGGTCGCGTCGCGGCGTCCGGTATAGCCTCCGACGCTTCTTCCCCGAGTTCATCGTCGCCCTCGGGTTCGGGTCTCGGGCGGCGCGCGACCCGCGTCGCGCGCGTCGCGACCGCGCCGGACGATCCGACGTCGTCGTTGGAGTAGTCCATAACCTGCCCGCGGGAGAGGACGGAGGACGAATGCCGACAGCGCCGAAATCGAATCGACGACGACGACGGGCGTCGCGTCGCGGGGTTCGCGGGGTTCGCGCGCGCCGCGGGAGCGCGGGACCCTGGACCCGGCGCTCGAATCGACGCGCGCGTCGACGGCGCGAGCGGCATCGTGGTCATCCTTCCGCGCGCGAGCGAGTGACGGGCGGATCCGTGATTGAGCCCGAAAAGCGCGCCGAGGCGACCTTCGATTTCGCTTTCTGTTCGGCGTTTCAAGTCGATTTCGTGACAGGTACGTAAAAGCGACCGCGGACGCGCGCGTCAGATCTCTGCGCGCCTCACACGCGCGTTCCGATCTTCCAACGCTCGCTCACACGCCCACGCCGCTTACTTTACTTCATCGTTGCTTTGTTTCTTTACTGAACTGACCTAACCTTTGCTGTACATAGCGCGGAAGACGACGATGCCGACAGGGATGATGATTGGCGACGAGAATCGCAGCATGACTCCGGGAAAGAGCCAGCGATCGGTGGACCGCTTCATCCCGAGCCGCAGCGCGCTCGACCTCGACATCGCGCATTACAACCTCGTGAAGGAGAACGCGAACGCGAACGACCTGGACTTAGCGAACGAAGTGCAATCCCCGTCCAAGGTGCGACCGAGCGCCGCGGTTCTCCGGCGACGCGTTCGCGTGCCGCTTTCTCCGCGAGATCTCGCGTGTACCCCTCTCGCATTATCCGAGACGCGTCTGACCTCCGCGCCCGCGCGCTCGCGCATCGCAGGAGGAATACAAGAAGCAGCTGGCGTCGAACTTTCTGCAGGATGGCGGCGGGAACAACGCCGCGAAAATCCTCGCGTTCAAGTCCAAGGCGCGTCCCCTCGCGCGCGCGTCGCCCCTCCCCGATCGTCGCGAAAACGCCCGACGGAAGCGAACGCGGACGACGACGTCCCGTCGACGCTCGTCGCGCCCGAAACCGATTCGAATTCCCCCAGGGTCGTCGCGTCCGCTCCGCTCCTGCTCTGCGCGAATTGAACCGAACGGGGAAGAGAACCCGCCGCTGACGCGCGCCGCCCACTCCCCACGCCGTCCACCACTCGCTGCAGGCGCCGGAACCCCCCGCGGGCATGGAGAACGCGTCTCGGGGCGTCTACACGAACAACGCGTCGTCCGGCGTCAAGGCGAAGAAGAACTTTCGGCACGTGCCCAACGCGCCCGAGCGCATTCTGGACGCGCCGGAGCTGATCGACGATTATTACCTCAACCTCATCGACTGGGGCGCGTCGAACCAAGTCGCGGTCGCGCTCGGGTGCACGGTGTACCTGTGGAACGCGGAGACGGGCGACATTCAGCAGCTGTGCCAGACGAACCAGGACAACGAGGACGATTACGTCACGTCGGTGTCCTGGGGCGGCGACGGGAAGCACGTCGCCGTGGGCACCAACGGCGCGGAGGTTCAAATTTGGGACGCGTCGAGGCTGAAACAGGTGCGGACGCTGCGCGGGCACAGCGCGCGCGTCGGCGCGCTCGCGTGGAACGGCACGCAGCTCGCGACGGGTTCCAGGGATAACAACATCATGATGCACGACGTGCGCGTTCGCGAGCACTGCACGGCGACGCTGACGAGCCACACGCAAGAGGTGTGCGGTTTGAAGTGGGCGCCCAGCGGGAACCAGCTCGCGTCTGGCGGGAACGATAACTTGCTTCACATCTACGACGCGAACAGCATCTCGAACAGCACGCATCTGCACAGGTTGGACGCGCACCAGGCTGCGGTGAAAGCCCTGGCGTGGTGCCCGTTCCAGAGCAACCTCCTCGCGAGCGGCGGCGGCACCGCGGATCGGTGCATTAAATTTTGGAACACGAACACGGGCGCGATGTTAAACTCGATCGACACGCACTCGCAGGTGTGCGCGCTGCAGTGGAACAAGCACGAGCGGGAGCTCTTATCTTCCCACGGTTACTCTCAGAACCAGTTGTGCCTTTGGAAATACCCGACGATGACGAAGATGGCGGAGCTCACCGGACACACCGCGAGGGTTTTGCACATGGCGCAGAGCCCGGACGGGACGTCCGTCGTCTCCGCCGCCGCGGACGAGACGCTGCGATTCTGGAAGTGTTTCAGCGAGAGCGATTCCGGGAAAGCGAAGAAGATGAAGGAGAACTCGGATTCGAGCGTGCTGAGGCGCTTCGCTTTCCGTTAAATCACGGCGGCGCGCTTGTGGTGTGCCACCGTGACTGGTGAGGTGGCATTTCATTTTTTTTTATTTTTTGGTTTTTCATCGCAGGTAGCTCTGTCTGTTCATGTCTGACCCAGCCCCCCGATCCGACGGTTGCACGCTCGAGGTGTCACATTAGCCTCGGGCCGTGGCTGTCGGCGCGAATTCACTGTGGACCACATCATGCTGTTGCTTGTCGTGCCCCCGGTGTTTTTACACACCATCACAACTCGCGAGAATCAATCGTCGCTTTTCACCTCATAAACTGTTTCCTTCGAAACGACGCACACGTCTCGTGCTCGCGCGCGCACTCGTTGAATCGCGTCAGATTCACGTAGAGAATAATGACTGTCTTTCAGTACCTTTATAACGTATCTAATTCGACTTCGAGTGCTCGTACGCGATGAGTCGGTCGATTTTGTGCTCCAACGCGCTGATTCGGTCCGCGAGCCCTCTGACGTCGACTGCGTCGGGGTTGTGCCCAGACCTCGCCCCCGACCCCTCCCACCCTTCATTTCGGGTTCTCCCCGGAGATGCAGCCGTGGTAGCCCCTAATTTCACGCGCGCGCGCATCGCGCGCTTCGCCTTCTCGTGATCCTTCACGACCTGCCGCCATTTCTGCACGTACGTGACCCTCGTCGTCCGCCCGAGGAGGTGGGCACCCCCGGCGTCGCACTTCTCCACGCCGGCGACGACGTCCGCGGGATTGATGGCTAATTCACGCATGCAATCCTCCACCTTTTCTCGCGCGAGGCGGTTCCTACGCATGCGTTCGAACGCGATCAGCATGAGCTCGGCTCGGAAGCCGGGGTTCATGTCCTCCAGCTCTAAGATGTCGTACTCCGAGAGCCGTAACAACGTGCACGAGGACGTGGTTATGATCGTCTCCAACCGCGTGCCGTACCCTAACGCCGCGGCCTCGCCGAAGAACGACCCCCGGCCGATTTCCACGCACGAGTCAAGCGCATCCATGATTTCTTCCTGCGACAGGAAGTGTGGCATGTCCTTCAGCGACACCGCGGCGTTCCCGCGCGTTATGAAGTACATCTCGCTCCCGAGCTCGCCTTCGCTGTAAACCACTTGGTACTGCGGGAACGATACCGGCGAGATCCGCAGGCACACCTCGTTCATGAACTGCGAGGTCGCGCCGTTGAATAAGATGATATCGTCTAACCAGCCGTTATACATGTTGTCGAAGATTTCCTTCCTCAGTTGCGCCGGGAGGTCGTGCAAGATCGCCTTCTCGTCGAACTGGTTCTTATTCTGCCACCTGTAATAATGAATCACGCGTTTCGAGACGGTCTGCGGAAGCTTGTTGTTCTTCAGGTACGTGATGACGTAGTGCATCCGGTCCTGAAACCGACGCGCGCTGCTGTCCGGGCTCAGCGCCGTGATCACCGCGGTGATGATCCACGAGCACACGACGACGCCGACGAGCATCGTGAGGATCGCGATCAACAATGACGACGTATTGTCCGAAGTCATGTCGCCGTATCCCACGGACGTTATAGACTGCACCGCCCAGTACATGCTTTGGAGCCAACGCGTACCTTTATGCACAGAGTCGAAGCTGTACGACAAGCCGTAGATGCACCCGAGCCAGTGGCATATGAGCAACGTGAGGAGGTATACCTTCAGAAGCGAGATGAAGTGGTGGTGGTATATCAAGAAGTCTTGATACCGCACGAGCAGACGGGTGATCCTCACGAGCTTCAGGAGCTTCAGCAGGCGGAATATGCGCAAGAGCTTGAGCATCTTCAGCATGTTCCCTTTCAGGTTCGTCTCCTCACTCCCGCACCCGGCGGGGTCGAACGAGCATCCGATCGTGCCGTCGACAATTCGCGTGACGAAGTCGATGGGCAGACACGCGATGGCGTCGAGGCAGAACCACCCTCGGAGGTACCGCTTCGCGATCGCTTTCCGGTCGTCGATCAACACGACAGCATTCCCCTCCAAGTCCAGCCAGAAACCGGTCATGAAGTTGATGTAGAGGTCGGCGATGAAGTACAAGTCTAGAATAAATTCGATCCAAAACGCAAAGCCGTACGCTGGGTCGCCAAACGCAGACCTGTACGGCGTTACGACCGCGATGTACGACAGGAACACGATCTGCCATATGTCCCAGTTCGCCTTGAAGCGGCTGTCGGGGGATATGTACCCCCGAAAGTGTTTCTTCTCCTCTTCTTCGAGTACGTCCTCAGCCGTGGCCTTCGCGAGAACCTTTCCGTAATTCGTCCGAATCGCCGTGCCCAGTCCAGAGAACGCGCCGATCATGGACTCGCGGACGAACCCTTTCCGAACGATCGCCCACGGTGAGCTCAGGCGGGGGTTCAACGACGGGATCTCCTCGGAGTATCCGTCCAGCGCGGGGTCGTCCTTCAACGACGGCACGACTTTCATCGGCACGGAAGAATCCTCGACCTCGTCGTCGCCGCCCCAGTTCTTGAGCTTGTCCTTCGCCTTCCACGTCCGGGGGACGTGCGATGTCTTATCTTTGTACACCTTGCCCGGTCTTCCGTGGTTCTTCACCGCGGCCACTCTTTCGTCCACGCTCACGACGACGTCGCGGTTCATCACGGTCGACTCGGACGGGCGCCGCGGGTTCGACGGAGAGGGCGCAGGAGAGGGCGATTCGTCAATTTCGCTTTCGTCCTCGGCGAATCGGACTCCCGGCTCTCTCGGCCTCGGCGGAAGCGCGCCCCCGGGGGAGTCGTCGCTCATGACGCCGCGGTTCTCGGCGCGACGTCGAGGCGCGCGACTGCGCTCGACAACCGCGCCGGACGCTCGCGCGCGCTCGACAGTGTCGCCTCGTGCGGTTGACCCGCGCTATCGGCGGCTGCGGCATTCAGACGATTCACTTGTCGGATAGGTCGGAGACTCGCGTTACGCAACTGTGCTATTTTGTCGATCTCTGCAGGGTCAAGCTGACCGGGCGTTTCGTTCTCACGGGTCCCTGTTCATCGTTCAACGGGATCAGTCTCGATCGCATCGCACGACAGTTCCAAACATAAAAGCGCAGCGCGGGTAAAGCGCAAAAAGCAATCGAGGGGCGCGGCGCGAGGATGACGCCCGCGCTCCTCGCCTCTTCGATTCGACGATTCGCGTCCTCCTCGGCGACGCGACGCGTCGTCCTCGACGTGACTTCCCTGCGCGAGCCGTCCGTCGCGGAGTTCCTGAAGCACTGGCACGCGTCCGACGGCGCGCCTTTGCTGCTCCGAGGCGTGGTCACTCGGTGGCCGCTGATGGGATGGACGCCGAGCGACCTCGCCGCGAAGTTTGGCGACGTCGTCGTCCCCGTGGAGATGACCCGCGGGGACGCGGACTATCGCGACGCGTACGATACGAGTTCTGGCTCTTACGCGGACGCGGAGCACGGCGCGCGGAGCTTCGTGAGCGGGCACGAGGTGCCGTTGGGCTTATTCGTGGAGTGCTTCATGCGGACGCGCGGCCGCGAGGGCGGGGGCGACGACGACCTCAGAGCGTACCTCGCGCAGCACGACCTCTTCGAGAGCGTCCCCGAGCTCGAGGACGCGTGCAGACCGACGCCGCCGTACGTCGGCGCGGGCGCGATGAAACGCGTGTGGATCGGGCCCGCGAACACGAAGACGCCACTTCACCGGGACCCGTACCACAACGTCTTGTGCCAGGTGTGGGGGAGGAAAAAAGTGATTTGCTACCACGCGCGGGACGAGAGTAAGCTGTACCCGTACCCGAGCGGTTTCTTAAAGAACACGTCCAGGGTCGTGAACGTGGACGACGACAGAGGCGGCGGCGGCGATGGCGGCGCGAACGCGGAATTTCCCGACTTTGCGGCCGCGTCGCGGTGGGAGATCGCGTTGGATCCGGGGGACGCGTTGTTCCTTCCCGCGCGGACGTGGCATCACGTTCGGTCGCTCACGCCGAGTCTCTCCGTGTCGTATTGGTGGGGGGAAAGTAGAATAGGATAGATTTGCTCTTAAAAATAAATCAGTAGACGTTCTTCTCTCTCCGCCGCCGCCGCCGCCGCCGCCGCCGTTTACGGCTGAGGTCGCGCTTGCACGATCCACAACGCGCCGTCCGGGGTGAGGCACCCCTCGACGTCCTGCGGCAGCGGGCTCCCCCCCGGCCCCGCGTTCCCGCCGAGCCGAGATTCGATGAACCCGCCCGCGTTCACGAGCCTCCCCGCGAGCTGCGCGCGCTTTTGGTCGTCCACCGTGAGCCAGTGCGACGCACAGTTCACGGTCGCCGATTTCAGCGTGCCGTCGCCGTCGACGTCCGGCACGAGCGCCGATCCAAACGACGACACCGCGTGCACCTGCGCCGATCCCGGGTTCTGCCGGTCCATGGACACGCGCCACGGCGTGCCTCGCACGGACCCGGACGCGAGCGTCTCGCCGTGCCCGAGCGCGAGCTCCGCGTACGCGACGTTCGGGTCGTTCGTCATCGGGTGCCGCGTCATGAGGATGAACGAAACCTCAGGGACGAGCATCTGCTGCACGAGAACCGCCATCGCGGCGCCGCGCTGCCCGACGCCGGCGGCGGCGCGCGAACCCACGGCGCGCGGGGTGTAAAGCGACGCCCACACGTCCGCGACGGCTTGTCCGAGCACGTCGATCCGCGACGGGTCGACGTTGGACACGGAGTCGTACAGTCCCGCGGCGGAGAGCCCGGCGAGGTCCTCCGCGTTGCCGGAGGATCTGACCATCACCTTCGCGCCGGGGGCGAACGACTGCGACAGCGCGTGCATCGCCTCGTTCGACGGCCGGAGCTGCTTCACGAGGGCCTGGCATTCCACGCACGCGGCCGCGGTCTCGGACGGGTCGTTCACGACCTGCTCGAGGCGGTCGATGAGCGCCTTGAGGCGGTCGCCGACGCCCATCGCGAGCGCGGCGTGCTCCATGGAACCAAACGGAATAACCGCCCCGGGCGGGGCGTTGAACCCCGCGTTCGGGTCTAACGCGAGCGCGGAGAGGACCGCGCACGACGTCGCTTTCGAGCCGCACTGGCCGACGCCTTCGTCCCACGGCAACTGACCGAGGTTCGCGAGCGGTAACACGTGCCCGGCGCGCCCGAAATCGGCGACGAGCGCCGCCGCGGGCGCCGCCGCGACCGCCGCGTCGACGACGCCGCCGAGGCCGACGCCGCCCGGGGCGACGTACCCGCCCTCGTCCGCGTCCAAGGAGATGTTCGACGGCTGCGCGACGAATTTCACCCCCGGGGCGGACTGCAGCGACAGCGCGTGGTTCACCAGTCCCGCGTCTTCGATCGCGACGAGCGGCACCTTGATGGTGATGGTCGGGGTGGCGAACGTCGGGGTGGAGTTCATAGGCGTCAGTTGGCGTTGAAAGGCGTAGAGGGCGGGGATTGAAAGCGAGGGCTGGGTGGAGAGATGCGACGGGAAAAGTCCTTAAGGATCGGCGTTCACCACGCCGACGCGGACGTATGGGGACCAGTGTATAGAACGCACCTTGGCCTGCCGCGCTCTCAACGCGAGGTGGGATAAATGCGGCAGCGCGTGGCACAGGAGGATGCCCGCGACGCCGGGGCCGCAGGTGGAGACCTCCTCGTCCCCGTCCGCGGCTTGCACGAGCAGCACCGCGGGGTTCGCCGCGGTGAGCGCCGCGATCGCCGGGTCCGTCGGGTCCAGTCTTCGAACCGGGACGAGCTTCGCGCCGACGACCTCGCCGGGGACGAGGCAGTCCCACCCCGCCTCCCCGGTCGCCTTCCTCGCGGCGCGTAACAAGTGCGACGCGAGCTTCGCGGACTGGAACACGACCGACGCGCGGATCTGGCCCTCGGTGAAGACCTCGATCGTCCCGCGGTCGATCCCCAGCGACGATCCCAGCGTTTCCGCGCGTCCGTCGAAGAGCTCCGACAAGAGCGCGCAGTAATCCTCCGCCGCTCTGCGCGCCCTCTCCGCGACCGCGCGAACACGCAGCGCGCCGTCCTCCCCGGTCGGCGGCGTCCCGTCCGGACCCGCGGTCGCTAACTCGTTTGCCTCGTGCGCGATGTGCGCGAACTCTTCGCCGTTACCGCCGCCGGCGGAGAGCGCGCACGCGTCCGACGCCGCGGCGAGGAATTTCAACGCCGCGCGCATCTCTTGGCCGTTCATCTCGCTCTTCGGCGGGTCGCTCTCAGCGCCGAGGGCGTTGATCCCGCGCGACAGGAGCACGAACGCGTAGTCCTCGAGGCCAATCTCCGCGAGCCTCCACTGCTGGCGCTGGTCCGCGGACCCGCTGGATAATCCGCCGTCGGTGACTTCGCGGTCGATGACGCGTCGCGCCGCGCACAGCTGGACGAGCGCGTCTTCCAAAGCCGCGAGGAGGACGCCGCCGTCCGCGTTCGCGCCGAGCGCGTCGACGGCGTACTTCGCGGTCACGAACGCGTTGCACGCGTTCGAGACCTCCCCGGGGACGGGCCCTTCGTTCTGGAGCTTATCCAGGCGGTCCGTCACCGTGGACGCGTTGAAGAAATCCTTCAACTCGCGGTGAAAGATGCGAAACTCTTCGATGAACTCCTCCGGGTAGTCCGTCCCCGGCGCGGTGAGCTTCGCGAGCATCGCCTCCGTCGCGACGAGATCCTCCGGACCCGCGCATCGATGCAGCTTGTTCTGGATCGTGTGCTTGATCTCCGCGCGGACGTCGCGGCACTTCCCGTCGCGGTCGCCCTTTCCGTGCGCGATGTCTCGAATGCGCGTCAGCGGAACCTGCTGCGTAAACTCCGCGGTGAACGCGGGCAGACGCGGGTGCAGACGCCTGACGAGCGCCCTGACGTGCCCGTTCCCGGCGTGGTGCTTCTCCACGCGCTCGATGCTCTCGTACATGTGCTGCGCCGCCTTCGCGTGGTGGTTCGGGCGGTAGTGCCCGCCGTCCTCGACGCACGCGATGGCGCCGACGCCGACCCAGAAGAGGTAGATGGCGCCGTATCCCAACGCGTCCATGTCCATCGCGCCCGGGTCGTCAAAGCACAGGACGCCCTCCAAGGCTTGGAGCTTCTGCCTCCACGACGGCGAGTCGCGGTCGCCTTCGACGATCCGCCGCGCCGCGTCCGGGAGGTTGTCCACGTTCCACTGGTTGTGCCGGTCCTTGTTGTGCTCTCTGTGGCCCTTGAGCTCGACGGCGGAGCCGCGCCAGTTGGAGAGGAGCGCCATGTGGTCGCCGCCGTCGTCTTGCGGCGGGGGCGGGGGAGGCGGCGGCGGCGCGCGCTTCTCCTCGTGGTGGTGGTGCTGCTGCTGCTGAGGCGGCGGCGGCGGTGG
>NW_003315887.1:777463-806185 GCF_000151265.4 Micromonas pusilla CCMP1545
CCGGGGACGCCCCCGCCCCCGCCCCCGGCCCGCCGGACGCAGCGAGCGCCTCGGAGACGTCGATGAAGACGTCCCCGCCGTCGCTCTGACGCAGCCACTCCTGGCAGTTCTCCGTGCGGATCAGCATCGTCATGCACGAGATGTCCCCGCGCACGGGCGCGAACTCGATCGTCCTCGACCCGTTCGTGAGCGCGGACTCGCACGACTGCGCGTCCGGGGCGCGGCTCCCCGAGGGGACGTCCTCGAGGAGGTCGTACGGCGAAAACCACGTGCCGCCTTGGCGATCGGAGACGCCCCAGTGCAACAGAAGCGGGTGCCCGGCCGCGGCGCCGCCGGCGGTGCACGACAGCGTGACTCGCGGCGGGTAGTGGTTCGTGATCGAGACGTTGCACACGCCCGTGGACGAGCCGGTCTCCGTGGAGAGGTTGATCGTCCTCGTCGTGACGACGGAGCCGTCGCCGCCGCCACCGCCGCCGCCGACGTCCGGCTCCTCGAACGACGCCGCGTCGTACGACCCGGCGGAGGCGGCGCCCCACCCGCCGCCGCCGCCGCCACCGCCGCTCGAGACGACGCTGGACGACGACCCGCCGAACGCCGGCATCGACGTCGGCGCGGCCGTCTCGAACGCGGGCGTCGGCGCCGGCGCCGGCGCGGGGGGCACGAACATCGGCGCCGGCGCGGGCGGCGCCGCCGTCGCCATCGTCGCCGCCGCCGCGAGCCTCTCCGCGGCTAACTTTTCCGCGTAGCCGCGGAACGGGTTGTTCGGGTCGCTGACGCAGCGCTCGTACGGCGTCGTCCCCGCGGGGATCCCCACGGTGTTGTTGAACGGGTTCGACTCTTCTTTGAGCGCGCGGTCGTACGCGCCCCGGTCGCCGCCGGCGGCGAGGTCGGGAACCGGCGCGGGCGCGGGCGCGGGCGCGGGCGCGGGCGTCGGCGCGGGCGCGGGCGCGGGCGCGGGCGCGGGCGGCGCCGTCGTCGGGTGTTTCGAGAAGAACCCGCCGCTCTGCTGCGCGTTCGGGTCCGTCAGCGACTTGTTCGCGTATTCCGCGGCGGCGACGCCGCCGTCCGCCTCCGCCATCGCGCGCAGTCGGTCCGTCTGCCCCGACGCGGCTTCCTTCGCCGCCTTCGCCGCCGCCGCCGCCGTCGCCTTCGCGAGCGCCGAGTTCAGGAAGAACGGCTTTCCGCCGTCGTCGTAGTAGCACTGCCGCTCGCCGTCGTAGATCACGAACGCGAAGCCGCTGTCCGGTCGCGTCGGGAGCGGGACCACGAGTTCGTTGCTCTGCCCGCGCGCGCCCGCGATTTGCGTCCTCACGGCGTTGCCGCCGCCCCACGACTCGATCCGCGCGCTTCCGGCCGGGAGGATCTCGTCCGGCGGCGCCGTCCACGGCTGGTGCGTGATGTTCCCCTTCGCGTCCTCGCCGCCGAGGCCCCAGTGGATGTAGATGTCCCCGGGGAGCGCGACGGTGACGACGACGTCGAAGTCCTCGCCGCGGCCCGCCGTCGCCGGGCGCACCGCGCACGAGCAAAACGATCCGGGGGAGATGCGATCGAGGTTCACCTCGAACGCGACCGCGGTGCACTGGTCGTCCGGGGTTATCGAGTCGCGCGATCCGAACGCGGGGGAGGGCGGGAGGGGGTTTCTCCCGGGGAGCGCGTTCGCCCCGAACCACGCGTTCAGGCGCGCCTCGTTCGGGTCGTCGTGGCGAAGCGCCGCGCCGACGACGATCGCGCCTCTCGTCGAGTTTTTCAAGATGCGACGCGCGTTCGCCGTTCGCGCGACGACCGCGCGGCCGCGGACGGACGTCTTCGCGCTCGCGAACGACGGCGCGTGAACGCCCGCGCGCGTCATCGCGAAGGACATCGCGGCGACCGTCAAGATCTGTGCGTCGGGCGGCGCGGAAGCCGGCGCCGTCGCGTGTGCCCGGTTCAAACGGAAGTCCGAGACGTTGGGTTAACAAAAATAATATCGCCCGGGCCTCGAAAAAGTGTCGAAAAGGGAATTCGTATGCGCAAAGGTCTGGCGAGTTTCGAAAATGTACGTAGTACGAAAGTACGTCCAATGCCGGTCGGTCGACGTCGACGAGAGCTCAGCGCCGCAGCTGCTGTCGTGGAAAGCTGTCAAGCGGTCGTGGAACCTGCGTCGATACCCTATCCGCGCGCGCCACCGCCGGCACGCCTCGGTCCATCCGCCGACCGACGCTCCCTCAGTGCTCGCGCATCGAGCACATCGCGCGCGCCAGTCGCACCTCGCCTCGCGACGCCCTCGCGAAACCGCCCTCGCCGCCGCGGTCACCATGATCGCGTTATCTTCCACGTCATCGTCGTCCACGATCGCGCGCGCGCCGAGAGCCGCCGTCCGCGGGGGTCGACGCGCGGCCGCGCCCAGGAAGCGCGTCGCGATCGCGCGCGCGTCCAAGGACGATGACGCGCTCTCCAGGAACGCGAAGAAGGCGCTCGGGGCGCTCATCGCGATCCCGACGTCGATCGCGCTGTCCTCCGGCGCGGTCGCGCTCGCGGACGACGACGCCGTCGACGTCTTCGCCGCCGCGGACGCGACCGCGGAAGAATCCGCCGCCTTCACCGCCGCGACCGCCGAGGACGCGGCGTTCGAAGCCCCCGCGGACGCGCCCGACGTCGCGGAAGCGCCCGTCGTGGAGGAAGCGCCGCCGATGCCGCAGGGCACCGCCGACGCGCTCAGCGCGTACGAGCAGGCGACGCGATCGGGCGGCAACAGCAACGTCGCCAAGAGCGTCGTCGAGAAGGGCAAACCGAAGAAGTCGTCGTCGTCAGACGGCGGCGGCGGGATCGGCGGCCTCATCGGCGGCGTCGTCGGCGTCGGCGCCCTCGGCGCCGCGGCCGTCGCCGCCTTCAAGGCTGGCTCCGCGGCGCTGTCCAACGACTCCGAGGACGACGACGAGGGATCCGGGTCGTACTACGAAGAGGACGAAGACGACGACGCGCCCGCGAAGCCGGCGTTTTCGCTGCCGTCGTTCGGCAAGTCCTCCTCCGAGGACGACGACGAAGGGTCCGGGTCGTACTACGAAGAACCGGCGCCCGCCAAGCCCGCCGCGCCCGCTGCGGGGTCGCGAACGATCGGCGGCATCCTCGGCGGCGCGACCGCGACCGCCGCCGCCGCCGCCGCGGCGAAGAAGGAAGCCGCCGCCGAGGCGCTCGCGGAGAAGCGAGAAGCCGCGCGGCGGGCGCTCGCGGAGAAGAAGGAAGCCGCCGCGCTCGCGCTCGAGGAGAAGAGGGAGGCCGCGGCCGCGGCGAAGGCTGAGCGCGCGGCGCTGAAAGCGTCCACGCAGATCATGAAGCGCCCCGAGCCCGCGTACGAGGAGGAGGAGGAGGAGCGCCCGGCGTTTCCGTCCTTCACCGGGTTTAAGAAGGCGGAGGGCGCCGAGGCGTTTGAGTCATCCACGGTGCGCATGCCGACGCGCGCGAGCGAGGACGGCTCCTCGCTCCCGCGCGGGTTCCCGACGATCGACGACCTGAAGGCGTGCGAGACCGCGGAGGAGAAGGAAGACCTGTGCGACGCCGCGGACGCGATCGTGGAGCGGCTCGAGAGAAAGGCGGAGGGCGCCGAGGCGTTCGTGGACGGCCCCGTCTGCGGGTTCTTCGGGTTTTTGAAACCCAACGCGATTCGCAACGCGGAGAAGGCGAGGGCCGCCGCGGACGAAGCCGCGGCGGCCGCTGCGGCGCTGCGACGCGCGTCCGCGGGCGGGCCGAGCGGTGGGCTCGTCGCCGGCATCGTCGCCGCACTCGTCGCCGTCGGCGCCGCGGCGGTGGTCCTCGGCGGCGGCGGCGGCGGCGGCGGCGGCGACGCGCCGACGCGTCGCCCGAAGCAAACCAGGGAGCCGCGGGTGAGCGCGCCGAAGCCGCAGGCGTCGGCGTCCGCCGGGTCCGGGTTCGGGTTCTTCGCCGCCCCGGAGACGAAGTCCGGCGGGCCGTACGGCCTCGAGGCTGAGAGTTTGGTGGAGGACGTCAAGTCTGGCAAGGCGGACGCGCTCTCCGCGTACGAGGCGCTGCAACGCAAGTGATGACGGGCGCGCGTCGGAGGTCTACTGTCGACGTCAACCGCGAGCGACCGAACGTCTTTCTATTTTATTAAGCTAACCTTATTATCACGACGAGACGCTCGCGCCTCGTCGCCTACGGTGCTACTGCGGTCTCGACCGCGATCGACTCCCGTGCCGCTGCGCCAACCCCCCCGACGTCGCCGACGCGACGATGGTCTCCGCGAGACCGTCACGCATGAGAAACTCCCTCCGGTCGACGCTTCCGGAGCCGTCCGGGTCGAACAGCCCCCACGTCGCGTTCACGACCGCGCGCATGTCCTGCGCCTTTCGAACGTCGTCCCTGCCGAGCTTGAACGTCTTGATGAGCGCCCTCACGACTTCTTCCTTGTCGAGCGCGCCGGAGTCGTCGAAATCCCAAAACGCAAACCACGCCGTCGGGTCGTTCACGATGGACGGAACCTCGCGCTTGCGATGGCGGCGGCGGCGATCGTCGTCGCGGTGGATGCCGTGACTACCGCTCGTCGAATGATGCGCCGCCTCCGCGCGCTTTTGACGCTCTTCCCGCGCGGCGGCGCCGACGCCGACGCCGACGCCGACGCCGACGCCGACGCCGACGTCTCCGAAGACGAACCCGCTCCCTCCGCCGCCGCCTCTCCCCCCGCCCGCGTCGACGCTCTTCGCCTTCGCGAACGACTTCGAGACGTAATCGAGCAACCCCCCGCGCTTCATCATCTCGTGACGCTCCACGTACCCGTCGCCGTTGACGTCCCACTGCGGCCACAGCGTCGGGAGCTCGCGTTCGATCGCGCGCCAGTCGCACTTGAGCTGCGCGCGCAGCACCTCCAGCACCTCCGCCTTGGACAGCCTCCCGTCGCCGTCGACGTCGCACGCGGCGAACCACCCGTTCGGATTCTCCCTCGGCGACGGCACCGGGAGCACGCGCGCGAACGACGCGCGGCATGTCGGGCACTTCTTGTCGTGCTTCGCGAGCTCGCCCGCGCACTCGACGTGGAAGAAGTGCGCGCAGACGCGATGCCGCTCGCTCGCGACGAACACCGCGGTCGGCGCGGAGCACAGCGCCTCGAAGCACACGGCGCACTCGCCGAACTCCTCCGCGACGGACTTGTTCGACTTCTGCCGCGCGATCCTCCGCGGCGGGCGCGGGGGCTGCGACGACGCGGTCGTCGACGCGGGGAGCGACGACGAGCGCTCGAGACCGTCGCGTCGGACGAAGGGCGACGAGGGGACGCGCGAGGGGACGCGACCAGAGGGAGAGATGTTCAGGTCGTGGAGGCTCTCGCTGATGCTGCTGCTCTCGGGGCCGACGACGTCGCGATCGACGTCGCGCTGGCTCCGCGTCCGTCGCGGGCGCGACGACGCGCGCGACGCCGTCGGCGCGGAGGAGCCGAACCCGAGCCACGCGGGCGGGTCGCTCATCGCGCGCGCGACTAACAATGCGGATATTTTTCTGTTCACGGCGCCCGGGACCTGACGACTGGACGGAACGACAAAAAAATCGTGGCTTATCCCATCCCTCGCGACCACAATTCGCACGCGCGCGGTGAGGTCGAGACGTCCACGATGGCGACGCTCGTCTCGCCATCCATCTCTTTACGACCCTCCCTGACGCCTCGCATCGCGCGGGGTCGCGCCGCCGCCGCCGTCAGAGCCGCGAGCGGCGACGACGCAAATCTCGATACCGTGTACGTGGGAAAGGGAAAGTTCGTGAAGGACGACGCGAGGAAGTACCCGAGCCGCGACGCCTTGACCGGCGGGTGGGCCGGCGGCGAGGTCGGGATGTGGGCGTTCAGGGATAAGGAGCAGAAAGGCAACGCCGCGCAGAGCATGCGCCCCGCGCGCGACGTCGCGTCCGCGGTCGGCTTATCCAACGGCGGATCGACGCCGGTCGTCTCGAGCGAGCCGAACGACGACGCGTCGTCGTCCGCGTCGTCGCGCGGCGACCGCGACGCCGCGTCCGCGTCCACGTCGAACGTGGACAAGATCAAGTACGAGCTCATGAAAACCCTCGCGACGTTAGACCGCGGCGTCGCCGCGAGCGAGGACGACCGAAGCGCGGTGAACGCCCTCGTGGAGTCGCTCGAGACGCTCGCGTCGTCGCCGAGCCGAGCCGCGTCGCTCGCGCCGACGGAGGCGCGGCTGGCGGCGGCGCTCGACGGCGCGTGGCGGCTGGCGTACAGCAGCACGTTCGCGGGGGAGCAGACGGGCAGCCAGGGGTTCACGGGCGCGCCCGGGGGCGGATCCCCCGGCGCTTCGCTCGGGAGCGTGTATCAGCGGTTGAGCTTCGACGACGACGAGGAGAAGGCGACGTGCGATAACGTCGTGGAGCTGCGCGGGCCGTTCGGCGGAGCCGCGGCGGCGTCGTTGGGGCACTCGTGCGCGGTGACCGGGAACACGTGCCGGATCACGTTCACCGGCGTGACCGTGGAGAGGAACCCGTTCGGTCTGCCGCCGTTCACGCTGCCGTCGCCGATGGACGCGCTGCCGAGAGAGGCGCGCGACGCGCTGATGAGCGGCGGGTTTCAGAGCGGCGCGTTCGACACGACGTTCGTGGACGCGGAGACGCGCGTGTCGAGAGGCGACCGCGGCGAACTGCGAGTGTTCGTCAAGGAAGCGTGACGACGGAGGTGAGGTGGCGTCCGAGCACGTATCTAGCTACGTTAAAACCACGCGCGCCAACGATGCGAGAGACGACTTCCGCCTACCCCGACGCGCGCTTCTCGTCCCCTTGCGTCCCGAACCCGAGGTTCCAGTATCCCGCGGGCGCCGGCGGCGGCGCCCATTTCGCGCGGTGCCGCGACACGTCCCCCGGGCCCGGGCAGTGCGTGCACGCCCCGCCCGGGCGTCTCACCGACGAGTTCGCGCCGTAGAACGCGTCGCACTCATCGCACGTGAAGCTCGGCAGGAGCGCGCGCTCGGCTTTGTTGCGAACCACCTCGGAGTACTTGACGCCCGGGGGCGCGGCGTTGACGTCGCGAGCGCGGAGGAAACCGCCGCGCGCGCCCGCGTCGCGCGTCGTGCGCGCCGTGGCGTCGGCGTCGTCCCCGGGTCCTCCGCGCGCGTCGCCCTCGACGTCGTCCTTCCGCCTCGGTGCGATCTTGAACAGCGTCCGGTCCTCCTCCGCGAGCGCGCCCTCGACGTGCTTCCCTCCGTCGGCGTCGCCGCCGCCGCCGCCGCCGCCGCCGCCCCACAAACCTTGCGCCGCCGCCGTGGACGTTCGTCGTCCGCTCCTTCTGAGCGACGCCTCGTTCGCGAGCGCGCCGGTCTTCCTCCACTTCCCTCCCCCTCCTCCCGTTCCCGCGCGCGGCGGCGGCGCGGACGGTCCAGGCGCGGTCGTCGGCGCCGGCGGCGACGGCGCGCGCGCGCGCTTCCGACGCGTCGGCGACGGCGGCGCCGTCGGTCGCTCCGCCGCCGCCGCCGCCACGGCGTCGGACGCGCCCCTCTCCGTCGTCGTCGCCGCGGCGGCGGCGGGGGCGGCGGCCGCGGGAGAGACCGACGGCGACTTCGTCGCCCCTCCCCCGGCGCCCCTGACGGGCGCGCGAACGCCCTCGACGGCGTGCCCCCCGCGCGCGCGTCTGATCTCCGCCTCCGCGTGCTCGAATCGTTTTCGGTACCGCACGCTCGATTGCTTCCAGAGATCTAGCTCCGCTCGCAGCTTCTGCTCCCTGGGCTCGATCGCGTCCTTGAGCTCGTCGAGCTCCGCCTTTATTGCCCTGTACGCGCTCGTGGACGCCGCCTCTTTCGACTCCGCGGCTCTCAGCGCGTCCTCGAGCGACGACACCTCCGCCTCGAGGTCCGCGTTGATCGCCACGAGCGACGCGCGGATCGATTCCGTCTCGGCCGACGCGCCGTGCGCCCTCTCTGCGACCTCCTCCATCGCGTCGTTCACGTAACGCCGCACTCTCTCCGCGACGGCGGCGATGCTCTCCATGTCGCCGCCGGGCGGGGACATCTTTCGCGCGTCGACGACGTGCGGGCGCGTCGATCTTGACTGGGGTGCCCAGATTTGAAAGTGCGCGCGAGACTGCGGCGGCGGCCGGTGCGGGCGGATCTCGCGCCCGCGCCCGCCACTGCACCTGGATGCCACGCCAGTCGACGACGCGCGCGCGGCCTCAGGACGCCTCAGGACGCGCAGATGGCCTCCACCGCGATCACCGCCGCGGTCGCGCCGTTCCGAGCGCGCGCGAGCGCGCGCGCGCGTCGCTCGAGCGTCGCGAAGGTTGGCGCGGTCGCGACGCGACGCGCGCTCCGCGCGTCGCTCTTATCCCGGAACGCGCCTCCCGTCGTCGCGAACGGTTCGACGACGAACGCCGCCGCCGCCGCCGCCGCCGCCGCGAGGGAGGAGGCGGACGTCGTCGACGCGACGGAGGACGCTTCCATCGCGCGCCCCACACACGCGCGTCTCGGCGCCGTCGCCGCCCTCGCGTCCGCGGCGCTGAGCTCCGTCGCGCCGGCCGCGCTCGCGGTCGTGGATGCCGACGGCGTCGAGACGCCGAACATCCTGACGACGATCTTCTTCACCGTCGCCGTCGCGCTCCTCGCGGTGATCACGCTCGGGATTCTGTACCTCAGCGCGAGAGAGGCGCTGGACAAGGGCGAGGAAATCAAGGCGAGGGAGGAGGAGGAGCGCATCGAGCGCGTCGCGAAGGCGAACAAGGGGAGGATACCGGGGGAGGCGAAGAAGAAGAAGCTCTCGCCGTCGCAGCAGCTCGCCGCGGACGGAGGGCAGCTCCTGAACCGACGCGAGCGGCGGCGGCTCGAGCGCGAGCGGGAGGAGGAGAGCGAATAGGGGGCGGGGGGCGGGGGCAGCGCGGTATTCAACAACATTCATGACACGTTTAATATGACAACATACCGCATGGATCGCGAGATGGGCGCCCTCCTTCCCTCTCTCCGTCGCGTCCGCGTCCCGTCGTCGCTCAGCTCCGCCGCTGGCCGTACGGCGAGACGTACTTCCCCTTCTCGCGTTGCCCGACCGGCGCCTTCTGCCCCCCCACGCCCCCCACCGACGGTTTCAAAGAGTTACTCACCCTGGACGACGTCGTGGTCGTGCTCTTCTGGTACCCGCCCTTGTACGAGCCGTACGTCGAAGTCTTCGACGCGCCGCCGCCAGCCTTGCTCTTGCTCCCGACGCCGATCCCCGCCAACCCTTGCGCTAAATTGGACGCGTCGTACGCGCGCCCGCTCACGCCGCTGACGCCGCCGACGGAGATGTCCCCTCCAGAGACGACGGACGCCGCGCCGGCGCCGCCGTAGTGTATGCTGGACGTCCGCGCGTGCGAGCCGTGCGATACCCCCGAGACGACGGAGCCGCCGCCGCCGTACAAGCCGTGATGGCTCTTCCTCGCCGCCGCCGCGACGCCGCGTTCGCGTTCGCGTTCGCGCTCGGCGCGACGCTCGTGTCGCTCGTCGCGCCGCTCCTCGCGCTCGCTCCGATCGTCCATCACGGACGCGCTCGCTTTCACGGACCCGCGCGCTCGGCGCGACCGAGCGCCGGACGACGCCGCGTCCGAGTTTGGCCCCGAGCTCCCGTGCTGCGCGTGCGTGCTCCCCGCGCCTCTCCCTTCTTGCTCCGCGCCGCCACCCTTCGCGTGCAGTCCGGGGTGCAGCAGCGCGTGCTGCCTCTTCTCCATCTCGCGAATCTCGCGGAAGTACGGGTGCCGCAGCGCCTGACGCGCGCTCAGGCGGTCGTCCGGGTTGTACTCCAGAAGCTTCTTGATCAGGTCGACGCACTCCTTGGCCGCGTGCGGGATGAGCTTGTCGATGCCGCTGCCGGCGGTTTTCTTAAAGTTGAAGTCCATGTGCTGCGTCATGTGCTTCATCTTCTGGAGCAACTCCGACGGCGGCGTGCCGATGATGCTGTGAATCTTCTGGATCTGATCGAGCTCGTTCGTCCCGGGGAACAGCGGGAACAGAGACACGATCTCGAAGAACACGCACCCGACGCCCCACATGTCCATCTTGTAGTTGTAGTACCCGTCCGTGAGCAGACACTCCGGGGCTCGGTACCACCTCGTGGAGATGTACTCCGTGTACGGCTGCTTGCTGTAAATCCCCCGGCACGACCCAAAGTCCGCGAGTTTCAACTGGTCGTCCATGATCAAGATGTTCTCGGGCTTGATGTCGCGGTGGAAGATCCCGTTCCGATGCATGTGATCCATGCTCTTGATCAACTGATACATATATGTCTTCACCCGGTCCTCATTGACGTAGTGCCTCCGTCCGCGGATGAGCTCGTAGATGTTCATGTCCATGAGCTCGAACACGAGCGCGAGCCTGCCCGTGGGCTGGTCGTACAAAACCTCTAGAAGTTTGATGATGTTCGAGTGCGGGGACAGGCGACGCAACGCCTGGATTTCTCGCAGGTTGTTCACCTGGTCTAACGAGTCGAAGTGGTTCTTCATGCATTTGATCGCGACGTACTTCCCGTTCTTGATGCACTGCGCTTTGAGCACCTCCGAGAAGGTGCCCTCGCCTTTCTTCGCGACGAGGCGGTACTCTGAGAGGGCAGGGGACGGGGCGGGGTGGGCGATGGAAAACGATTTTCGGGGTTTAGCGAATCCGGGTTGAATGTAGGCAGGCGCGGCGCGCGCGGATCTCGCGCCGGGTTCGACGACGCCCCCTCGCGCGGGTTCACGATATCGACGAGGCAAACGTCGATGTCGACTCATCCGCCGCGGTATCTCGCGATCGCGATCGTCCACGAACGACCGACTACGGAGGGCGGGGGCGGCGCGCGAGCCACGTTCGACATCTGGTCCTAAAACGGCAACAACGATCGAGATTCGGAGGAGGCGAGCGGGCGCGGGGACGCACTGTGCATCGCGTCTCGAGCGCGCCGGCGCTATCTAAGGGCGCTTCGTATCCGCGCGCGGTCAGCTCACGACGTCCTCCTATCGCGTGATCGACCTCGGCGCGCGCGGCGCGTTGTGCGCGCCGCCGCGGCGCGGCGTCGCTCCACGCGTACAGACTACTTTCGGCTTGCCGCGAGCCGACACCTGGCCTGGACACTGGTGTCGGCGAGCGGACCTGCGATCGATGAACGTTTTTCACCCACACCTCGGTTTCAAGATTTGATCGCGTCCCCTTTCAGCTTACCGATGAACTTTTTTGTATGGACCGCCCTGCGTGGTGCACGTCAGGTCGATCGCGAAAAACGTGGACGAAACGCTCTTCTCCGCGCCGGCGCGCGTCGCTCGATTTTAACGCGCTATTCGCCACGCGTCACACGTACCTGTTCCTACTCCCCCCCGGGACGCTCTCCCATGCCGGCCTCGACGGCGACGCGCTCCCGCGGTGCGGACGCGTCACGTGCGCGGTGACCGTCGGGTCCCTTCCCCCCATCGCCGCCGCCGCCGCCGCCGCCGACCGTCCAGATCCGGACGCGACGACGCCACCGCCGTCCCTCGCGCCGTCCCCACCGTCGACGCCGCTCATCGCGCGTTGTCCTCTCGTCGCCTTCGCCGCGGTGTACGAAGACCTCGCGCTCGACGTCCTCCCCTTGCAAGAGACGCAGACGCATCCGGGGCGCGGGGCGAAGCCCTCGCCGGCGGCTTCGACGATCTGCGCAAACTCCCACGCGGTCGCGTAGCCTTCTGGGGGATGCGCGCGCTTGAATCCGCCGAGCCGCGCCGGGGGATCAAACAAGTTCATCCTCCGTCCCGTGTACTCGCCGCTGACGCCGTCGCTGTGGACGCGCGCGGTCGCGGTCGCGGTCGCCGCGGCGTCGTCGTCGTCGTCGACGACTTTTCTCGGCGAGTTCAGTATCGAGTCCCGGAAGAACCGCGACGAAGCGAAGGTCCCTTCATCCCGCGGAGACGACGTCCTCGTCTTCGCGCTCGCCTGCGCGGCGAGCTGCGTGTACGTCATCGCGCCGCCGCCGCCGCCGCCGCCGCCGCCACCGTCGCCGTTCTGCCGATCGAGCTCCTCCGAGGACCCGCTCGCGCCGCCGGCGAAGCTGTCTCCGCCCCGGGTCGAATACGACGCGAACTCCGGGGTGGACGACGCCGTGTGCGCGTACAACCGCGACTGCGTCTTCCCTCTCTCGCGTCCTAAGAACCGCTTCCGCGCGCTCGGGTCCGGACGCAGCGACCCGATGACGTCCGACAGGAGCTTCGATTTCACCCGTAGGTCCAAGTCGCTGTCCGCGGTGAACGACGGCGAGTGGTTCACCTCGATCAGCCACGGCTTGTAGCGCTCGTCGAGCATGACGTCGAACCCCAAGACTTCGAAACATCGACTCGCGGGCTCGCACTCGTCGTCCGCGCCGCCGGCGCCCTTCGCGCTCACCGCGCAGTGGTACGTGTGCGCGAGGTGCGGCTGTATCGGCAATATCGTCTTCACGACGAGCGCCTCGATCTCTCTCCGGAGCGCCCGGACGTCGCACCCGCGCAGCATGAAGTCGTCGAACGTCGCGCTCAGCGTTCGCTTCGTGCCCTCGTCGTCGTACTCCGAGTCCACGAACGCGTTCGAGTGCTTGTTCAAGGCGTAGTTCGTCAGGTGCATCGTGTCGTGATCCATGTTGAATTTCGTCGGCTTCTCGTACTTCGTCGTCGCCAACCGCACGAGGCCTTCCTCGTGGACGTACACCGCGAGCGGGTTCACGCACGTCACGAGCGCGTACACCCGCATGTCGAACTTGTGCCCGTCCAACAGTAAGGGGTTATCCACGTATCGTTGAATCACGACCCCGGTCTCGTCTTTCCCGATTTGCGTCTCGTTCGCGATTAAGTAGATGCCTCTCCCGGACGAGCCCGCGGTAGGCTTGACGATGTACGTCGAGCCCGGGTTCGCTCTGACGTGCCGCTTGAAATCGCTCAGCTCTCTCGGGTGCTCCCACGTCGGCGGCGCGAACGCGTAGTCCCTCGCGAACTTGTTCTGCATGCGTTTCAGGTGCCGCGAGAGCGGCGACTTTCGACAAATCTCGAGCATCCCGGGAAAGTGGTTGATCCTCTGGAACGGCATCAGCTTCGCGACTCGGGCTTCGCTCACGCTCAGGTCGCTCCAGCACAGGTCCCAGTTCGGCTCGCGGTCGTCCACGAGCGCGTACCCTTCCTCCGACGCGGCGTTCTTCACGGTGTCGTACTTCGTCTGCGAGACGTTGATCGAGACGCCGTCGCCGAATCCGATCGAGCTCGAAGAGGCGCGGGATTTATTTCGAGGCCACGACGACGACGGCGACGTCGGCGCGCTTCCGCCGCGTCCTCCGTTCGAGGCCGACGGCGCGCCGTCCGAGCCGAGCGAGGACGACGTCCGACCGGATCGAGGGAACATGACGACGGGTCGCGGGCGGCGCGCCCGAGGCGCCGCCCGATGTGAAGGATTCTCCGACACGCTCTCTCGTCGGATTCCTCCCTCGGAACTCGAGACTAGGACGTCCCGCGCGATTCCGCCAACTCGCACCGCAGTCGGCGGCGCGCGAGGCACGACGCGCGACGACGACGGCGCGGGAGCATGTCCGGTAACAGCGCGAAAAACGCGGCGCTCGGCGCGAGCCTCGCGAGCTCGTTCGTCACCGAGCTCAAAGCTCTGGAGATCCCCGCGGAGGTCCCGGAGGGCGCGCCGATGTCGCAGCTTCACCTCGCGGCGGACGCGGTGAACATGAACGCGACGAAGACGCAGATGCTCTTCAGCGACGGGAACGGCGTCGACGCGACCGCGGCGGCGGCGGCGCTGAAGGAGTTACACCTCGTTGTCATGGGGTTCGTCGCGCACGCGCAGGCGGCGTTAGGGACGCAGGGGAAGACGTTCGACGCCGCGGTGAAAGCGGCGTCGACGACGTTGTCGCGCGCGTGCGGGAATTTGATCAAAGTCGCGACGGAGAACGAGACGCGGAGCGAGTGGCTGAAACCCGCGCTCGCGGAGGTGTACGAGGCCGTGAAGGCGGTGAAGCAACTCCCCAAAGACGGCCGCGCCGCGGTCGCCAAGGCGATGCTCAAAGCCGCGACGATCGTGAAGGACGTCTCGAACGAGCTGAGCGAGCTCGGGAGCGGCGGCGGGTTTTTCCGCGCCGACGACGCCGACGCCGACGCCGACGACGACGACGACGCCGCGGCCGCGACCGCCGTCGTGGACGAGGACGACTTACTGTTCGGAGACGACGACTTCAGCGAGGCCGAGATGATGATCGCGAAGCAGTGCGCGTCGTTCGCGTCCGCCTCCTTCGACTTCGTGAAGGCGGTGTTGGGACCGACGGTGCGCGGACCGAGCGCGAGCGCCTCGGACGCCGCGGCGTTGGAACGCGCGCTGGAAAGGTGCGAGGCGTTCCGACGCGAGGTCGAGGAGATCGGCGCGGGGGTGTACCCGCCGCAGGACGTCGCGGACATCGTGCACAGAACCGGCGGCGCGCTGGAGGCGGCCAGGGGAATGGCGAGCGCGGTCGAGGAGGCGGGGGGAGCGAGCGGGGAGACGAAAGACGCCGTCGACGCGTTCGAAGGCGCGGTCGAGGCGCTGCGAGACGCGACCGGGAGCGAGGTGGAGGCTGCGTAGGTAGCGCTCTGCGGGTCGTGCGCGTCGTAGTTCAGTTCAGTTCAGTTCAGTTTAGTTCGCGACCTTCCTTTGGTTCGCTCGCTCGCTCGTTCGAGTCCGTTCGTTCGTTCGTTCGTTCGAGTCCGTTCGTTCGTTCGTTCGTTCGCTCGTCCGTCCCCCCGGCCCCCCGTCACCCCGCGGCGGCGCTCGGCGCCGGCTTTGGCGCGTTTTTGTGAAGCGCCGGGTTCGCGCCCATCTCGGCTTCCATCCTCTCCAACACTTTCTCCCTCCTCGCGCCGTTCCTCGCGTCCTCCGCGCTCCGCACGTGCGCGATGAGATCCAACACGCGGCACGCGTACCCCCACTCGTTGTCGTACCACGCGAGCAGTTTCACGTGCGTCGGCGACGCCGCCGTCGACGACGTCGCGTCGAAGACGCAGCTGCTCGGGTCGCGCGTGAAGTCCGTAGACACGACGGGCTCGTCGACGTACTTCACGATGCCCAACATGTCACCGTTCGCGGCGTTCATGAAGACGGTTCGTATCTCGTCCATGCTCGCCGGGTTCGTGAGTTGAATCGACACGTCCACGAGCGACACGGCCGCGGTGGGCACGCGCGTCGCGAGGCCGGTAACCTTCCCCGCGAGGTCGGGCATCACCGCGCCGATGGCCTTCGCCGCGCCCGTGGTGGTCGGGATGATGTTCAGAAGGCAACTCCGCCCGCGTCGCGGGTCCTTTAAGCACACGCCGTCCACCGGCGGCTGGCTCGCCGTCGCCGCGTGTATCGTCGTCATGACCGCGGACTCTATCCCGAACGCGCCGTGGACAATCTTCAGGAGCGGCGCGAGACAGTTTGTCGTGCACGACGCGTTCGAGAGCACGTCGGGGAACCCGTCCGCGGCGTACGTGTGCTCGTTGACGCCGACGACGTACGCGGGGGCGTCCTTCATCGGGGCGGTGACGATGACTTTCTGCGGGCCGCGCCTGGGGCCAACGCCGGGGTGGGGGAGGAGGTGCGCGCCCGCGTCGGCGCGCGAGAGAAACTTCCCGCTCGCGTCGACGACGACGTCCACGCCGGCGGACGCCCAGTCGATGTCGCGCGGTTCTCGCTCGCGCGACAGCGCGACGCGCGTCTCCGACCCACCCCGCGCGGCGCGGAGATAGAGTCCGTCGTCGCCGTCCGCCCTCGCGCGGTGCTCGAGCGTGCCGTAGACGCTGTCGTGGTTGAACAGGTACGCCGCCGCGTCGGCGGTCGTACCAGGGTCGTTGATAGCGACGACCTCGACGTTCGCGCCCGCGTACGTCGTCGCGACTCGCGTGAAGACGCGGCCGATGCGGCCGAAGCCGTTCACGCCAACGCGCACGCGGCGAGGGTCGGGGGGTGGGTGGTCTCTGTCCATATCCCGCGCGCGTCGTTGTGCCGTCGGCGCGTTCCGAGAGTTTTCTTTTCGTCGTCTGAACTGCTCTCAGTCGTCCTTTCTTTTGGCACCGGACGCTACCTGACCTAGCTATCGTCATCGCGCGCCGCCGCCCGACGAACCGACCAAATCATTCGCCGACGAGCTGCGCGCGCGCCTCCCACGCCCCCGTCTGCGCGTTCGCCGCCCACATCCGCACGACCCCGTCCATCGCGCTCGTCGCGAGCGTGTTCCCCACCGCGTTCCAGTCCATCGACGCCACCGCCGCCGGATGCGACAGCGACGCCGCGAGCTCGCTCCTCCGGTCGCCGCCCTCGCCGACGCCCCCGCCGGGCGGAGCAGCCCGCGCGCTCGCGTCGCCCCCTCCTCCCGCGCCGTCGCCGCCGTGCACGCGGAACACCCCGGCGTCGCGCCCGAGCGCGGCCGCGATCGTCTCCGCGGCGTCCGCGACGTTCGTCCGCGGCGCCCACGCCAACGCGCTCACCGTCGCGCCGCCGGCGTAGAGCGTCGACGTTATCCGCCACCGCATGTTCGCGTCGTCGTACGTCAGCACCCTCGCGTCGTTCGTCCCCGAGCCCGGCCAGGACAGCGCGACCGCGAGCATCGGCGCGCCGCCGGTTCGATCCCCGCCGCCGCCGTCCGCGCCGGCGGGCCGGCACCACGCCAAAGCGGTGACGCGCGCGCCCGGGGTCAACGCCTCGTGCTCGTTGCACAGCTCCCACCCCGCGAGCGCGAGCGTGTCCGCGGGGGAGTAGAACCTCACGACGCCGTCGTCGCCGCCGCACGCGACCTGGAGCCCGAACGCCGCGGGGGCGAACGCGATCGCGGTCACCGCGGACGCGTTGGCGCGGAGAAAGCCGCAACGTTCCCACGGCGCGGCGCCGTCCTCCGCGGCGGCGAGCGCGGCGGCGGCGGCGTCCGCGCCGGGGGCGCGAAGGACCTCGCGCCAGACGCAGACGGTGCCGTCGCTGGCCGCGGACGCGACGCAGCGGCCGAACTCGGCGCCCGCGAAGGTTATCGACGTCGCGGACGCGCCTCTGTCGTGCGCGAGCCATCCCGCGCTCTGGCGCCACACTCCGGGGGATCCGTCCTCGCCGCCCTCGCGGTCGAAGACGTGGATCGCCCCGGTGGACGTGCACGTCGCCATCCTCGTCCCGGAGGTGTCGTACGCGGTGTCCGTCACCTCCCCTCGCGTCTCGAGCGCGGTGCCGTGGACTTGCTGCGGGATGGGAAGAGGCGCGGGGCTATCAGACGTCGTATGCGTTCGTCGGCGGCGATCGAAAGTCCTTAAGGAACGGCGTTCACCACGCCAACGGGGTCGTATGGGGACCAGTCGTGGTCGAGCGGGATCGAGCGAGGGATCGGCGCGCGGACGCGGCGAGGAGCGCGCGGGTTCGCGCGCGGGGGGCGACGATTGGGGTGCGGACGAGGCACGCACCACGGCATCGTCGTTCGCGACCGCGGTCTCGTCTTCCGCGTCCATCGGTGGTGGTGTGCGCGTTGAAGTGATGACGCTCGCAGATTCAAAACGCGGAGGACGTTCAGTTCGGCTCGGCAGTGCAAACAACGCGAAAAATAATCGCTTCATCGCTTCGCTCGCTACAAGGCTCTAGCTAGGTTCTATCGCCGACGAGTCGTAGGACGCCGCCGGCGTGGACTTCGCATCGCCCCCGCGCGTCTCATCCGCGCCCCCGCCCTTCCCCTGCTTCGCGGCGGCGACCGCCCTTCGCTCCGCGTCCCTCGCGGGCTGATAGAGTTTCGTGCAGTTCGCGAGTTTTCTCCCGTCGTCGCTCTCCCCGCCAGCGCTCTGCTCGAGGACCACGCCCGTGTCGTACGGCGACCCCGGGTCGCCGCATCCTTTGATCGGGACGAACGCGCTCGCGTCGAACGCGGTCGAGACCGCGAGAATAAGCGCCGCGGCGACAGAGCAGGCGCGTCGCGTCGCGTCGACGTCGAGTTGGCACCTCACATCGATCGACGCTCTGCCGGATGCGAACGACGCCGCGCGGCGTGGGTTCGACGCTCCGCGGGCGTCGGCGGGGCGGCAGACGCGCGAGCGCCCGCGCGAGCCTATCGATACGCGCGCGGACGCGAGCGACGCGTGCATGTGCCTGGCGCGCGAGTGCGGTGTGGTGTCTGCTCGAAGCTCTGTTTCGTTGCTGTTGATCTCGGTAAAAAAAAATCCAGTCACTTCTGTTCTCGTAGGCACACCCGTCGTCCCGCCGCGCGCTCACGCCCTGTAGTTCACGTACACGCCCGCGCGGTCGTCCTCCGCCGCGCGCTCGTGTCTCACGAACGGAGCGGGGTACACCCCGCGCGCGAGGTCGCGCATCATCGTCCCGGAGACGACGAGGAACGCGTCTTCGACGTCTCCTCCGCCGCCGCCGCCGCCGCGAGCCGCTTTCGGAGGCCACTCGAAGACTTCGCCGTTCGGGAGGTTCACTGGCGCGACGACGGCGTCGAGCCACGGAATGATCGTCACGAACGTCGGCTCTTCTTCCGCGCGAACCGCCGTCACGACGCTCGCGGCGGCAGCCCTGAGCACGGCGTCGGCGTCGGCGTCGGCGTCGGCGTCGGCGTCGTCTCCCGGCCCCGCCTCTCTCGCCGCCGGCGCCGGGCGGTGCACGAACGTCGTCCGCGCGTACCAGGACGACGTCGCGCACTCCGCGGTCTTCGTCTCGAAATCGTCGTCCATCTCCACGACGTCGCGCATGAGCGCGTCCCCCGCGCTCACCGCGATGCGATGCAGCAGAACGTGCGCGTCCACGGTCTTCCTTTTGAAATCAAACAGAGGCGCGTCCTCTTTGGCGTTCCCCCCGGGCCACGCGAACCACCGGTCGTGCTCGTCGCCGATGACGAAGCTCTCGTGATCTCTCTCGTCTCGTTTGAACCTCACGCCGGTCTTCACGCCATCGCCGGCGCACGCGACCGCGTGAGGGAGCGCGTCTCTCGGGGTCCTGAACCCCAGACGCGAGGACGCGCCCACTGGCTTGTGGTGCGCTTTAATCTTCAAGTCTTGACGGAAAAACGCGCGCGCGGCGTCCGCGGCGACGGCGAACGCTTTGAACGACGCGAGCTTGGGCGGGAGCGTCACGACCGCGCATCCGTGCGCTCGCACGGACGCGCGGAACGTCGCGAACGCGTCGTTCGAGGCCTCGTCCACGCGACCGCGGAGGGCTTCGAAAGACGCCGTCGCCACCGTCGGCGCCCTCAGAAGATCCTCCGCGCTCGGCTCGACTCTCGGCGGCGGCGGCGGCGGTCCGTCCTCCGAGTCCGGGTTCACGACGACCCACTCGCCGCCCACCTCCGAGGCGGCGGCGGCGACCGCGGCGGCGGCGTCGCCGGACAAGGTCACCTCCTTCGCGCGTTTCTTCGCCGCGCGTTTCTTCGCGTACGCGGCTTTCTTCTTCGCCGCCTTGGCCGGGTCAGGCTCCGTCTCCGCGTCCGGTTCCGGTTCCGGGTCCGTCGGGTCGGCGGTTTTCTCCTTCGCGTTCGCTTCCGCTTCCGCTTTCGCCTTGGCGGCGGCCGCTTCCGCGGCCGCCTTCTCCTCCGCGATTCGAAGCGCGATATGGATGGCCTCCGCCTTTTCAGCGGCGGCTTTTACCGCCTCCGCCATCGCCTTTTCAGCGGCGGCTTTTTCCGCCTCGGCTTTCGCCTTGGCGGCGGCGGCTTTTTCCGCCTCCGCTTTCGCCTTGGCGGCGGCTTTTTCCGCCTCCGCTTCAGCCTTGGCGGCGGCTTTGTCCGCCTCCGCCTTCGCCTTGACGACGGCTTTGTCCGCATCCGCTTTCGCCTTGGCGGCGGCGGCGGTCTCCGCGATGGTCTCGTCCTTCGCTTCGTTCTTCACCGCGTCCTCCTTCTTCTTCTTCTTCTTCTTCTTCGCGTCCTCCTCCTCCCCGATGACTTCGACCTTCCACGCCTTCTTCGCGTCGTCCCGCGGCGGCGTCTTCCCCGCGGCGGCGGCGGCGGCGGCGGCGAGGAGCGTCTCGCACGTGTCCCTGAATTCCCTCGTCCGCTCCGCGGCTTCTTTCAAGTGCACGTTTTCTGGGTCTCGACGCAAACACTGAGCGAACGCGTTGTACGCTCGCCTCGCGGCTTCCAGATTCTTCGAGTCGATCGCGACGGCTTCGAGCGCCTTGCCGAGCCAAAACCACCCTTTGACGTAATCGGGATCGAGGGACGTGCACTCGCGCGCGGCGTCGACGGCTTCATCGTACCTCCCGAGCTCGTACAACGCGTGCGATCGGTTCGTGAGGTATCGATTCTTGCGTTCCTCGCTCGGCGGCGGGGCTGCATCGTAAATCGCGAGCGCGTCCTCGAACCTTCCTTCTTTGAGCGCCGCGTTGCCCAATTGGATCGTCGCCTTTTGCGGCGGCGGCCTCGGCGGCGCTCTGGCGGCGGCTTCGTTCTCCTCTCGTATTTTTTTCCCCAACTCGCGGCTGACCTCCGCGAGCTTCTTCAAGATCGCCTTGTCCCTCGGCGCGTGCTCGAGCGCGTCGCGGTACGCGCTCTGCGCCTCCATGTGATCGCCGCACGCGTGATGCGCGTTCCCGAGCCGGAACCGCGCCTTGGCCGCGTACGAAGACCCTTCCGGGGACAACTCGACGCATCGCGTCGCGTCGTTCCTCGCGTCCTTGTTTCTTCCGAGCGCGACGTACGCCGCGGATCGGTTCCCGAGGATCTGCGCCGCCATCTCGCTCGGCGCGTGAACGCGCGCGAGCGCGTCCGTGTACATCGACGCCGCGGTCGCCATGTCCCCATCCTTGAACGCGGCGTTGCCTTTCGCGCGCGCCGCCTCCGCAGATTCTTCGTTCCCGAGATCGGGAACGTCCCCTCGCGACGCCGCGGAGGCGGGTCGCTCGGGGACCTCGTCGAGGATGACGACCATCTCGCGCGCGTCCAGGTATCGAGAGGTTCTCGCGAGCTCGCTCGGGCGCTCGCGCGCGTCTCGCTCGCGCGCGCGTGATGTGCGTCGCGCGCACGTCGCGTCGGGGTTGGACGAAAAGGCGTTGGGAGTCGAACCGGCGCGGCGCGCGCTGTTCACAGCACGTCACGGAAAACGTCGATCTCAGCATCGCGCGCCCCGAGGGGCGCCCGCGTCTTCGCGCGCGCACACCCGCTCGCGCACGGCGCACGGGTCGCGTCGGCGTCGGGACCGATGCCCCGCGCGTCCGCGACGGCCGCGGACGACGCGCCCAAGCCGACGCGACGACGGGGGAACCCCGCCGTCGCGTCGGACGACGACGCGCTGGAGACGAAATCGAGGGCGGGGGCGAGATCGCCCTCGCCGTCGAAAGCGCGTCGAGGCGGCGCGCGAGGAGTCAAGTCCCCGGTGAAGTACGTCAGCGTGCGATCGATGAAGAAGCGGTTCATATTCCTCAGGATCCTCCTCAGCCGCGTCGCGTTCTTCCTCGCCGGGATGTGCTTCCTGTTCTACGTGCGGCCGTACTACGCGCACTACATCTATCCGGAGTCGATGCAATCGCGCGTGGAGCGCTCCATACCGACGTGGCTGAACAGCACGCTACACTCGCTGAACGAACTCCCGGCGCTGAACACGTCCGCGCTGAGCAGCGTCCCTCTCCCCGGGCAGCTCGCGTACGCGCGCGGGCGGCGACCGAAGCACCCGGTCGTCATCGTCCCCGGGTTCGTCTCGAGCGGGTTGGAGCTGTGGGAGGGGCTGCGATGCGGGAAGCATTTTTTCCGGCAGCGGATGTGGGGCACGCCCGCGATGGCGCGGGCGTACTTCACCGACCGCGCGTGCTGGATGCAGCACATGCGGTTGGACCCCACGACCGGGATCGACCCGCCGGGGATCAAGCTCAGGGCGGTGACCGGGTTAGAGGCGGTGGACTGGTTCGTTCCGGGGTATTTCGTGTGGGGGAAGATCATCGAAAATTTGGGCGCCGTGGGGTACGACGTGAACACCCTCCACGCGGCGCCGTACGATTGGCGGCTCTCCCCGCACGCGCTGCAGGAGCGCGACGGCTACTTCACGCGTCTGAAAGCGTCTATCGAGACGATGGTGAGCCTGCACGGCGTCCCGGTCGCGGTGCTCGCGCACTCGTACGGCGATCAGCTCACGCGGTATTTCCTTCGATGGGTCGAGACGCCGACGAATAAGGGCGGCGGCGGGGGCGGGAACAAGTGGACGGATAAACACGTCGCGGTGTACGTCAACATCGCGGGGCCGATGTTAGGCATCCCGAAAGCGGTCCCGTCGCTTCTCTCCGGGGAGATGCGCGACACCGCGCTGTTAGGTCAGCTCGAGGGTTTATTAGGACTCACCGCCGGGAGCTTCGTGAGCGGGACGTTCGGCAGCGCGGCGCAGACGTTCCGGACGTGGGGTTCGATGTGGTCGATGCTGCCCAGAGGTGGGTCGAGGATATGGGGCGGCACCGACGCGGACGGGTCCCCGGACACGATCGTTCGAGGCGACGACGACGACGGCGACGCGAAAGTGGGCGCGTTGCGGCACTTCCTCTCCGTGCGAACGAAAAAAGACGCCGACGGCGCGGGCGCGGACGCCGGGAACGAGACGGACGAGGACGCGTCGCCGCCGTACAACCTCACGATCGCGTCCGCGCTGCGACTGCTATTCGAGCGACACGGCGAGGATCATCCCCGGAACGCGAAGGACTACCGGAGAGTGTTGCTCGGGGACCGCGGTCGCCGCGGCGGGGGCGGGGTTGACCCCGTGACGTTCGGAGACCCGCTCGTCGACGCGCTCCCGAACGCGAAGAAGCTCAGAATTCTGTGTCTGTACGGCGTCGGGAAACCGACGGAGCGGGCGTATCATTACGTCCACCGACCGAACAACACGGACCGACCGTTCGCGCTGGACGTCTCCGTCCACGGGAACGGCGTCGACCGCGGCGTCATTCTCACGGACGGCGACGGCAGCATTCCTCTCGTCTCCTTGGGGTACATGTGCGCGAGAGGGTGGCGACGCGACGACGCGCTGAACCCGGCGCGGATACCGATCACGATCAGGGAGTACGAGCACAAGTCCGGCTGGGGCATACAAGAGGGGCGGTACAGCGGCGATCACGTGAACATCATGGGCAACGTGGAGATGATCGAAGACGTTCTGGAGGCGGTCACCGGGCACGCGGGGGAGATAC
Source organism: Micromonas pusilla CCMP1545 (assembly GCF_000151265.4). Taxonomy (NCBI): domain Eukaryota; kingdom Viridiplantae; phylum Chlorophyta; class Mamiellophyceae; order Mamiellales; family Mamiellaceae; genus Micromonas; species Micromonas pusilla. The sequence goes on from NW_003315887.1 coordinate 800,503, forward strand.
GGGAGCGCACGACGAGCCGCGTGCGCGAGTTGTCCGAGGAGGTGCACCGGCGGTTGAGGCGACGGTCGCGGTGGGGAGAGGGGGAGTTGTAGGTAGACGAACGACGTAGATAGAGCAGGATGGGCGCGCGGCGTGTTGTGACGAACGACGACGACGACGACGACGACCACGACGCGAAACGTAAAATTCCTGAAACCGATCCCCGTTGCTTCGCCGGTCGGTCGGTGGGTTCGTTGAATGTGAGCCTCCCGATCGCGCGCGGTGCTGCCACGTCGTCGACCGCGGATAGGCACGCGGACCGTCGCGACGCGCGTCACAACACGACGCGCGGACGCTCTCTCGAGACCGCACGCGAAACGATGAGCGTCGCGATGAACGTCATGCACACCGCTAAGATCACCGCGCGCGTCTCCGCGACGCGCGCGCGGTCGAGCGCGCCCGCGCGCGCGCCAATCGCGAAACGCGCGGCGTCCACGACGACGCGAGTGTACTCGCCACCGAACGGGAGCATCGACTTCGGGAGCGTGGACGAGATCAGCGGCAGCGTGGACGCGGACCAGGACCTCCGCGCGGCGATGGTCGAGCGCGACACCGCGGAGACGCTGCGACGCACGATCGCGGTGCGTCCTCGCTCGTCTCCAACGCGTCGCTCCTCGATGACGTCGCGACCAGACCGATCGCCGAACCTCCTCCCTCCTCCGTCGCTCACCTCGCCGCTCGCCCCCTCTCTCTCTCTCGCTCTCCTCGTCAGGCCATGGGCGGCGCGCCCGTGCAAGACCCCGCGGCGTTCATCAGCACGCCCGAGCAGCGCCTGCAGACGTCGATCCTCTTCGGCTCGTGCGCGGCGCTCTGCGCGCGCGGCGTCGTGGGCGTCCACGAGAATATTCTCGCGTCGGGCGGCGGCGACGATCCGCTCGCGTACGCCTCCCTCCTCGCCGCCGCGGTCGGGGCGTGGTGGCTCTCCGACCTCGGCACGGGCATCTTCCACTGGAGCGTGGACAACTACGGCAGTAAGCAGACGCCGGTGATGGGCGACGTCATCGACGCGTTCCAGGGCCATCACAAGTACCCGTGGACGATCACGAAGCGGCAGTTCGCCAACAACACGCACACGACGTGCCCGGCGACGAGCTGCGTGACCATCCCGCTGCTGCTGACGCCCGATTTGGGTCCGAACGCGTGCGTGTTCATGGGTGTCTTCTGCAGCATGGTCGTGCTGTCGCAGCAGTTCCACGCGTGGTCGCACGCGAAGAAGTCCGAGCTCCCGGCGCTGGTGATAGCGGCGCAAGACGCCGGGTTGGTCATCTCTCGCAAGGCGCACGGGCAGCACCACAAGCCGCCGTTCGAGGGGAGGTACTGCATCGTGTCGGGGTGGTGGAACGACGCGCTGGACGGGAGCGGGGTTTTGAAGCGCGCAGAGCGGTTCATATACGACACCACCGGAGTCGCCGCGCGGTGCTGGACGGAGGCGACGTTCAACGTCCAGGAGGAAGCGCCCGAGGGGTGGGGGAACGACATCATTCGTTGATTTCGACGCGTTGATGAGATTATTCTTTTCCCTCCCGACCGCGGGCGGACGTGTACCAACAGGCATCGCCATAGCTGTAGCTCGCTCTTTGTAACGCAACATCGACGATATTTACTTTTCAGTTTCGCTCTCGCGCGCGGCTACGACTAGTCTATCACACGGGCGCTCGAGATCGATCCGTCGTCGTCACCAACTCTCGGCGCCGCGGACGTTCTTCCTCCTCGCGTCCGTCGCCGCGCCCTTCAGCTCGCACGACGCGAACCTCCCCCCGCCCTCCGCCCTCGCCGTGGCCTCGCTCAACACCGCGGCGACGTCCAAGTGCCCGTTCATCGCCGCGACCTCCGCGGGAAGCACGCCCCGTCCGGACGCGCCGCAGTTTTCCCCGCGAGTCGCGCATCCCTCCCACGACGTCGAGAGCCGATCCGCCGCCGCCGCCGGGTCCGCGCCGTTCTCGATGAGCGCCTTCACCGCCTCCGTCCGCCCCCACTCCGCGGCGCAGTACAGCGGCGTCTTCCCGTTGTGGTACCTCACCGCGTAGTCGGCGCCGTGGTCGATGAGGAGCTGGACGATCTCCCGCGATCCCGTTTTCGACGCGGCGAAGATGGGCTTCCACCCTTTCCGCGACGCGTTCGCGTCGGGATCGGCGCCCGCGCGTAACAACATCGAGACGCACTCGACGCACGACGACGGCGACGCGACGACGTCGGACGCGCCCGACGCCGCGAGAAGCGCGCTCGTGTCGTGCTCGTCCACGGCGTTGGGGTCTAACCCGGCGTCGAGCAGAGAGGCGAGCACTTCCGCGTGGCCCCTGGCCGCGGCGGCCACAGCCGCGCCTCTCGCCGCCGCGCAGTCCATGCGCACCGCGCGCATTCCGGAGGCGTCGTCGCGCCGCGCGAGGATCTTCTCCACGAGCTGCCCTTGGCCGTGCCCGGCGGCGATGTGGAGGACCATCTCCGGCTCCGCGGCGGGGAACTTGAGGAGGATGGGCACCGCGCTCCACGTCCCGGACTCGACCGCGTTCGTGAGCTGCGCGAGCCACGCGGCGAACGACGGGTCCGACCGACGGAGACCGACCGCCCATCGCGGTTCGAAGTGCGGGACGTCGTGACGCGCGCCGGATATCGCGCGCGGAGGGCGGAGTGCGTCGCGGGGACGCGCGGCGCGACGGCTCGACGGCGCGGGAGCCGCCGCGACGCGCGCGCGGACCGCGGTCGCGCAAGCCATCTGGCGGGAGAAGATATTATTATTCGTCTGTTCGTCGGTCCTCCCGAGGCTGTCTTATCGCGACGCGATGCCGCGCCCGCGCCGCGCGGCCGTCGCCGCGGTCGCGCGCGGTCCCCCCTCACGGACGCCGCGACGTCGCACGCCGCGCGCCGATCGTGGCACGCGCTCGCGCGCGCTCGAGGAGTGAAGCGACGTTCGAATAAAATCTCGCGGGAAGTCCGCGTCACGCGCGCGCCCAGTCCCGCGGCCTCGAGTTTCTCTCATCAGTCGTTTAGGGCGCGCGCTCTCCTTCCCCTCGCGCACTCCTCCGGGAGCACCGCAGGGCGGCGCGCGGGTCGGGACGGGCGGCGACATGGACGCGACGGCGTCTTTCCGCGAGGCCGCGAGGGATGCCGCGGTGTCGACGCGCCGGCTCTCGCCGACGCGCGCGGAGGCGAGCGTCGCCGCGGTGGGATTGCCGCCCCCGAGCGCGCGCTCGCCGGTGTTGAAAGCCGCGCACGACGCGCTGTCGCTCGTCCGCGAGCTGCGCGTTTTCCTCGCGAAACACCGCGTGGACTACCTCAGGGAGAGCAAAGACGCGGACGCGGTCAGGGACGGGATCGAGTCCGAGGTGCGCCTCAGCGTCCGCGCGTGCCAGGCGCACATCGCGATGTTACGATCCACCGTGGAGGAGACCGCGTCGACGCCGGGGCGGGAGGGGACGCAGTCCGTCGCGCACCTGCACGGCGTCGTGCTGATCGTGACCGAGCACTTACAGCGCGTCGCCGCGCTGTTCGACCAGTGCCGCGAGGTTCGGTTCAAGAGCGTGCTGGACGAGGCGGAGCGCCGCCGCCGCCGCGCGCCGAGGGCGGCGGCGCGCTCAGCCGCGTCGGCGAACGGCGCCGCAGATCCTGCGCCGTACGATGATGACACGTCAGCATCCACGTCAGCGACCACGTCACATCAGCAGCAGCAGCAGATGGAGGAGCGAACGTCGGGGAACGAGCTCGTGGACGAGCTCGCCGGGCTCGCGGATCAAGTTCGCAGAACCGAGGGCGCGGTGCTCGAGATGGCGGCGTTGTCGTCCTTGTTCGCGACGCACGTGCAGCAGCAAGCGACGCAGATCGAGGCGCTGTACACGCAGGCGATAGAGAGCACCAAGCGCATAGAGAGCGGGAACGTGGAGCTCAGGAAGACGATCGCGCGACGGGGGGACGCGAACGTCGTCGTCGGCGTTATTCTTTTCCTAGCGACGTTTGGCGTGCTCTTCATGGACTGGATGACCGGGTGATGATCACACGCGTACTTTCGTACTGCATCGTAGGATTTACTAGAGATTAGCAGGCTAGCTCGACGATCGCGCGTCGCGCTACAGGATCGCCGCCGCGAACGACGGCGGCTCCGGGGCTGTGAACGTCTTCGTTCCCCCGTCCTTGGCGTCGAACGGCAGCGTCAACGCGTGCGCGTGAAGAAACGTCCGGAACGTGTCCTTGTCCTCGCTGTACGCGGCGTCCCCGACGATCGGATACCCACCGTGCGCGAGGTGCACGCGGATCTGATGCCGCCGGCCCGTGATCGGCGTGACCAAGACCTTGCTCACGTCCGCGCCCTCGTGCTTCCCTCTCAGCGCGAACGTCCCTCGCTGGAGGACTTTAAACCTCGTCTCGGACGCTTTCCCCTCGACGCCCTCCTCCTCGCCGTCGACGACGACGCGCTCCTTGAACCCCTTCGGGTCGCTCGGATCCCTCCCCAACTTCGCATCGCACGTCCACTCGTCCTCGCGCGGGTGCCCGAACACGAGCGCGATGTACGCCTTCCTCGCGGCTCTCTCGCGGAACAACTTCGCCGCGCGCCCGGCGGCGCGCTTATTCGACGCGGCGACCAGCACCCCGCTCGTCGCGTTGTCGAGCTGATGCACGAACCGCACCGTGTCCCATCCCGGGTACCTCTCCTCGAGCCAGTCCTCCACGCTCAGGTCCCCCGGGTACTTTGGCGTGAATCGATTCAGCGGGTTACCGGCCGCGTCTTTCCACCCGCGCGGCGTGTCGAGGCGCACGCACCACGGCTTGTTCACCACCGCGTAGTCCTCGCACTCGTGCACGAGGTGGAAGCGCCGCTCCAGCGAATGCGGCTGACGCGCGATCGCGTCCGCGACAGACTCCCCGCCGAGGCGGTCGTTGTCGTGAAGGAACCGCAGGTAGTTCACGCGCGGGACGACCTCGCGCGCGAGGTCGTACGTCTCGAGGTCGGGATGCGACGTCGTCACCGCGTCCACCTGCGTCGGGGAGAGCCCCGCGTTCGCGAGCACGGCGCGGACGTCGTCGCCCTCGACGCTCACGCCGCGGATGCACAGGTTCGCGGCGTCGAGGCCGGGGTTCGCGACCCCGGGGTCGGCGTCCGCGGTCGCCCTCGCGCCGCCGTGTCGGCGCCGGCGATGTCCCGGCGGTCCCGCCGCCGCCGCGAGATGGTGACGGTGATGGTGATGGCGCTGGGTCGCGCGAGGCGCGAGGTGCGACGGCGGCGCGACGCGACGCGACGACGGCGGCGGCGGCGACGACGAGGAGGACGACGCGGCGGCGTGAGAGACGACGCGCGAGAGCCGCCGGAAGCCCGCGATGCGCATCAAGCTCGGCGTCGTCATCCCTCCCCGCGTCCCGCGCCAGCGGGAGTGGTGCCGATGCCGAGATGCTCTTCTTCGAGATTCTTCTGTTCGTAATTCCGCCCCACGCCGCGTCCAGTGTTCCGCGCGCCCGGCGCCCGGCGAGGATGGGGAACTGCGCGTCCTCGCCCGAGGAACAGAGGCGGCGCGAGCAAGAGGAGGAGCTCCGAAGACGCGCGCGCGCGGAGTGGGAGGAGTACGAAGCGCACGGGGAAGGGTACGAGGACGAGCGCGCGTCCGTCGCGAGTCGCGATCGCGACGACGACGCGCGCGACGCGCGCGAAAAAACAAAA
>NW_003315887.1:806285-900165 GCF_000151265.4 Micromonas pusilla CCMP1545
GAGGACTACCGGACGTACGTCAAGAAGGTGAATGCGTCCGGCAGCCCCGCGGGGACGGACTCGCCCTCGGGCGAGCGCGCGGACGGCGACGGCGACGGCGACGGCGACGGCGACGGCGACGCGCGCCGCGCCGCGGTCGAGCGGAGCGCGCGCGACGGCTTCGCGGGCCAGATGCGTAGACGGCTCTCGCTCGTGAGCGAGCACGCGGAAGAAGAGGGGGAAGACGACGACGCGTCGCTGACGGAGACGGCGTCGGGGACGAGCGCGGACGGCGGGGCGTTCAGACGCGCGCGCGACAGCGTCGCGGCGATGGACGACGCCGTGGACGACGCGGAGGAAGAGAACCGCGATCCGTCGTCGTCGTCGGAGGCGAAGACGAAGACGCCGCTCCCGCCGCGTCTGCCGGAGTACGCGGAACCGCGCGACCCGGACGCGAGCCCGCGCGCGAGCTCGCGCACGGGCGACTCCCTCGCGAAGCTCGCGGGGGACGGGGAGGCGTACGCGAAGCTCAGGGAGACGATGGGCGTGGAGGAGGCGATGACGACGCCGCTGAAAGAGTTGCTCGCGCCGGTGGAGGACGACGCGGAACGCGGCCGCGACGACGAGGACAGAGCGAGGTTGGACGCGTTCGCGCCGTATGAAGACATGCCGCGGGGGTTGATGCTGCCGTACCAGGGGTTCGACGGGTACGGGCAGCCGAAGAGCGCGGGGGGGGTCGGGAACGACGGGGCGGGATAGCCGCGGACAAGCGCGAATGACGATCTCGTTTCGTCGTTCGATTCGAATAGAACGAGGTATCATCACAGCCTCCGACGGAGGTTAGGTCGACTACCGCCGCGACGCGGCCGCGAGCAACTCCGCGTAGACCTGATCCGCGTCCGCCGCGGACGTGGACATCGACCGCGCGGAGAATACCTCCCCGCCCCCCCCGCCGCCGCCCCCGCCCCCGCCGCTTCTCGTCCCGCCGCCCGCGCCCTTGCTCACCATGGCCGCGAGCATGTGACACTCCTCCTCCTTGATCGCAATCTCGGACGTTAACCTCGCGCGGTCCTCCTGAAGCTCCTCGATGACCGCGTCGCGCTCCTTGTCCTCCACCCTCGTGCCTCGCTCCAAGTGTGCGTTACGCTTCCGCAGCATGCGACACCGTTCCTCGAGCTTCACGTTTTCCTCCTCGAGCTTCGCGCGGCCGCTCATCTCGTCGTCCCTCTGCTTCGTCACCTCCCTCAGTTTCTTCGCGAGCGACTCGATCCTGTGGTCGCGCTTCAGGTTCCTCTGAAGCAGCTCCGCTTTCGTGTGCTTCAGACGCGTCACCTCGTCCGCGTGCGACGACACCTTCTCCTTGAACGCGGCCACCTCCTCGATGGCTTTCGTTTGCTCGCGCAGTTTCTTCTCGAGGCTCTCGCGGCGTCTGAGTTCGTCGTTTAACAGCTCCTCCGCGGCGGCGTAGTTCTTCCCGAGCTCGTCCATCGCCTCTCTCGTCGCTTGGAGCTCGTGCTTCGCGAACAGCGCGCCCGTTTTCGCGCTCTCCGCGCGCTCGTTCGCTCGCTCGAGCTCGTACTCCACGCGTTTGTAATGCTTCAGGATGATCCCCAGCCGTTTGTCTCCCTTTCGAACTTCCGACTCCCACTGATGCCATCGCGACGTGAGCGACAGCAACCCCCCGGTGGTGGAAGCGCTCGACTTCTTCTTCTCGACGCACTCCGCAGCCTCCACCGCGGCGACGGCGGCGCCGTTCATCACGCTCAGCGCGCTCCGTTCCCGCGCCAACGCCGCGAGCTTGATCTTCAGCTCCGCGTTTTCCGTCTCAAACTTCGCGAGCGCGTTCACGCGCTTCGTGAGGTCGCCCACCTCGCGGTCTCGCTTCTGAAGCGCCACCTCGAATCGCGCGGCGCGGTCCTTCGCGCTCTCGGTCTCTTTCATCAGGAGCCGTTCCCTCCTCCGCGGCGTCATCGCGTTCGGATCGAATTCTTTGTTCGCCGCCGGTCCTCGCGGCCCGAAGACGCCGAAGCGTCCGCCGCCGACGTTCCCGATGCTCAGCGGGTCCCTCCTCGCCTCCTCCGCGCGTCGCTGCCTCCGCGCGAGCTTCACCGCGGAGTCGACCCTGACGGCTTCCGCGGTCTCCAACACTTTCCTCGCGCGCCGCTCCGCGTCGTCTGTCGCGTCGTCTGGCGCGTCCACGAACGCGCCGAGGCTGTCGTCGTACTGCCGCAGCAGCGACAGCGCGTCCGGGGTGCGGTCGTCGCGTCTCTTCCCGGACGCGCTCCAGGACACCCTAGTCGTGCTTCGCGGCGTCTTGGAGCTCGAGCCCGGGTTCGATCGACGCGCGGATCCCGGCGTCCGTCCCCGTCCCGACGACGATCCTCCCCCGCGGGATCCGGACGACGCGAGAGGGACGTCCCCGAGCCTCGCGAGGACGCGCGACACCGCGTCGTGGTCCGCGCCCGCGGGGAGGTCGTACTTCGCCATCAACGCTTCCGCGGAGAGCGCGGCGTCCGTCCGACCGGACGGCGTCGACGGCGTCGACGACATCCTGAGCCGGGCGCCGGGGATTATGAATGAGTCGATGTATCCCCCAATTCTCGACGGCGACGACGTGACACTATTATTGATGAGGGTTGACCCTGGCATTTTTCTCGTCGACGGTCAAGACCGTCTTTGAATTCGCCTTCATCGGATTTTCGCTTTCAAGCTGAAACCAGGATGCCACATGGCGGGAATCCACCCACTTCAAAAAACGAACCCGACAGGTCGAGATCGCGTCAGTGTCGGGCCGCGGGGCGTCGACGGCGACGCGGACGCGAGCCGGGGGAGAGACGCGCGCTCCGAGCGATTCCTCACGATGGACGCAGACGACGCCTCCCTCGCGGAGCTCGGGGGCATGTCCTCGCCGTCGCCGTTCGCGCGCGGGACGGACGCGCGCTGCGAGAGAACGAATGGCGACGGTGCCAACAACGACGCGGCGGGCGGTCGCCGCGACGACGCGCGCGCGTTCGAGGACGAGACTTTCGCGAGCGATCGCAGATACTTCAACGCGTGCGATGGCGGCGTGTTCGACGCGACGTCCACGGCGACGCCGCACGACCACGCGGCGTCGCTCGCGGGGGCGCGGTACCCGGCGCATCGTCGAGACTCGATTCGTCATTTCCTACGCGCGCGCGAGACGACGCGTTTCCGCGCGTCCACGTCGCTCCGTCCGGGCGTCCGCGACTTCGTGTCCGACGGCAGGAACGGCAACACGAGGTGCGGGATCGTGCGAATCGTCCCCCCGCACGTGGGCGACGGCTCGCCGCCGTTCGTGGTCAAATTTTGCGACGACGCGCGTCGGCGCGGGGATCGACTCCTCGCCGTCGCGGACGAGGAAGGCATCGTGACGATCGTGGACGCGTCGAAACCCTTGCCCGGGATGGAAATCGAGCCGGGGTACCGCCCGGCGGAGCAATGGTTCGCGCACGATAACGCGATATTCGACGTCGCGTGGTGTCATCGCGACGACCGGCTCCTGACCGCGTCTGGGGACCAAAGCGTGAAGCTTTGGGACGTCGAGACGAACGTGTGCCATCGGACGTTTAAGCGACACAACGGGAGCGTGAAAGCGGTGAGCGTGCGCCCGGACGGCGGGTGCGGCGACGTGTTCGCGTCCTGCGGAAGGGACGGCACGATCGCGCTGTGGGACGCGAGGGAGAGCCGGCGACGCGGTCGACGCGGCGTCGGGACCGGGGCGGCGTCTGACCCGTACGCGCGCGAGACGCCGACGGCGGTGATCGCGCGAGCGCACGAGCCCCCCGCGGCGATGGGCGGCGGGACCGCGCGGGGGTTCAGGACGGACCGCCGCGCGACGCGGTCGGCGACGAGGGCGGCCGCGGCCGCGGCGAGGGGCGGCGGCGGCGGCGCGACGGCGGCGGCGGCGGCGGCGGCGGCGGCGGAGGACCGCGGGGGCTTCGTGTCTCCTCCGCGTCGATCGCGTCACCTCCGCGTCGAACGCAACGCCAGCGTCCCGGGCGCGACCGGGCGCGCGTCGTCTCGCCCGCGCGGGGACGCGCAGCACGGCGTCACGTCCGTCGTCTTTTCGCACGACGGGCAAGTCCTCGTCAGCGCCGGCGCCGCGGATGGGAAAATCAAACTCTGGGACGTTCGACGCCTCTCCGGCGGCGTCCCCGTGGACACGATCGTCGACGCGGACCCGCCGTTCATCGCGGGCGGACGCGGCGACCGCGACCGCGGGTGGTTCGACGACGCGCGGTCTCCCGACGACGTCGACGCGCGACGGGCGAGGGCGAGACGACGCGGCCGAGGCGTCACCGCGCTCGCGTTGGCGCCGGAGGGGTCTTCGCGCGTCGCCGCCGCGTACTCGGACTCGCACCTCGCGGTGTTCGACCTCCACAACCCGTCCTCCGGGGCGATCTGTCACCTGAGGGGGCACCGCGCGCCGAGTTTTTACGTCAAAGCGACGTGGAGCCCGTGCGGGACGCACGTCGCGTCTGGGTCGTGCGACCAGCGCGTGTACGTGTGGAGGGTGGACACCCCGAGGGCGCCGCCGACGGCGTTGAAAGGGCACGACGGCGAAGTCACCGCGGTGGACTGGTGCCCGGGCGACTTCACGTGCCTCGCGTCGTGTGCGGACGACTACACCGCGAGGGTGTGGACGATCGACCGCCAGGCCGCGGAGGAGGCGAGGGAGAGGGCGGGCGAGACGACGACGACGACGACGACCTGGAGCGGAAACGGAAACGGAAACAGAAACGGCGCCGCGGACGACGCGTTCGAGTTCAACGCCCGCGACGGGATGTTCCGCACCCCCGCGGCGACGACCGAACGCGCGCTGACCGCGCCGTCGACGCGGAAGACCGCGTCCGCGCTGACCGGCGGCGAGTGGATCGCGCGCGCGATCGAGGAAGGGAGGAAGCTTCAGTTTGAAGACGCGACGCGGCGCGACGGCGACGGCGACGGCTGCGGCGGCGCGGAGGCGACGTTCGAGGAGAACGACAAGGAGAACGCGGACGCGAACGTGCCCGGGGTTGCCGCCATCTCGGAGACGACGAGGGGTTTCGCGATGGCCACCCCCGCGAGTCCGGCGCTGCTCACGCCCGGTCAGGCCTCGGTCAGGACGCGTCGGGTCGGCGCGCGGCGACGCGAGCCGCGCGCGCAGCAGCAGAGCAACTCCATCCTGACGTACTTCACCCCGCGGCGAGGCGAGGACGGCGGCGACGATGGGGTGGCGGCCGCCATGGAGGAGTGATACGTGAGGTGAGCGCGTGAGGTCCTCGAAAGAATAATAACTTACGACCGCGTGAACGCGAGTTCCGCGTTCACGCGCGTCATTTCCCTCCTCCCGCCCGTCTCAACGCCGCGGCTTCGTCGACGATCTCCTGCGCGAGCGTGGACACCGCCATCGCGTACTGCGTCGACGGGTTGTACCGCATGATCGCCTTGAAGTTCCTCGTCGCGAGGAACGCGGTCGGACCGTCGTCCCCGTCCGGCATCAGCAGATGCGTCTCCTGACCGAGCGGCAGCCGCGTCTCTCGGTGCGTCGGTTTCACGCCGTTCCAGAGGTAGTACCTCCCCGGCCGCGCCTCCTTGCGCTCGCCCCAGTACCCGCCGATCACGTCCGCGGGTAACTCCCCGACCGCGGGCACGGTGACCTTGTACCCCGCGGCGCGCACTTTCGAGTCCCAGTCGCAGTACGAGGATATGAAATTCCCCATGGACGCGAACACGTCCGGCAGGGAGTTCCAAATGTCCGCGACGCCGTCGCCGTCCTTGTCCACGGCGTAGACGTGGAAGTTCGACGGCATGAACTGGCACTGCCCGAGCCCGCCGTCCCACGACCCCACGAGCCCGCCGTGTTTCGCGTGCCCTTTGTCGATGATGCGCACGGCCTCGATGAACTCGTTCCGGAAGTAGTCGTCCTTCGCTCGCGTCTCCCAACCGAGCGTCGCGAGCGCGCGTATCGCGTCCGTGTTCCCCATGAACCCGCCGAAGGACGACTCTATGCCCCATATCGCGACGATGATCTCCGCGGGTACGCCGTACTCGCGCTCCACCTCCCCGAGAAGCGCGCGGTGCGCGTTGAGCATCTCCGCGCCGCGCTCGACGCGTTCTCGGCACACGATTTTTTTCAAGTACGCGTCCACCTTGTCCACGCGCGGCGGCGGGCCCGTCGGCGCTGCTGGCGGGGCCTCGCCCTCGGGCCTCCGCGGCGGCGGCGGCGGCGGCGGCGGCGGCGGCGGCGGGAACGGCTCTAAGCCGTCGAACACGACGTCCACGGTCTGTTTCGATATCCCTCGTCTCAGACACTCCTTCTTCGCGTCCTCCGCCCATCGCAGAAAGCTCATCAGCCGAGGCGTGAGCTCGCGCATCGTGACGCGCGGGTGGTTCCCCGGCGTCGGCGACGGCAGCGGGTCCTCCACGTGCACCGGCGCCGTCGCGGTCGCGGCCGCGGCCGAGGGAGCGTCCGCCGCGCGCGCGGAGACCGGGACCGCGGCGTACGCCGCGGCGAGAGACGCGAGCGTCAGGCGTCCGATCGTTCGCGGCAGCGATCGCGGGGGGCCCCGCGCGGTCGGGTCGGACGACGATGATGTCCACCTCGTCTCCTCGGCGCGCTGACTCCCGCCTCGCGTCGACGTGCTCGCGCGCGATGACGAGCTCCGTCGCGCGACGACCTCGCGACGCTCGAGGACGCGACGCGGCGCGACGCGCGCGCGCGTCGGCGCCGCGCCCGACGACGCCATCGCGCCGCGAGGCTGTGCGGGACCAACGTTCCCTCGCCGGACGGTGAAGGCGAAAGGACGTCAGGACTGAGGAACGCGATCGACGATTCCTACGTGTGAGCAAACAGTCTAAACATTTTGCAGCCCCGGTCAAGGTGAACGGTTTCGCCGATCGGTTCTCCCGCGCGTTTCCCGTCAAACACACAGCAGCGGACTTTTTCCGCGTCGACGCGCGCGCGTAAAACGCCGTCCGCGCGCCGCCGCGACGCACAGCAGAGGTCGCAGAGCGCGTCTCTCCTTGGAAAAGCACGCGGAGTTCGTTCGCGTGATTTTGAAGACCCCTCACGGAGGTCGGCGCCGCGCGCGAGCGAGCACACGGGGCGCGCGTCCAAGAGCATCGTCGACGCGAGCACGCGATGGACGGCGACGGACTCGGCGTGGTGCCCGCGCACACGTACGCGCGGCTTCGCTTCGACGACGCCGCGGAGCAGGCGGTGACGCACCTCTCGAACGTGCTTCAATGGCATCAAGGGAGCCCTTACGCGGGGCAGTTCGTGTCCCAGGCCGAGCCTAGGGCGGGTGCGTGTCGTTTTCCGGGTTCTCGTCCGCGCGGGATCGCGCGCGATCGCGTGGCGCGGAATAATCGGGGATCAATTCCGCGCCCCGCGCGCGACGCGGACGCGCGCGGACGATCGCGTCGTCGTTCGTCTCGCGCGAGACCGCCTTGAACGCGCTCTTCGGGGCCGCATTCGACGAATCGCGTCTTCGCGCGTTCGATTTCATCCCGCGCGGGCGCCGATCTGCGTCCGAATCCCTCGCGCGACCCCCGATCGATCGGTCGATCGACGCCAAAAGAAAAAGCACTGACGCGATCGCGTTTTTTTCACCCTTCGCTTCCGCAGGGATGGGCTGCTCGCCGCCGCACATCGCGCTGTTATCCGGGCTTCAAGGGACGGGCATGACCGCGCGGCAGGTCACGGACGTGCTTCATCGCCTCGCGATGCAGTTCGGCCCGGTGAAAGGGCGGCTTCTGCCGCGGTGCAAGTGCGTTGACTCCCCGATTTCTTCGTCGATCGATCGATCTGAAGACGCGGGTCGCGCGATCTCGAATCCGACCTCGGATCCCTAGATCGCTCCCCGATCTCGCGCGCGCGCCGCCCCAAATCTCCCCCGCGCGTCCCGCTGACCGCTCTGTCGCCGTCCGTCCGTCGACCGTCTTCCCTCCTTTACCTCCGCAGGGTGACGCAGAACGGCTGCGTGTTGCTCGGCGTGGACTGCCCCGAGTCGCTTCGAATGGCGCAGGCGCTCGCGAACATGCTCCCGGGCGCGGACACGTACTACGCGCAACAACGACCGGAGCAGCAGCACTTGACGTTGGGAAGGTTCGGCGGGAGCGACTCCGCGGGGTTCGCGGCGTGGCTGTCGGAGTCCCTCGCCGGGCAGATCTCGATGCTGCCGCAGTTCACCGGCATGCAGGTGCAGCTCAGCGACGAGGCGAGGCCGTTTCCGAACCTCCCCGTCGCGCTGACGGGGACGGGCGGCGGCGGCCTCGGCAACGGTCTGGGCTCCGGCGGGCTGAGCCTCGGGAACGGATCCGGGTTGGGCGGCGGGTTCGGCTCCGTCGGCGGCGGGTTCGACGCCCCGATCGGTGCGCCGAGCCGGTCGGGGCCGATCGGCGGCGGGGTGGCGCCCATCGGCGGGTCCCTCGCGCCCATCGGCGCGGGGCCCATCTCTTCCGCGCCGATCGGCGCCCCGATCGGGTCGTCGCTCGTGTCCACGCCGGTCCCGGTGCCGGCTCCCGCGGTGTCCGTCGCGAAGGAGACGCCGGTCGCGGTGAACAGCGCGCCGAGCAACCCGCCGACGTACGCGAGCGCCATGGCGAGCGGGTTGGCGGCGGCGAAGGCGGCGGGGTCGTACGCCGCCGCGGGCGCGGCGGCGGCGAAGCCGTCCGCGCCCTCCCCGGCTGCCGCGGCGGCGAGCGCGTCCCCGGAGGCGCTTCTGTCGATGCTGCAGTCCTCCACCGCGGGCGCGGAGGGCGTCGGCGTGCTCGGGACGTCCACGTCAGCGAGCACCGGGTACGTGCTGCGGCCGCAAGAGTCCGCCGCGTGGTCGTCGAGGTTGGCGCCGCTGGTGACGAACCTCAGCGGGGTTCTCGCGACCGTGGGGCCGACCAAGTTCGCGCAGATGATCGACGGCGTCGCGAACCCTAACGACTGGTCGCTCGCGTCCATCGTCGCCCCCGACGTCGCGAGAGGCGCGCGGTTCGAGGTTGTGCAAGACGTCGAAATCGCCGCCGCCATCGAGGCGAGCGCGATCGCGACGAACAACACCGGCGCGCAAGTGCGTCTGACCGCGGCCGCGGTGGACCAGAACGTCGTCGGCGCCCCCGGGCACAACAACACCGGGTCGCCCTTCATGGTGTGCCGCGCGGAGAGGAGCGTGGACGCGGGCACCGGGATGACGCGCGTCGCCGCGTTCGCGTTGCACCTCGAGGGCGTGTCTCAGCTCGCGCCGGCGGAGAAGCCGTACCTCTCGCTCGTGTTCGCGTGGCTCGGCGTGAGAGCGCCCGCGGCGTCCACGACGTCCGCGGTCGGCTCGGCCGGTGACGCGCCCGCGGTGGGGTCGACCTCGAGCGCGCCGCCGCCGCCCGCGCCGGTGAGCGGCGGCGGCGGCGGCGTGCGCCGGCCCGGGGACTGGACGTGCCCCGGGTGCCACGCGCACAATTTCGCGTCGAGGAGCGTGTGTTTCAAGTGCAAGAACGCGAAAGCTGGCGGGTCCGGGGGTGGGGGCGGGAGCGTGCACGGCGCCGACTCGTTCGGCGGCGGCAAGGCGCCCGAGCCCGCGGGAGGCCCGAGCGCGGGAAACTTCCGCCCCGGGGATTGGATCTGCACCGGGTGCCGCGCGCACAACTTCGCCTCGAGGAGCGCGTGTTTCAAGTGCAAGCAACGCAAAGCCGGCGGCGCGGCGGAGGCGGCGGGAGGCGGCGGCGGTTCGGGCGGCTCAGGCGGCGCCGCGCCGGAGAACTTTCGGTCGGGCGACTGGATGTGCAACAACTGCCGCGCGCACAACTTCGCGTCTCGCGCCGCGTGCTTCAAGTGCAGCTCGAAGCCGTCTTAAACCCCGACCCGCCGCGGAGGTTTCCGCGGAGCCGAGCGCGAACGCCGTCTCGCGAAGGGACGTCGATCGCGACGAGAAACGACTATGAAAATACATAAACAGTGAGAGAAGTGGGTGGGAAGAGAAGAGGGTGGTGGGTGTGGAGGGTGATGAATGCGAAGAACAGAGGGGTCTTCGCTACATGCAGTGGGGGTGAGGGTTGGGCGGGAACGAACCAAACAAGGCGTTTAATGCAAACGAGCGTCTGTTCATCGCGTCTCGCCGTCGTTCGTTCGTTTCGTTCGTTCGTTTCGTTCGTACGCGAGTGTTGTTTTACACGATGAATTCCTACTACTGTATGATTGCTACTGTCCAGAGCGCTCCCATCACCCGTCGCTCTCACTTGTAAAACTCGAAGTCGTCCCCAGGCTTCCTCACGGAACTCTTGTACCCCTTCTCGAAATCCTTCGGCATGACGACGTACCGGTTCTTACGCACGGCTTGCAGACCGGCTTCTTGGCAGATGCTTCGAATGTCCGCCGCGGAGATCTTGTCCGGCCTCGAGACGTAATCCTCCAGGTCGACCTCGTCGGAGAGGTTCATCTTCGCGGTGCACACCTGAAACACCAAGCGCTTCTGCCGTCGGTCCGGAGCCGGGCACTCGATCTTACGATCGAGACGACCCGGTCGAAGCAACGCCGGGTCGAGCGTGTCGTGCCTGTTCGTCGCCATGATCACCTTGACGTTCACCGTCTGATCGAACCCGTCCATCTGATTCAGAAGCTCCATGAGAATGCGCTGCACCTCTCTGTCCGCGCCCGTGTGCGCGTCGAAACGCGCCGTGGCGATCGAGTCCACCTCGTCGATGAAGATGATCGCCGGCGCGTTTTCCTTCGCGAGCCTGAACACGTCTCTCACCATCCGCGGTCCTTCGCCGAGATACTTCTGCACAAACTCGGACCCGACGACGCGGATGAACGCCGCGGTCGTGTGGTGCGCGACCGCTTTCGCGAGCATCGTCTTCCCCGTCCCCGGAGGGCCGTACAGGAGCACCCCGCGCGGCGGGTCGATGCCGATTTGCCGGTACAAATCAAAGTGCGTCAACGGCAGCTCCACAGCCTCGCGAATCTCCTGCTTTTGGACGTCCATCCCACCCACGTCGCTGTACTTTACGTCCGGCCGCTCCGCGTCCGTGAGCAGCGAGATGCTGCTGTCCGCCTCCGGGGGGAGGATGTCGACGAGCGCGTTCGAGTGCCTGTGCAACGCGACGGAGGACGACGGCTTCAGGAGCTCCCGATTCAGAGTGCTCAAGATCCGGACGTAGTAGTTGCTGCCCGTCGTCGAGGACACGATCCCGGAGCTCTCGTCCACCATCTCGAGGAACTGCCCGATAACGAGCGGCACGGCTTGGATCCTCTTCACTTCTTCTTGCGCGCGCAAGAGTTCGATCTTGAGGTTTTTCTGCTCATCCTTGACGTACTCCTCTTGGATCTCCACGAACTCGAGCTCTCTCTGGAGCTCTTTCAGCCTCGTGTACAGGTCCTCCTCGGCGACGGCGTCGTTCGAGGAGACGGACGGCTTCTCGTCCGTCACCATCGCGTCGACGCTCTGTCGAGTTCACGCGCGGGGGGTGGCGCGGGACGTCAGATCGCGGCGAGAGGAGAGAGAAGAGGAGAGGTCGCGCGCGGAGAGAGAAACCAACGGCACGGCACGCGCGACGCGCGCGCGAACGCGACGACGCGTCTCCCACGCGCGCGATGGCGCGTTCGGGGATCCGTATCGGTCGACGCGCGATCGCGACGCGCGGACGCGGGGGGAAGATCGCCCGACGCGCGCTCCGGACCGCCCCGCGGACGAGATCTGGGCGCCGCTCGGTACAGACCCCCTTCGACGACTTTTAGGGTAAGGAGTGGCGAAAGGGCGCGCGCACCAACTCCTGAGGCTTGACCTCCGCCGTCGCGTTCGCGCTGGATCTTCGCGTCGCGACCATGATGCGCTCAAAGAACGATCGATCGTCGTCCCTGCGCGCGCCCTGCGTGCCCGGCGCGTACGATCTGACCAGCGCCAGCGAGCACGTCGTGGGCCTTTTCGAACATCTTGCTCGGCCTCGTCGATACCAGCAGACCTATGAACGTGCAGTGCTGTGATGTGCACTGTCAGACACGTCAGGAATTGTCGCGTATCCATCGGATACCGACGCGGAAGCGGCCATAAAACGCAACCACCGCACGCACATACCTTTATCAACGCGCCAACCCCTCAAATAATCATGGATCTTTCCGCGCAGACCGTCCTCAAGATCGCCGCCGTGTCCTCGGTACGCGCGGCACGTCGATCGACTCCCCCGTGTTGTTACCTTTCTCGGAAAAAAAATATCTTTGATTGATGATAAACCTACTTCGTCCGCCTCTTCAACTCCGCAGACCGGGTACAGCGCGCAGATGCTCGCCGCCCCCGACTGGGCGAACAGCTACTACTACAAGGCCGGCCACCCGAAGAACGAGAACTGGCAGCGCTGGTGCGTCTAGCGTTCCCGAGAGCGAGAACGAGCGCGCGAAAACGTGTTCTGATCGATCGCATCCCCTATCTATCCCCTTTCTGACCTCCTTATTAATTCCCCTATCTATCCTCGGCGTCTCCGCGCCGTCCGTCCACCTTCTCACCGACGCCATCCATCCCCGCCTCCTCTTCTCCCCAGGTTCGGCCACGGCCTCGCGGGCATGGCTCTCGCGCAAGGCCTCGCCTCCGGCGAATCCACCGCGAACAAGGCGGTCCTCCTCGCGTCTGGCGCGCAGTACGTCACCGCGCCGCTCATGATGCTGACGCAGAAGGACGACTTCAAGCCCGCGCAGATCGCGCTCAACTCCGCGATCTGCCTCGGCATCGGCGGTCTCTGCCTCAAGGCCGGGCTCAAGAAGTGATGCGCGCGCGTTCGATGACGACGGGGTCGCGCGCGGCCGCGGCGGCGAGAGCGTCCGACGTTGAAATGTGATAAAACTAACATCAAAAATGCGTTCGTGTCCGTCTCCTCCTTTCTGTGTTGACAGTGAAGTAAATCTCGTCAGAGACGTCGCGTCGACCGCACACCTTCTCCGCGCGTCGGCGCCTCGAATCGAGCGTATCCGCGCGCCATGAACGCCCCGGACGAGCCCAAGCCTCTGAGGCGAACGATGAGCCTCGTCACGGAAACCCTCGCGAGAGCGGCGATGACGGGCACCGCGTTCCCTCCGAGCGCCAAATGCCCGGATTTCCCCCTCGCGAACTTCTTCTTCGTGGAGAAGGCCCCGTCGGACGCGGACTTGCGAGCGACGATGAAGAAGATCGTCGCGTTCGACCGCCTGCGATCGAAAGTCGTGCAGACGAAGAAGGGCGGGAAGTACGCGTGGTCCGAGGTCGCGGACGTGGAGGATCACCTCATGAAGCACGTGACGAGAGAGGAAGTCGACGGCGAGGGCGAGCTTCGGAAACTGATGGACGCCCTCCTCGTGAAGCCGCTCGACACGGACCGGCCGCTGTGGGACGTGACCGTGATCACGCTCAAGCCCGGGGCGAAGTGGGCCCCTGGCCCGGGGTCGCCGTCGCGCGCGCCGCCCGTGGTGTGCGTCCGCGTCAGCCACGCCGTGGGGGACGGATTAGCCCTCGTGAACGTCCTGGAAAACATCTGCACGGGCGCGGACGGCGGCGGCGTCAAGACGCTGGACTTTAAGCGCCGAAAGAGAGTCAGCGCCGGGAAGAAGTCGTCCATGTTGAACCCGATCACGTGCATCTCCGCGTTCTTCGCGATGATGCTGTACATCTGCCAGTGCGTCTGGGCGGTGTTAGTCTCGTTCGGGACGCCGTTCGGACCGCACGACTCGCGAACCGCGTTTTGCGCGCGGCCGACGAAGGTCAAGTACAGCGGTCGGCGGTCTCTGATCGTGTGCCCGTCGTTCGGTTTAGACGAGATCAAGCAGGTGAAGACCACGATGGGATGCACGGTGAACGACGTCGTGTGCGCGTGCCTCGCGGGCGCGATCACGCTGTACAACCATCACCGAAGGAACGACGTCAAGGAGAAGCGCGAGCCGCTCATCCGAGCCGCGGTGCCGTACTCGTTCCCGGACCGACCGAAGGGCGTCCTCACGAACGCGTGGACGTTCGTGTCTCTGAAGTTCACGACCGGAAGGATGGAGATCGTGAAACGGCTGAAGAAGACGCAGCACACGTGCGATTTGATGAAGAAAACGCCCGGGGCGTGGGCGACGAAATCGCTGAACATCATAAGCGCGAAGCTCCTCGGCGCGAAGTTTCAGTCGAACACGATTTACGATTTCATGTCGCGTCACTCGATGGTGTTCACGAACGTCCCGGGGCCGATCGCGCCCGTTCGGATCTTCGGATCGGAGATGAAAGAGCTCGTGTTCGGCGTGGGGAACCTCGTGAACCAAGTCAGCGTCGTGTCCTACGCCGGGTCCGTCGGTCTGTCCTTGGTCGTGGACGAGGAGGAGGTGAAGGAGGCGCACCTCATCGGCGATTTTTTCCAGCTCGAGTTGAACAACCTGAAAGACGCGGCGGCGGAGATCGAGGCGAAGGCTGCGGAGGAGAAGGCGAAGGCCGCGGAGGAGAGGGCGAAGGAGGCGAAGACCGCCGCGAACAAATCGTGAACTAATACGCGATAAGTAACAACACGTAGAACTACGTTGTAGTCGGTCGCTCGAAGAGGCGAGCGCGCCGTGAACACTCAGACAACGTGAAACTCAGACAACCCCGCGAGCGCGCGCACGTGCGCGACGACGCACGCGGCGAGCCCTTCCCTGATCAGTCCCTCCGCCCCACCCTCGGACCCGGAGAGGTACCCGTACCCACCCTCCAGCAAGGAGACGATCCGCGCGCCGGAGGACGCGGCCACGCCGCACAGACGAGCGGTCATCTCCTCGTAGTCGTCCGGGGTCAAATTGATCCCCGCGGCGCGCGTCCCTCTGCGGTCGACGCCGACGTTCCCGACGTCGTGGTTCGCGGCGTCGAACCCGGCGGAGATGATCAACAGATCCGGTTTAAACGCGCGCAACGGCGGAAGGATGCGGTCTTTCAGGCGTCTCATCCACTCGTGCCGCCCACCCTGCGGCGCGGCGGCGGCGACCGCGGCTTCCGCCGCCGCCTTCGCCGCCGCCAACGCCGCGCCGCCGCCGTCGAGATCGTCGTCCCGGTTCCTCTTCACGCTCACCCTCGCGCGCGTGCCGACCGGTGACTGCTTCGCTCTTCCGCTTCCCGCGTTTCCGCTCCACATCGGCGGCACGCACACGTTAACGACGTTATCGTGCAGCCCGTCCGCGACGCCGGTGCCGGGGTAAAACTCGATGCCGCTCCCGGCGCCGTCGTCCGCGAGATGAATCGACGCGAACAAAAGGTCCGCGTCGTTCGAAGACGTCGACGCCGCGCGCGCTCGTTTCCGTCGCTTCGCCGCGTGCCACGCGCGCGCGATCTCTTCCGTTCCGTTGCCGTGGTGGACGTCGAAGTCGACGACGGCGACGCGTTTCGCGAGTCGGCCGTCGTTGCCTTCGAGCGCGTGAAGCGCGCCTGTTGAGACGAGAGAAACGAAACGAAACGAAACGAAACGCGCGGTTCGAGTCAGACGTCGACCGACCGTTCGAGGGGAAGGATACTGTACCGTGCGATCGAACGCGCGTTGGGATGTGCGGCTCGTATCTGTCCGAGGGCGACGTGATCTCCGCGCCTCCAGTCATCAGAAACCGACGTACATTTCGGGGGTCGGAACGTCCCTCGAGGGGACGTTCGCGTCGTCGCCGAGGCGCCGGCGACGAAATTTCGCACGGCGACTCGAGGACATCCCCCGCGCGGCGCGGAACGAACGAAGACGAGAGAAGCGCGGGACGCGTGACGAAACGAAGAGAAAAACCGCGACCGACGCGACGCACCTATCATCGCGTTGTTGAGGATCGAGAACCCCGCGCTCGGCGCCCCCGCGGTCGCGCCGTTCACGCCCGCGTGATGCCCTGGCGGCCGCACGCACACGAACGCGGTTCGTCGTTCGCCCCTCAACACCTTCTCGACCGCGTGCACGACCCCGCCCGCGGCTCTCAGCGCCGCGGTCATCGTCCCGGGGGAGAAGAACGTGTCGCTGAACTCCGGCTTCTTCTGCTTCGCCTGCGGCATCCCCTTAAACTCCTGGTGGTACGGCGTGAACGCGACAGGGGTGTTCGCGACGCGCTCCGCGAGGTCGGTGATCATCCCGATGTACTCCTCGCCGTGCGCCCGCGCCAAGTGCGTCGCCGTCGCGGGTTCGAACTCGCTCGAGACGCTGACCTCGTCCTCCGCGAGTGCCCCAGACGCGGCGCCCTTCGCGAGCGACGCTAAGACGGCCGCGATCCGCTCCGGGGACTCCTGATGCGGTTTAAACGAGACGTGCTTCCCGCAGTCCTCGTGATGCAGAAGGAGCACCTTCAATTTGGGAGCGGCGGCGAGCAACGCCGACCTCGTCGCCGCGCGCACCTTGGACCGCACGCCCTTGGACACCTTCGTCGCGACGTGCGACAACACCCCGGCGCCGTCGACGTCCAGCGCGAGCGCGTCCGCGCCCGCGCGAATCAGCGCCTCGACGCACGCGCCCCTACCCGCCGACGCCGCCGTCGTCAGAGGCGTCCTGCCAAACGCCTCGCACCGCGCGTCCACCGCTCGTCCGCCCTCCCACGCCGCCATCGCCTCTAACGACTCCACGTTTCCCTCCTGCGCGGCCCAGTGCAGCGGCGTCCACCCGGACGACAGCACGAGCGGCGACGCGCCGTGCGTCAGCAACAACCTCGTCAGCGTCGCCGAGACGGCCGCGTCCGACAGCGCCGCGGCGACGGCGAGCGCGGCGTTCCCGTGCTCGTTCCTCGCGTCCACGGGGCCGCCGCCGCGCGCCCCCAGGTCGCCGCCGCTGGACCGGTCGCTGTCTCGCACGCGGACGCTCGCACGCGGCGCGCGCCTCCCCGGGATGCCTCGAACGACCGGACGCGCGGGGAGCTTCCCGTCGCTCGACTCCGGCGGCTCCCTCGAGACGCTCTCGGGGCCGAGGATATCGCGGACCGGCCGCGGCGGCCACTCCGGCGTGGACGCGACGACGTCGTCGTTTCCGTTTCCGTTTCGATCGCTCTCTCCGACGCCGTCGTCCACGTCGCGGGAGTCCACCGGCGCGTGCTCCTCCAGCCACAGTCGCACGTCCTCGACGCGTCCCGCGGCGACGGCGGCGTGCAGCGGCACAGCCGTGAACGCCGTCGCGGGCGTCACCGGCGGGACGCGTTCGGACGCCGCCGCGTCCGCGTCCGCGTCCGCCGCGTCGGCGTTCGTGTCCTCGGACGCGCCGCTGCCGACGCTCGCGCGCGGGATGTTGATGTGCAGGTTCTTAGGGAGGCTCCCGTGGCGGACGATCCCCGGAGGCGCCGCGCCGCCCGCGGGGGAGACGAGCGTCGAGACGTCCGAGCTGCCCCCGGACGCGCGATGCAACGACGGCTGATGCGGTTTGTCGTCGGTGTCCACGTCGCGTATCGGCGCCCCCGCGGGCGCGGCGGACGCCGGGTACCGCACCGGGGTCTCGTACGTGCTCGCCGCCGCCGCCGCGGAGGACTCCCGCGGCGCGTGCGGCGCGTCGAGGACATCGTCCAGGCCGCAGAGCTCGGACAGCTGCGAGGTCGTCCGCATCTTTTGTTTTTTGGCCGCGCGAGGCGACAGGACGTCCGCGGTCGCGACGTCGTCCGCGACCGGAGTCATGCTCCGCGCGACGCGCGACGCGACGGCGAATGGTCCGAACGACGACTCCTGCCGCGTCGAGCGGCGGTTCCTCCGCGCGCGTGGCGACGCGCGACCGATCAGTGGTGCCGGAAATGGAACGCCGATTGAACAGAAGTATTTCTGTTTCTCGAGTCTGACGCCGAGAGATTCGTCACTGTTGATCGCGTCGGCGCCGGGGCGTTGACGGCGGCGGCGAAGGCGGCGGCGGCCGCGCATCACGCGCGCGTCCGTCGGACGCGCACATCGTTCACTTTCATCGCCGAAGGACCACGCGGTGAGCGATGGACGCGTTCGCGCGGAGGAAAGCGGACACGCTCGCGGAGCTCGCGATCGACGGAGGCGACTTCTCCCGAGCCGGTCACGTCGACGAGCGCGCGCGCCCAGTCGTCGCGCTCGTGAACCGTCACCCCGACTTCTTCACGACGTCCTCGTGCGCGGGCCGCGTCAGCGTGTTCGCGGACCCGACGACGGCGACGCGCGCGGCCGGGATGAAAGGCGGCGAGTGGGTGTACGTCAACCACGACCCCGCGGACGCCGCCGACGTCCTCGCCGCGGTGCGATCGAAGCTCGGGGCGAGCGACGCCGCCGGCGCGTCCGCGCCGGACCCGGAGTGCACGCTCGTCCTGCGGTTCGAGCCGTTCATCCTGTCCGTGGAAGCGAAGACGACGCGCGCCGGCGCCGCGCTCGTCGCGGCCGCGAGAGACGCGGGGTACCGCGAGAGCGGCGTCACCGCGTGCGACAGGCGAACGATCATCGCGGTGCGTTGCTCGATACGCGTGGAGGTCCCGATCGTGTCGCGCGGCGTCAGGCTCGTCTCCGAGGACGCGCTCGTCAGGCTCGTGGAGATCGCGAACGAGAAGCACGCGCTCAACGCCGCGCGCATGGAGCGGTTCGTCGTGACGTTCGCGAAGGCGTTCGGCGCGGACCTCGTGCGCGCGGCGAGCGCGGGGGGCGGGGACGCGGGCGCGACCGCGGGCGCGAGCGAGGGGGAAGACGCGGGGGGGGACGCGACCTCGGGGGCGGCGTGGGTATATACGGTAGATAAGAACGTCGCGAAGCGATGCAAGGACGCGCTCAAGGCGAACGCGTGGCTGGATAAGACGCGGAAAGCGGGCGGCGGCGGCGGCGGCGGCGGCGGCGGCGGTGGCGCGCGCGTCGCCCTCCCCGTGACCGCAGCCGGCGCTGTCGCTCTGCTGAAACTCGTCGCGGAGGACGCGTGCGACGAGAACCCCGCGGCGGCGGCCGTGCGAGACGGCCACGCCGCGGTGCTGCGTTCGAACGACGGCGCGGGCGACGTCCCGTCGCTGCGGCGGAAGACTCGGCAGGTCACCCCCGCGGCGGCGATCAAATCCGCGGCGACGTCGCTCCTGTCCGCGCGCGACGCCGCGTCTGCGTCGGTGACGAGTCAGATCCCGACGCGATGGGAGAAGCTCGGCGATCTCGCGCTGCTGCCGTCGAGCTCGTTCTCGGACGAGACGGTGTGGACGAGCGACGTGCGAACGGAGCTCTGGCCGCTTGTCGCCGCCGCGCTCGGCGTGGGTCGACTCGCGAAACAGGCCGAGGTGTCGCGAGGACCGAAACGCGAATCCCGGGCGGTCATGGTGTACGACCCTAAAAATATCGGCGGGTGGGTGGAACTGAAAGAAAACGGCGTGATCTACACCCTGGACGTCACGAAGGTGATGTTCAGCAGCGGGAACGGCACGGAGAAGCATCGGATGTCGACGCAACCTGCGGCGGGGGAGACCGTCGTCGATTTATACGCGGGCATCGGGTACTACACCTTGCAGTTATTAAAACACGCGGGCGTCTCGAAAGTGTACGCGTGCGAGTGGAACCCCAACAGCGTCGCGGCGTTGAAGAAGAACCTCGTCGCGAACGAGATCGACGAGAGACGGTGCGAGGTGCTGGAAGGCGACAACAACAGAACCGCGCCTCGCGGCGTCGCGGATCGCGTCCTTCTCGGTTTATTACCGGACAGCGAGCGCGCGTGGCCGACCGCGGTCGCGGCGCTTCGGCCCGAGACCGGGGGCGTGATGCACGTCCACGGGAACGTCGCGAGCGGGGAAGAAGACGCGTGGGCGCGGAGACTCGAGAGAGAAGTCGCGGAGATGGCCGCGACCGCCGGGATGGACTGGGCCGTGCGCGTGGAACACGTGGAGAAGGTCAAGTGGTACGCGCCGCGAGTGCGCCACGTCGTCGCGGACGTGAGGTGCGCGCCGAGGCGGCTCGCGACCGCGTGGGCGGTGGGCGTGAACGCCGCGACGTCGCCGCGGTCGTCCTTGACCATCGCGGGCGAGGGGAAGATGCGAGCGAGGAGAAATCCGGAGGGGGCGGCGGTCGCCGTCGCCGCCGCTCACTCGTGTCGCGCGCCTCCTCTTTCTGACGGCACCGTGCGTCGCATGCACCGACCCACGGAGAGGACGTTTCGAGGCGAGGGCGGGCCGGTGCGAACGCGCGTGCCGTGCGTGTTGACCGGGTTAGACCTCGGACCGGCGCCGTGGCTGTGGTCGCCGGCGCACCTCGCGGCGAAGCCGTCCGTCGCGGCCGCGGACGTCAGCGTGCACGTGTGCGACAGCCCGCACCTCGATTTCGTGAGAAAAAACTTCAAGTACGAAGTCATGAAGTTCGGCGACCTCCTCGAGTCGCTCTCGAAAGAGACGACGACGACGGGTGAAGACGCGAAGAAGACGTGGTTGTACCTGCGGAGCATAGGAAAGAACCCGCGTAAGGAAGCCGCGCACGCGTTGGAGCAGTTCCCTGACTTGAAGGCCGAGCTCAAGCTCCCGAGCGACTTGCTCTGGGGCGCCCACGACGACGACGCGTACTTCAGCACCGTGATGCGTTGCTCCAGCGGCGGAACGCGCCTGTGGACGCACTACGACGCGATGGACAACGCGCTCGTGCAGCTCCATGGCGAGAAGCGGGTTTTGCTGTTTCCCCCGTCCGCCGCCGCGGGGTTGTACCTCAGCGGGAGCTCATCTCCGGTCGTCGGGCCGTTCGTGGACGGCGACGGCGGCGTCTGGCCGACGGAACAGTACCCCGCGTACGAACGCGCGAGGAGGCGCGCCGTGGAGGTGATTCTCCAACCCGGGGACGTCCTCTTCATCCCGGCGTTGTGGTCGCACCACGTCGAGTCTTTGCACGGTCCGTCCGTCGCGATGAACGTTTTCTTCAGAGAGCTCCCGAGGGCGGCGTACCCGAGCAAGGATTTATACGGCAACGCGGACCCGATAGCCGCGGGAAAAGCGCTCGAGATGTGCGAGAGCGCGGCGAAGGAGCTGGCGTCGTTGCCGCGCGATCACAAGGTGTTTTACGGCGGCGTCGCCGCCGCGAAGTTACTCAGGGACTTGCGCGTGGAAACCGACGTTATGGGGGTGACGCCGGGCGGGAGTGGCCACCGGACGAGACCGGAGCTGCTTCCGGGGAAGTGGGCGGACGCCGCGAAGGGCGCGGCGCTCGCGGTCGCCATCGTCGGCGCGGTCTCGGTCGCGACTGCGGGGTGGAAACGGGCTTCGTGATTTTTTTTGAGCGGCGTCGCGAATCAATCAATAGGTATAAGATAACTAACTAAGGCAGTAGAACCAACTCGTCAACACGTGCGCGCGTCACTTGGACGCCTTGACGATCCCGATGATCTTCGTCAGGAGCACGGGCATCGTCTCCGGGATCCCCGATACGATTTGGAACTCCGCGAGCTTCCCTTCCTTTTCGTAAAAATCCTCCACCGGCTTCGCGTTGTCTTTGTACACCTTCAACCGCGCTTTCACTACCTCCTCGGTGTCGTCCTTCCTCTGTTCCATCTTGTGCTCGCACTCTTTCGGCGGATTCAGAGGCGGCATCACGATCGGCGGGTCCCCGGGGTAGTTTATGTCCGCGATGTTGAAGTTCTTCCCGCACTCTTTGCACAGCCGTCGCGCGCAGCACTTCTCGACGAGGATGTCCTCTCGCAGACCGAGGTTCAGCACCTGCTGCACCTCCGCGAACTCCTTCAGCGCCGCGGCCTGAGCCGCGGTGCGAGGGAATCCGTCCAACAGAAAACCCCGCTCGCCGTTCTCGATCCCTCGCTGGACGCGGTCCTTCAAGATGTCCAAGATGACCGAGTCCGGAAGGAGCTGCCCCGTGCTCGTGATCGCTTCCATCTCCGCGCCTCTCGCGGTCCCGCGCTTGATCTCGTCCCGCACGAGATCTCCCGCGCTGATGTGCGGGATCTTCATGAGCTTAGAGATCCGCGTCGCGTACGTCCCTTTCCCGACCCCGGGGGCGCCGAGGAAGATCCAGTTGATCCGCTTCCCGGCGGCGAGGAGGTCGTCGCACGCTTTCACCAAGTCATCCGCGAGCGCCTCCGTGCTCTTCCCGCGGCGGTGGTTCAGCAGCGTCGAGGCCGCGGGGGGGAAGAACGCGACAGGGGCGGGAGCGCCGGCGCCCCCGCGCGCGAAAGATCGCGCGCCGTGCGTCGCGAGCGAGCGGCGAAGGGACTGCATCGTGATGTGTCGGAGGATCGCAGGCGGCGGCTCCTCGACTTTCGCTGCTCAGGGCCTGCGCGGTCGGTTTTTCCATCGCGCCCGCGGCGAGAGTCCCTCAACGCGCTCCTCTATCGTGTACAATCTCTGTCTACGTGATAAATAATAGCACACACTCCCTCCAACACGCTCGGGATCAGTCCCCCTTGACGCGGGCGCGCGTCGTCGTCGTCGTCGTCGTCGTCTCCGCGTCCTCGAGCGACGGGTGCGCGACGTTGCTCCGTTGGTTTTGGTAACTCAGATACGAGTTCCACGCCAGCCCCGCGACGTTCAAGTACACGAGCCGATACTGCGGCTTGACGTACTTGAAGTTCACCATGTTCGCCACGGGCCAGAACGAGGATCCGACGACGAACACCTCCCACCACGTGTCTTTGAACTTAACCCACCCGCCCTCCACGCCCTTCCCTTCCAACGCGGACATGTACAAGTAAAACCCGCACGTGTACGTGGGAAAGAGGAACGCGTGCCCGAGCGCCACCTTCTTCGCGGCGGCTCTGAGGCACGTCGCGGGGCCGACGACGCGCTCGAGCGCGGCGAATCCACTGCGGACGAGAGAAGGGACGGGACGGAACGGACGAGGTGAGCGTCGGCGTTCGCGGGTCGGGACGGGAGAAGAACATAATCAAGATGAGGCGCGACCGGCGAGGCGCGCGGGTCCGCGGAGACCGGGAGGAGGGCGCGCGGAGGCGGACGGGACGCACTTGACGAAGAACGGCCCGTGGAACGTCATGCCCACGGCGAAGAACCTCGCGGTGCGCGCGAGATCGTACGCCGGCATCACCCCGAGCTGCTCCTGCACCGCCGCGGGCGCGCCGAGTCGACCGGACGTCGAGGCCGCCGCATCCGATAAGACGTCCCCGCCGTCCCCACCGCCGGACGACGCCGCGCGACGCCTCTCCCAGGTCTGGCACAGCAAGTCCCCGCTCGCCATGATCGTCCCAGACGTCAGCCCGGCGCGGAGGTACTTCTTCGCCATGCATCGGAACGACGACATCGCGGCCGCGGCCGGGCGAGGCTCGCGCCCCCGCCTTTGGCGAAAGGACGCCGATGCTCGCCGACTTTGAACGCGTTTGGCCGGTCGGTCGATCTCGGTCGGTCGCAGGGTCGCGCATTTTTTCATCGGCAAGTGACGTGTCGCGCGTCAGCGCGCACTACTAGATCCGCGCGCTCTGGCACGCCGCCGCACGCGTCGTCCGAGATGTCCGCTCTTCACCTCCACGCCTCCGCGAGCCTTCGCGGCGCGCCCGTGATCGCTCCCCGCGCCGCGCGTCGCGCGAACGGTGCGCCGCCCGCCCGCCGCGGCTCCCCCATCGCGCGCGTCGCTCGTTCCACCTCTGCTCGCGACCACGTCGAAACGTCGTCCGTCGTCGCTCATCATCTCGTCGCCCCGTTCTCCTATTCACACTGGTTCCCATACGACCGCGTCGGCGTGGTGAACGCCGATCCTTAAGGACTTTTGCTATCGACCCTCCCCGTCTGTCCCATCAGTCGCCGCTCGCGGGCCGATGCCGATCGTCCGCGCGAACGCGGACATCATGTCCGAGGTCGGCACCGCGGTCCTGACCGAAGGCCAGCTCAAGGCGGAGCGGTACGTCGCGTCGAACCGTTTCAAGCTTCAGGGCGGCAAAGGACCGACGTTCGAGAAGCGTTGGGCCGAGCGCAAGAGCCGGCTCGCGAACCTGGACGGGTTCCGTTTCTTCACGCTCATGCGTCGCGTCGAGGGCATGGGCGGCCCGCCGTCTTCGACGGACGACGAGTACGACTACGTCTCGCTGACGATATGGGAGGACAAGACTGGGTTCGACGCGTGGAGAACCGGCGAGGCGTTCAAAGAGGCGCACGGCGGCGGCACCCTGTTCGGGTTCGTGGAGATGCTCGTCTCGAGCATGATGGTCCTGAAAGGCAACCCGAAGCCGGCGTTTTACGACGGTCTCCTCCCGGTCGTGAAGCCCCCGCCCGAGGACGTGAAGTGGAAGTCCGTCGGCGGGTGGCGCGACGTCCCCGCGGACGGCGTGAACCCTCTCGAGCCGGACGTCTTCGTCGCGATGAACCGCTTCAAGGTCTTACCCGGGAAGGAAGAGGCGTTCGAGAAGCGATGGGCGGCCAGAGAGAGCTCACTCGAGGACATGGACGGGTTCCTCACGTTCGTGATGCTCCGCAGGGACGCGCTGAACGCGGAGGACGGGTACAACTATTCCACGCTCACTGTGTGGCGCGACCGCGCGGCGTTCGACGCGTGGCGAGCCTCGAGCGCGAACTCGAAGGCGCACGCGAGCGCGGGCGAGGAGAAGGAGACGCTCTGGGCGGGACCACCGTCTCCGGTGATGTACGAGGGTGTCTTAGCGCTTCTTTCCGAGAAGGGCGCGTGAGCGTGCGCGCGGTCGACGCCACGCCGCCTCCTCTGTTGAGAGTAGTAAAAAAAAAGCACGCGAATCCACGAGTGCTCGCTGCGCCACTGCCTCGGATCTTCCCGTTCTGCTTCAAGACGAAAACCCTGCCTCGATCGTGGAGGAAGGACGCGGTCTCCGCGCGCCGTCGCCACTCCCACGCGCGCGCGGACACCCGCGGCGCTCGCTAATTGTAACCAGCCCGCGCGGCGTAGAGTTGCGGTGCGTCCCCGGCCGTCCGATCGTCCGCGCCCTCGCGCGTCGACCGCGGATCGCCGTACCTAAAAAATATCGAACCGCGCGAGGGGTCGCGAGGGCGAGAATGGGCGCCTCGGGCGCTCGTCTCGCCCCTCGCGCGCGCGCGCGCTCGCGCCGCGGGTTCGGGGGACGTCACACTCTCCCGAAGCCGCGCTCGCGCGTCGATGTCGTCTCTCCCGCCGCGCGTCCGTCGCGCTCGCGCGCGGATCTCGCGCCCCCGCGCGCGTCTTTTCTTGGCGTCCGTCCCCCCTCGCGCGCCCGCCTCTCTCTGACGATCGTCGCCCCGCCCGCGCTTCAAACGCAGAGAGGCTGCGAGTCGCGATGAGCAAGGCGCTCAAGAAGATGTTCGAGCCCGCGATCGCCGCCTTCGCGAAACGCTACCAGGGTTGGGTCGGCGCGGAGCTCTCCAAGTACGGCCTGCGGTACGACGATCTCCTGTGCGACTACGACCTGGACGTCGCGGAGGCGCTGAAGCGCCTGCCGCAGGAGGAGCGAGACTTGCGGATGCAACGCCTGAAGCGCGCGATGGACCTCAGCATGAAGCACATCAACCTGAGCAAGGAGGAACAGGCGAAGCAAACGCCGTTCCTCTGGTACGTCACGCCCGTGCTGCGCGAGGTGGAGGCGGAGCGCGACGAGCGCGCGGCGCTCGGCACGGGGCAACCGTACAACAGGCAAATTCCGTGAGCGAGACGAGACGCGCGGTCAGACGCGCCCGGCGCGATGGATGGCTCCGCGCGTCGGTCGCGTTGTAGCTCTGTAACAGATGATATGATTTTTACACTCTATCCATCGCGTCGCGCGTGATAAATACGCTACGCCCCCCCGCTCGCCGTCGACCGTTCGAGACTCACTCCTCCGTCGCGCTCTCGATCTCCCCCGCGTTTTTCAACTCGTAATACTTCGCCTCGGACGCGCCTTTGCGTTTGTTCCTCTCCTCGAACGCGGCCCTATTCTCGACGATCCTAGAGACGATCTCCTTCGTGGTGATGTCCGCCCCCGGCCCGTCCCCGCGCTTGATCTCGCGGAAGATCCCGAGCGCCCTCGGCACCGCGTTCGGGTCCGCGGGCGGCGCGGGCGCGGGCGCCTTTGACTTGGTCGGCGACCGCGGCGGCGACTTGGTCCCCGCGCCGCTCGCGGACCCGTCACCCACGTTAGGACTCCTCGCGGCGCTGTCCTCCGCGACGACGAACGCGACGTTGAACGTCGCGAGCAAATCCCTCGTCACGACCTCCGGCGCGCCGATGATCACCTCGTCCGCGTGTCTGCACGCCATCACCCCTAACGACCGCTCGTTCACGTTTAAAATCGGGTAGTGCGCGCCCGCGTACGAACTCACCGCCGCGTCGTCGTGGACGCCGACGATGACGAAAGTCCCGAGCGCGCGCGCGGACTTTAGCAAGTCCACGTGTCCCGCGTGGAACGTGTCGAACGCGCCGTGGACGTACACGACGACGTCTTCGTCGCTCGGTTTCTTCCCGCCGTCGCTAAACTGCAGCACGCGTCTGGACGTCGTGCAAAAGTGTTCCTTCTTCGCCGGCTCCGCGACGTCCTCGACGACGGCGGATTTCTTGCTCTTCTTGAACGGAGACTTGCTCCCCGGGGTCTTCGCGAGGTCGTTCTCCGCGGCTTTCGACGCGCTGAGCATCCTGCCCACGATGTCCGTCGTGGAGACCCCCTCGGTTCTTTTGATCGTCTTGAACCTGCCCTCTCGCTTCGGCGCCGCGTACGCGTCTGAGCCGTCCGGGAGCAGACACGGGTCGTCGCCGTGTACGATGTAGTCGATCTTGTGCTTGTGCCACAGCTCGTTCATGAACTGCTCGTTGATGTCGTAGGGCACGTCTAAGATCATCTCGTCCACCCACTTGCACGACTCCACGACGGCGAGGCGCTCGGCGTCGTTCAGGACGGGCGGGCCTTTGCATCGTCGAATCTCCGCGTCCGGGACGAGCCCGACGACGAGGACGTCCCCGCACGCTTTCGCCTGCCTCAGCGCGTTCGCGTGACCGAAGTGCGTGAGGTCGAAGCAGCCGTCCATGTACACGCGGATGGGCTTTCTCGCGCGTCGTCGCGCGGCGTGCCGCTGCAGCATCCCCGCGATTCCCATGCTGAACGATCCGCGACGAATTCCCAAGAACGTCTCGGGGTACAAGTACACGCTCGCGCCGACGAGGGTGGTGACCCCGGCGACCGCGGCCGCGATCGCGGTCGAGGGCGGGATGTCCTTCTCCTTCAGGAAAGTGTTGATGATCTTGACCGCGTCATCGAGGCGCTGTCTTGGCGTCGTCATCGCGCGCGACGATTTGAACGAAACTTATCGTCGGACGAGCAGAGATTTGCGATTCCGTTTTGGACTCACATCATCTTCTGGACCACGAGCGGCACTCCCGAGCGCGCGCGAGGATGGGGCGGTCGGCGGCCGTCGCGACGTCGCCGCCCGCGTCGGAACATCCCCACGCGTCTTCGCAAGGCGCCTCGCCGACGGAGGCGTACGGATTCGTCGGGTTCATCTTGAGCGGTGCGGAGAACCCCCGCGCGCCTCTCACTAGATTAGATCGACTCTTCCCGCCGACGCGGCGCCGTCTTCCGTCCCCGCGCGTCCATCCATCGGTCCGTCCGTCCACCCCTCGGTCCACGTCCGCGCGCCGACGCGCCCGCGCGCTCACCCTCCCTCTCGAACCTCCGCAGGCGTCGCGTTCGCGCTCTACCTCCTCTGGGCGTACGTCCCCGACGACGCCCTGCGCGCGCTGGGCGTCGCGTGCTCCCCCGACAAGTACTGGGCCGTCGCGCTCCCGACGTGGGCGGGCGTCGCGCTCGTCTACGCCGCCGTCGCGTACGAGAGTCTCTGCATGCTCGACGTGAAGCGCCCGGAGGACGTGGACGGGATGGAGGAGTTGAGCGACGCGGGGGCGATACCGCGGAGATCGCGCGGGGACGACCCGGAGGTGCGCGCGCGTCGCGGCGCGTCGCGCGCTCGCGTGGGCACCCCTCCGTACCGCTTCTCGTCTCGTCTCGTCTCGCGGCGTCCGCGCGTCGTCGCCTCTTCTCACCGCGACATCTCACCGCGTCCGCGTCTCGATTCCTCCCTCGCGCCTCCAGGGAGCCGTGCCCGCGATCAGGGACCTGCCTCTGTCCGAGGTGTGCCGGGTGTTATATCGCGCGCGAGGGGGGCGGCGGCGCGTGCGGCGGCGTCTGGCGGCGGAACGTCGGTGACCGCCTCTTCCCAGTCGCGTTCGGCGCTCGGCTGGGCGGCGGGGCGGGGACGACGATGACGACGCGCGTCGCGTCCATCGCGCGCGCGCGCGTCCGCGTTAGATAGCGTAGTCTTAGTTCGTGTAGTTCGCGCGATGTAGGTGCCGACCTTGGGTTAGTATCGCGCGTAGACGTTCGTCCGAACGCGCGCGTCGGCGGCCGCAACCGGAACTCTCGAGATTCTCCAGATTCTGTCTGGCGCGTTTAACGTTTGAAACGTCGCGTGCGCGTCGTCTCGTCCCAGTGGTCCTCTGGTGGGGCGTGCCAAAGACGAGATGCGCGGGGTCCTCTGCGCGGGAGCGCCGGTCTCTCGCGCGAGGGCGGCGTCGTGCTCGGGGCGAGGAAGCGCGCGCGTCGTCGTGGCGACGCGCGGCGCGCGGACGAGATCTGCCGCGAGCGCGTCTTCGTCGTCCTCGTTCGGGCGAACGCCGAGGCGAGACGTGAAAGGGCGCGCGACGAACACGGGAGGCAAGGCGACGCCGCGACGATCGCCGCCGCCGCCGCCGCCGCCCGTCGTCGTATCGCCTCCCTCTCCCCCTGCGGAAGCGATGTCGATGAAAGGGACGTACCGCGGCGAGGACGACGGCGTCGCGTCCGGGGCGGATTGCATGCGCGCGCTTCGAACGATGCCGCCGACGACGTTTAGCAACGCGGACGCGTACTTCACCGAGAAGCTCGGCGCGGAGTTCGTGTTCGGTCAGCGACCGGACGCGGACTTGGACGAGCTCAACGCGCTCTTCGCGACCGTGGGCTTCCCGCAGAGGGACCCCGTGCGATTGAAGCGCGCGCTCGTGAACTCGCATCTCATCGTGTGGGTCGTCGCGACGGATAAGAACAAATCGCGCGCGACGCACGTCGGGCAAGTCATCGGGTTCGCGCGCGTGACCTCGGATAAGGTCTTCAACGGGACGATATGGGACGTCGTCGTCTCCCCGGAGTGGCAGGGCGCGGGCATAGGACGCGGGATGGTGGAGCGGCTCGTGGACAAGATGTTAGAGGAAGGGATAAACAACGTGTCGTTGTACGCGGAACCCGCCGTCGTGAAGTTGTACAACGACTGCGGGTTCGAGATCGATCCGGGGGGGACGACCGGGATGGCGTTCCGGGTGAAATCTCGACGGAGGAAGTGAGACGAAGACGCGGGAGCGGGGGGCAGGTGGGGGGGTCACGCGACGCGCGAGAACGCACGCACGATAGTCACGATAGGAGCGAGCGTCGTTCGTTTGTTGTTGTACAAGTACGTCAGTCCATCGGTTCTGTTCGCGTTTCGCGTTCTCTACTAGTCTAGCTCGTCTCACAGTCCGGATCCGGCACGACGAACCACACCTCGTTGTGCCTCCCCGCGATCGTGAACGGGGAGTCGTACCCCGCGTAAAAGAAGTGATCCTTCCCCGCGTTCGCCGCGTCCACCTCCCCGTCCGCCCTCAGCGCGTCGCTCAGATCGGTCGCGGCGGCGAGGATGGACGTCTCTCGCGCCCACCCGCCGAACGTCTTGACGCGCGCGGTGAACGCGCACGCGTCGACCTCGTTCTTCACCCTCTCGTCGACCGGTTTCGGGGGGTCGATCTGCGTCGCGCGGCCGCCGTCCGGCGCGAACGGCACGAAGAACGACACCGTGAAGTTGCTCTCGCAGAACGGGCCTTCGCCGGGGACGACGCGAACTCGGACGGGCGCGGTCATCTCGATCTTCTCTCTCTTCGCGTTCGCGCCGGATATGTACCCGAACAAGCGCTCGAACCCGGCGCTGACCGCGGCGTCGTACGTCAGCCCGGTCACGGTCGTGGTCGTCCACTTCAACTCGCCCGGGTACTTCCTCACCTCGTACGCGTCCGTCGTCTTCACGACGTCGAAGGCTGGGCAATCGATGCCGTGGCAAAAAGCCGGCGCGTCGGACGCCTCGACGGAGGCGACGTCCGAGGTCTCCGCCGCGTTCAAGACGCGCGCGGAGGAGGAGGGGCGCGCGCACGCGAGCGCGAGTAACGCGAGAAGGACGACTGCTGCGCGAGCCATGTCGCCCGTCGCCGTGCGTCGAGGAGTGGCCGGGGACGCGCGCGCCCACCCCCTCTCTCTCTCGTCACTTCCGAGCAGTGTCGTGGCCAGTGCTCGCAGCGCGTGATCCATTTTTTGGATTTGAGTTCGATTGCGGCGCGGCGGGCTCGGGCACTCCACCCGCGCGTCCACGCCGGTTTCGTCGCGGGTTTTGGCATGTCTGCCATCATCTCGCCGCGCGTGCACGCGGCGGCGCGCGCGCGCGCCCACCCGCGCGCCCGCGCGTCCCGCCGCGGCGTCCGTTCCCACGTCGTCGAGAGAGCCCGCCGGTTCGAAGAGACCGAGATTTCGCTCGCGCTCGCGTTCGCGTCCGTCTCGAGGAGGTCCTCCGTGACGACGCGCGCGGCGTCGGACGACGCGGACGCGGACGAGGAGCGCGCGAAGGAGGTGGCGAAGAATCTCGAGGACCTCCTCCCCGGGGACGAGCGCGTCCGGGACGAGATAACGTCGCAGCTCAAGTACCAGACGAAGTTGTTCAAAGCGCAGCAGTTCTTAGACGAGAAGAAAGAGGAGATCCAGGAGAGAGGCGACGCGGGGAAGGAAGCGCTCGAGGCGGAGGCGAAGATCGCGCGCGACCGAGCGGGGCTAGAGATTGGTCTGAGAGCGAGCGAGATCGACGACAAGCTCGCGGAGATGCTCGACGAGACCGCGGCGGCGAGGGCGAGGAACGAGAAAGTCCAAGCCGAGCTCGCGGAGCTCGAGGAGCAGCTCACGGGGAAGAGCAGCGGGCGGTTTCGCAAGGCGCCGAATGCGCCGAAGACGGTCTCCGCGATGAAGCAGGCGGCGATCGACAAGGAGGCGGAGGACGTGGACGCGCGGATGCGGAGCACGCTGGAGGAGACGCAACGGAAGTCGGCGTTCACGCTGATTCTGTTGCTGCTGTTGGTCACGGACATCTCCATGGCCGCGGAGGGGAAGTGGGACGCGTTCTTCGCGATCACGACGTGCGTCGCGTTGGTGGGGTACCAGGCGAAGAACGAGAACACGAACGCGGAGAACCGGTAGCAGACGTGTTCGTGTAACGCGCATCGTTTATACTACATCCCATCGGCGGGTTCTTTCCTTTTCGTCCTGCTCGCGTTCGCGTTCACATGCGCTTCATCACCCCCTTGACGTCCGCCTCCGTGATCTCGTACGCCCAGTGCAGCATCGTCTGCCTCACGACCGGGGACACGGACGGGTCGTCGTACCGCTTGTTCGCGTACACGCACTTCTTACACAGGTTTGTCTTCCACCGCCCTTTGCCCCCCGCGACGCCGACCCAACGCGATATCTGTCGAGCGTCGTCCGCCGTGCGCCTCCCCTCGTAAAAGCGGCAGTACCACTGGAACCACCCTCTCGGGTCTTGGGGGATGATCCACCCTTTCTCTTCCCAGTACGCCTGGTCCTGACCCGCGTTGACGCCGTATTTGTTCTTCGTTTTGTCGTACCGCCGGTTTCTGTATTGCTCCGGTTTCAGCCCCGCGAACCACGCTTTCGGGAACTCCTCGTGCGTGATCTTCACGCCCTCTTTCGGGTTTTTCACCCCGGGCTTGCCGCCTCTGGGGTGGAAGTAGCACCCGCCCCAGGTCCCGGCCTGGATCACCTGCCTCGGGGTCAAGTTCGGCGTGAACTCTGGGTGGTCTTTGAACACCAAGTGACCCGTCTTCTTATCGCGAACGCCTTCGCTCAGGTCCAACGCGGGTTTCACCGACGCGCCCGGAGGCTTCGGGTCGTATCCGGACTTGCTCTCCTTCGCGAAGAAGTCCTTCGCCGCGTCTCTCTCGCGCTCGGACGACCCCAGCGCCGCGACCGCTTGTTCGAACTCCGCCATGCTCGGCTCCTTGTAGCTGACCTCTTTCCTCGCCCGCGAGCTCTTCCGCGAGGGCGTCGCCGGCTCGGTCGGTTTTCGTTTCGTCGCCGTCTTCGTCGGTTTTTTCGGCGCCACCTTCGCGGCGACGGCGGCGACGCCGAGCTCCTTCATCCTCGCCGCGTTCTTCTCGACTCTGTCCGCGCGTTCCTTCTCGTACGGCGTCAGCGTCGTCGACTTCGCGGCCGTTTTCTGTCGTGACGGTGGGGAACGCGCGGGGTACCGCGTCAGTCTCGAGATGACGTCATCACGATTGCAGTGCCGACCCGCGAGCGAGGGCGAGGGCGACGGGCGCGGGGGTCGCGGCGACGCGTGGACGTCCGCGTGGGAACGGGTTGAGTTGTACTGACCTTGGCAGGCATTTCGACGGTTCACTCGCGGCGGGCTTTTCCTCGAGCGCGCCTTGGGGAGTGCGGGAGGATAGCGTGATGCGCGGCTTTCGTGGCTTTCTTCGCGCCAAACTGAACTCGAAACAGAATGTATTTGTGGCTCTAAACGCTCTAGTACGCCTTCCGCTTCCTCCGCTTCCCTAACACTACACACAGCGGCCAACTCCGCGTGATCCTATCGACATTCACCCACGCGCCTTTCCTCGCCGTCGCGCGCCGTAAATCCCCCCGCGCCCGCCCGCCCACGGCGTGCCTCCACGCCACGACGTAATACGCGGCGAGGACGACGCAAAACACGACGACGAAGACGAACGCGCCGCGGCGTCCTTCCCGGTTCAGATGATGCCCGTCCATGATCTGGAACATCCCCGCGACCGCATCGCACGTGAGCTGATCGCAGTGGTGCCTGGTGAAGTACGCGCGCAGTCTCCCCGCGGCGCCGTGCCCGCGCGCCCCTCCCCCGCGGTCGCCGTCGCTCTCCGCGTCGTCGTCCGAAGGGAAGCACGCGTGCATCAGCGTCTCGCAAAAGTGCCGCGCGCCCGCGAGCTTGCTCTCGTCGCACCGCTCGCGACGCGCTCGTCTCGCGCCCGCGCCGCCGCCGCCGCCGCCTTTGCTCCGACTCGGGGCCCCGCGCGAACCCGAACGCGACGGATCGTCCGGGTTGCGATGCGCGTGGTGCTCGTCGCATCGAAGCACGGCGCAGTAGTCCGCGAGGCACACGTCCGCGCCCGGCGGGATCTTGTCCGCGTGCCGGTTGTCCATGTGCTTGTCCACGTGCCACTCCGTTCGGAACACCTTCTCGCTGTAGAGGCTCTTCCACTGCGTGCGTCGGACGCGCTCTTTGTGCTTCTCTTGCTCCAAGTACATATCCTTCGATCGCTGGAACGGGCACGCGGGCGGGACCTCGAACGATCCCGCGTGCCGATCGACGACGGGGTAAAAGTAGTCGTCCAGCACCGCGCGCGCGCGCCTCGAGCGCTCGCGCGAGCACGCGGGCGCGGACGCGTGCGAATCCCCGACGACGCCGGCGATGCACGATGCGAACGCCGCGAGCGCGATGACGCACATCGCGGCGACGCGCGTCATCGCGCGTGACGGCGAGGCTCGCGCGCCTCGCAGTGATCTTGGGACGACTGGGCACTCCAAAAACGAAACGTCGGTTTGAACGATCGGTCTCGGCAGTCACCGACGCGCGGGCACGATGTCCGAGATCAAGGAGTCGGAGCCGGAGCAATCGGAGAAGGAGATCCTCGAAGTCTTCCAGGCGCTTCGCCAGGAAGTCACGCAGATCTTCACGAAGATCAACGAGCTCGAGAACGAGAAGGCGGAGCACACGCTGGTCATCGGTGCGTCCCGCTTCGATCGCGCCCGCTTTTGTTTTTGACTTTCGCGCCGCGGATGGTGTATCGAACGATCGCTGACCCGCCCCACCCCCCGCATCCACAGACGCGATCAAGGACCTCGACCCTAAGCGCAAGTGCTTCAGGCTCATCGGCGGGGTGTTAGTAGAGCGGACGGTAGAGGAGGTCCTCCCCGCGGTGGAGAAGAACAGGGAAGGACTGACACAGATCATCGCGAAGATGACGGAGCAGCGAGACGCGAAGATCGACAAGGTCGAGGCGATGCAGAAGAAGTACAAGATCCGCGTGAAGGGCGAGCCGGATCCGGAGGAAGACGAGAACGTCGGGAAGGGGACGGGCAATCAGGGCATCCTCGCGTGATTCTGGGTCGCTACGATAGTGGGTTGTGATGCACGCGACCGGCGCCGTCGGCGCTCACGAAACCGACATCCTTCCTCGGTCCTCTCTCGCGACGGAGGATCGCGACTGCGACGTCCCTCTCTTCGGCGGCGACGTGAACGTCTCCGGCGTCTCCCTGAGCTCGTGCACGCGCAACTTCCCGTGCACCATGCACGTCTCGAAGTCCGCCCATCGAGCCGGGCGGTTCATGCGTTCCTTGCGCTCTTTCAAATACGTCGCCGCCGCGAGCGCGGGGGGCGAAACTCCCGGAGCCTCCGCGTCTTTTTTGGCGCAACGCGCTGGGGCGACGACGTCGCTCTTACTCCTCAGCAGCGCCTTCAGCATCTCCGCGTGCTTCGCTTTCTTCGACGCCGCCGCGCCCGGGCCGGAGTCCGCCATCTCGTCCAAGCGCCACGGCCGTCCGCTCGTGTCCCCTCCCCCGACTCGGCGCTTGTGCGCGACGCTCTTCCACGTCGTCCTCGTCACGCTCGTCGCCCGCCACGGCGTCGCTTGACCGAAAACCCCGATCTGCGCGCCCTCCAGCGTCCACAGCGTGCACTCCGCGTCCACGCTCGACAGCACGAGCAAATCACGAGCGGGCATGTACTCCACGGACGCGATCGCTCGCTTGTGCGGCCGCCACGCGCCGAGCTCGACGAACGCCGCGCCGACGTCCTCGACGTTTCCGTCTCGTAACACGTTCTCGATGTCGAACACGCGGACGTGACCGGCGCTGTCGCCGACGAAGAGTTTCGTGTCCGTCGGGTCCGTCTTCATCGCCGCGACGGCCTCGCCGGACGCGGCGGCGTTGACGATCGCGATCGGTCGTTGCCCCCGGCGTCCTTTCCGCATCGCGAGCCACGCTCTCACGTTCCCGTCCGCGCCGCCGCTGATGAGCACCGGGCCTTCTTTCACGTCCCGTCGCGTCTGAAGAAACAAGAGCTTCTCGCACGGCGCGTCGTGGTCGTCCTCGCACTCGATCGTCCACGTCGCCAGGCGCGCGCCGCTGTACAGGTTCCACAGCATGATCTTCCCGCCGTAGTCCCCGGTGGCGACCCAGACGGTGTTCGCGCAGTACGCCGCGCACAGGATGTCCTCCTCGTGCCCGCGCATGACCCAGTACTCCCTCAGCTCGCTGTCCTCGGTGTCGTTCCACGCGATCACGAGGTGGTTCCACCCGGCGGCGAGGATGATCTTCGCGTCGCGTATCTCATCCTGCGCGTGAAGCACCGCGGTGACTTCGCCCTTGCCTTCGTCGTGGAACATCTCCTTCAGGAGTTGGCCGTTGTCGTGGTTGTGCATGCGCACGCCGCCGTCGTTCGCGCCCGTGAGCAGCCTTCGTTCCTGGGTGTCGAACGTCATCGCGGTGATCCGAGCCCCCGGCGCGTGCGCGTTGTTAAACTTCCCATCCCTCGCGCCGGTGCTCACGTTCCAGACGCAAATCTCCCCGCTCTCGTCCGCGCTCACGGCGACGTCGAAAGCGTCGTTGTACAAACAACCGACGACCGCGTGGTTGTGTCCTTGGTCTTCGCGCGTGCGCATCGTTTGACACCACCCGCGCAGGCGCGTCGTGCCGGTGATGAGACGTCGGTGCCTCGGGTCGTGCGTCACGACCGCGATCCTGTCCTCCGGGCGGTATGTTTTTTTACACGCGTCCTCCATCGTCTGCACGCATCGGTTGTTCCTCAGGTCCCAGACTTTGATCGTCTTGTCCGCGGAGACGGACACGACCTGCTGCAGGTTGACGTCCACGCACACCTTACACACCGTGGACACGTGTCCTTTCAAGATCCCGAGCCGGCTCCCGGTGCTGCCGTGCCATAACATCACGTCCCGCCCGATCCCGCACGACGCGAACACGTTGTGCGCGGGGCAATAATCGAAATCCAACACCCCTTTCGGGTGCGCCTCCAGCGTCATCTTCACCCGGAACGAGTTGAGCCTCACGGTGCTGACGTCCACGACGACGATCGTCCCGTCGTTCGACGCGCTCACGACGCACTCCAGCTCCGGGACGTGCATCAGCTTCACGCACGCGTCCGTGTGTTTCTCGTGCACGACCATCCAGTCCGTCTTGGCCACCGAGCGCGTGTGCCCGTACGTCCCATCCCTCTCGTGTTTCACGACGTAGTCGCACATCAGCGCGCGCACGGTGCCCCCGCTGTCGCCCCACATGAACCGGTGCGGGCCGTGCGGGTGGGTGGTCGATGTAACCGACGCGGCGGAAGCGTTACCCGCGCCGAGATCCGCGGACGCGCCCGGCGTCGCGGCGGCGTCGGGCGTCGCGAGCGGCACCGCCGTCGCGCACGTCGGCGCGCCCATCGACGCGTCGTTCAATGCGTACCGTCCCGCGAGCGTGAGCTTGTTCTGCAGGAGAACCGCGTAGAAGGACACGGTGCGATCGCTCGCGGCGACCGCGATGAACGTCCGCTTCTCGCTCGGGACGACGCTAACGTCCGTGACCCAGGCGTTCGTCTCGCCGGAGACGCGAAACGTCCCGGCGTGTTGAAAATCCGACGCGTGAAAGAGACGAAACGTCCCGTCGCGCGAGCCGGTGACGTACCGGTCGATGACGCCGACGTACGCGATGGCGACGATGACGTCCTTGTGGTTCGCGTGCGGCTCCCCCGCGTTCACGTCCGCGGCTTCGCGCTCGCCGTACGTCCATATCGCCGGCCCGTCGTCCCCCGCCGTCGTCTGACGCTTCAGGAACATGAAATTCGTGAACTCGTCCCAGTCCACGCTGCCGTTGCTGTCCGCGTCGATCTTCATGAACAGCTGCTTGAGTTGGAGGTCCGAGAGCGACTTGCCGAC
This sequence comes from Micromonas pusilla CCMP1545, assembly GCF_000151265.4. Classification (NCBI taxonomy): domain Eukaryota; kingdom Viridiplantae; phylum Chlorophyta; class Mamiellophyceae; order Mamiellales; family Mamiellaceae; genus Micromonas; species Micromonas pusilla. Next base: position 843,119 of record NW_003315887.1, read on the forward strand.
GATGTCCCCGAAGTGCTCGATGAACTCGTCCATCTCGATCCCGTCGCTGCCGTCCTCGTCCGCGGCGTCGAACTTGAGCTTCATCTGGTGCAGCTCCGCGAGGTTGATCTGGTCCTCCATGTCGTTTTCCCTCGCGTCGCGCGCGTGTTTTTCCTTCTCGGACGACGCGCGACGAGATCAGATGATGCGTCGAAGGATCGAGCGACGGCGGGCGCGGAACGCTCGCGCGCGCGACGTTCTCCGGGTTCGCGCTCGTATCGGGGGTTTTAACGCCGAGGGGACGCGCGGCCGTGTCCGCGGCGACTTCAGACGCGTCGTCGACGCGCGTGTCGCGCGCGGGCGTGTGCGCGAGAACGTCCCGAAAGGGGGACGCGAACGCGAACCGTCGCGTCTGGTCAGGTCTGATCGCGCTCGCGTTCAGTTTTTGAGGGTGGCGGTGGACTGGATGAGAGACGAGGCGAGGGTTCGGCACCCCGCTCGCACGACACCTTCGCCGCGCGAGGAACCTCGATGAGCGCGCAGGGTTTCCTAGCGACACGAGCCGTCTGCTCGCGCATATACCCCCGCCGCGCGCACGCATCGCACGCGAGACGCGTCGTCGCCATGGCCGCGACGACGGAGCCGCGGACGTCCATCGCGGAGCTCCTCTCGAGCTGCGTCGACGCCGCGAGAAAAGGATGCGACGAGATCCGCGCGGTGCAAGAGCGCCGAGCCGCGAGCGGCGCGCTCGCGTCCACGCGCAAGGACGCGGACGACCCGCGAAGCGCGCTCACGGAGGCGGACACGAACGCGCAGCGCGCGATAGTGAACGCGCTGAAGGCGACGTGGCCGACGCTGAACATCGTCGGCGAAGAAGAGGACGAGCCTCTCGATCCTTCGCTCGCGCGTCAACTGAAGAAGGACGTCTGCGACGTCTCTTCGTCGCCTCCCATCGCGTCGTGGACCGAGCCCACGAGTTCGCTCACCGTGTTCGTGGACCCCGTGGACGGCACGAGGGAGTTCGTGGAAGGGCGGCTGGAGGCGGTGCAGTGCCTCATCGGCGTCGCGTTTCGCGGCAGAGCCGTCGGTGGCGTCGTCGGTCTGCCGTTCCCGGAAAACGCGGAGGAACCGATCATCGTGTGGGGCGTCGCGCAGCCCGGGGCGACGTCCGGGGTATCGGGCGCGATCGGCGGCGGCGCGACCGACGTCCCGCAGCGCGCGCGGCTTTCGGACGCGAACGATGGTTTGATTTGCGTCACCGGCGACTCGAAGAACGAGAGCCTCGCGGCGGCGAGGGAATCCGTGCGCGCGGCGGCCGACGTCGTGATCGGCGGCGCGGGGAACAAGATCCTCGCGCTCGCGGACGGACGCGCGGACGTCGCGCTGATGCACTTCGGGACGAGTCTGTGGGACACGTGCGCGCCGGAGGCGGTGCTGCGCGCGCGGGGAGGCAAGATCACGGACCTTCTCGGCGCGCCTCTCGTGCACGACCCGTCGCGACCGGGGGGGTTGATCAACGACCTCGGCGTGCTCGCGACGTCCGCGAACGCGTCGAAAATCGACCCGGACGGGCGGGACCACGCCGCGCTCGCGGCGACGATGCGCGCGGACCCGCGACTGCGGACGTTGTTGAAGCGATACGTCGGCGAGGTCGACTCGGGGGGGAGCGAAGGCGCCGGCGCGCGGGCGAGCGACATCGCGCGGTGTCTTCGAGGCGCCCCCGTCGCCGCGTCTTGGGTCGGCGAGAGGATCGTGTCCACGCTGTGCGGCGAGACCGCAGACGGCGAGGACGCGCCCTTCACGCTCGCTGGGTACGTCGCCCCGGAAGAGGGCGCGTTCAGAGGGTTGATGTCCGACGCGTGCCGCTTAGAGCTTCACTGGGAAGGCGGCGACGCCGCGTCGGGGGGGATGCCGGCGACGGCGTTTTATAAGAAGGTCGTCCTCGGCGACCTCGATCACGCGCGCACGAAAGCGAAGACCGCGCCTCTGAAGCTCTCGAGGGACGTCGGGTCCGCCGCGGTCGAGGCCGGGTTCCTCGCGTGTCCGTCCGTCCTCGCGGCGTTGAACGACGCGGGCGTGCGCGTGCCGCGATGCTTCGACGCGGATTTGCGCCCGTGCGACGACGACCTGATCGAATCGAAATTCGCGCTCCTTCTCGAGGACTTCGCCCCGGCGCAAGGGTGGAAGCAAGAGCGGCTTCTGACGCCGTCGCAGGCGAGGGCGTCGCTCACCGCGCTCGCGAAGATGCACGCGACGTTCATGCCCGCGGCCGCCGCCGCTCGCGTCGGCGTCGACGGCGACGTCGGCGAGGACGAACTCCTGAGCGCGGTGACGGGCGCGGTGTGGCCGTCGGGGGCGTACTGGCAACCGGACATGCAACCCGCGGAGCAGATGACGACGCTGAAGTCGATATGGAACGACACGCACTTGCCCGCGTTTAAAGACGCGTTTAAGGAGAGGCTCCCGGAGCTCGGCGCGGACGTCGACACGATCGGCGAGCGGTTACAAGACGTCGCGGTCGACGTCGGGGCGGCGTCGCACCCGTTCGGTCCCGGACAGGCCGTCCCGGAGTGGGCGCAGAAGTGGAAAACCTTGATCCACGGCGACGCGAAGTCCGCGAACATCTTCCTGCGCGAAGACGCGAGCGCGCCGGAAGGGTGGGAGGTCGGGTTGATCGATTTTCAGTGGATGGGGTTCGGTCTCGGCGCCGTCGACGCCGCGCACGTGCTCCTCGCGTCCGTGGACCCGCAGACGTTGGGATACGCCGCCGATGACATCGCCCACACGGACCCGGACGCTCCCGTGAAGTTGATGGATCACTACCACGTGCAGCTGTGCGAGGCGCTCGCTGCGAACGGCGCGGCGGCGTCTGCGGAGAAGGCTGCAAACATTTGGACGCGCGAGGAGACGCAGCGGCAATACGAAGCCGCCGTGCTTGACTTTTGCCGGGTCATATTCGCGTATCAATGGGTTCGTGTGAAAGCATCACCGCAGTCGTTGAAAGAGAACGAGAGCTCGATGAACAAGAACTCGTACAACAAGTCGATCGCGAACGCGATGTGGGTCGTGAAGGAGTGCGATGCAGTGTTAAAGAAGAGAGCAGCGGCGTAAAAGGCTTTCGAGCGCCCCCCCCTAAAATACTATTTCAACTAATATACTACAGACTCGAGTCACTTCGCGGCGGTTCTGTTCTTCTCCTTGCTGAGGAAGTCCGAGAACGCCAGACGTTTACCCCCGATTCTGGCCGCATTCGGCCTCGCCGCTGCGGCTTTCTTCGCTTCCTCGACAGCTTTCGCCCGCCCTCCGTCCCCCGCAAGCTTCACGACCGCGGTGATAACGCTCCCTTCCTCTTTCATCGCCGCGAGAAGCAGCGGATCGTTGACGTCAGCGCGACCGTCCTCCCACCCCGCGGCGTCTAACGTCGCAGGGCGCGACGCGTCCGAGAACGCGATGAGGCCGCGGAGCTCGTCTCGCGTGAATTTCCCTCCACTCGAGTTACCAGCGCCAGCGCCGATGCCCTCGCCGCCGACACCCGCGACCGTAGCCTCCTTGTGCTTCATCAGCTGCCTTTGGAACACCTTCTCCTCGACCGTCCCCGCGGCGAGCAAGCGGTAGATCGTCACCGGCCTCGTCTGTCCGTCTCTCCACACGCGCGCCATCGCTTGGCGGTCGTGCGCCGGGTTCCAGCTCGTGTCGAACAGGATGAGCCGACTCGCGCCTACTAAGTTCAATCCCGCGCCACCGGCGACGCAGGAGAGGAGCATCACCCGTCCGCCACTGCCCCTGTTGAAGTCGCGGACGAGCCCCGACCTCGCGTTCGGGGGCACGCGCCCGTCGAGCCGGTCCGCTGGCAGACCGAGATCGCGACACACGACAGCCGCAGCGTCGAGCGCGGCGGAAAACCCGGAGACGACGACGACGCGTTCGCCCCCGTCTCTCGAACCGTCCATCTTCGTGAGTTCTCTGAGCAGCGCGCGCAACGTCGCGAGCTTTCCAGAACCATCGATGCCGCCCTCGTATTCGGGAGGTACGTTCTTCTGTAGGCGCGCGCGAAGGTCCGTCTCTGCGGCGGCGTCCGCGGCGTCCTTCCTCGGTTCGTCCCTGCCGTCCTCGCCGTCGCCGTCGCTGAGACCGTCTTCGTCCGCGTCGTTCTCGGCGTCTTCTTCCTCCTTAGCGCGCTCGGCGTCCTTCGCCTTCCCGTAGGTGGACACGAGCGCCTGGTCGACCGAGTTCGCGAGCTGCCTCAACAACCCGATCGCGCACAACGCGGACGCGGTGCCTTCGCCGCCTACCCACTCGCCGACGACTTTCGCGCCTTCCTCGTACAATCCCCGCTGCGTGGGCGTCAACGAACAGAACACGATCATCTCCGTCTTCGCGGGCAAGTGAGCGGCGTTCACGGACGCCTCGCGTCGTAAAACGCGCTTCGACGTGAGCGCGTTGAGTTCCTTCGCCGCGACTTTCGCGCGCTCGATTTCACTCGCGGACGCGTCCGGTTCCCCGCCTCGTCTCACGACCGCGGTGAACTTCCTGTGGAAGTCGCTCATGTGCCCCAGCAGACCGGGACACGCGAAGTCCATCACCGCGGCGTATTCGTCGAGGTCGTTCTGCACGGGCGTGCCGGTGAGCAAGACCCTTCGCGGAGCGTCCACCGTTCTCAACGCCGCGAGCGTCTGGCTCCCTTGTTGCGCGTTTCGTAAACGATGCGCTTCGTCGCAAATCATGAGATCCGGCTTCGCCGCCGCCGCGACGGGCGCGAACCTCCTCAGCGTCTCGTACGACGTCACCAGTATCGGCCATCTATCGAACGCGCTCTTCCCCCCGGGCGGCGGTCCTCTCGCCCATTTCTCGTACGCGTCCGCTGCGTCAGTTCCGCCGCCCTCCGCGAGTGCGGTTTGCGCTCTCACGCCGCCGAGCCACTTCGCGCACTCCGCGCCCCACGCGCCGACGAGCGATGCGGGGCAGACGAGCAGCGCGCGTTTCGCCGTCGGCGTCCCGCGCGGACCTTGATGCAGCATCGTGTAAATCAGCGCGAGCGACTGCAACGACTTCCCCAAACCCATGTCGTCCGCGAGGAGGCACCCCAAGTGCGGATCGGCGTCTCGTCTCCGCCCATCCCCGACGGGCTCGAACCCGTGCACGACCCTCCACATCCATCGCACGCCCTCGCGCTGGTGCGGCCGAAGCTTCTTCGCGACGAACGGGTCCACGACGACCGCGATCCCGGGACCGGCGTTCATCGCGGTCGCTTCCTCGGTCGTGCACATCACGAGCGCGCCGGGGGCGTTCGGGTCGTGCAGCGGTTTGAGCGGCGCCACTCGCGCGCGCTTCGGCGGCGGCGCGGGGTGATTCGGCGGCGGCGTCGGCGCGATGCCGTCCTCGGGCGTCGCGGGGATGATCTCCGCGGCGCCGCCTGTCACCGAGGGCGTCGCGATCGGCGTGGACATCGGCAGCGGGCTCGCCATCGCCGCGCGCGCGTCGTCGTCGTCGTCGTCGGACGGTTCGAAGAAGTAGTCGTCGGGCGCGGGGGACGCCATGAGCGACGGCGACGCCAACGAAGGGACCGCGGACGCCCTCCGCGCGCGAGGCGGCGTCATCATCTCCGCCGCCGCGTCGCCGTCCATCGCGCTCGAGCGCCGCGTGCGCTTCGTCGACTGCGCGGGGGACTCGCTCTCGTCTGTCGCTTGGAACTTGAATAAATTTTGGCCCGGTGCGGGTGCCAGAATAATGTGATGAACCAGCTGCTACTCTAACCACTGCACCTCTTCAGTGACCGTCGGCCTCGTGAGCTCCTCCACGCTCTGAACTAACCGCAACTCGCGGCATCCTATCCCCGTCTTCCCCGCCGCCTCCGCCTCCGCCTGCGCCTGCGCGGTCTTCCTCAGCACGCCTTGCAAACTCGCCACCGCGCGTTCCGCCGCGCGTCCCAACTGCCCCGGGAGCTTGTCGCTCCACGCTAACAACAACGCCGCGCACAGATCCCCGGTCCCGGTGAAGTAGCTCGGTATCCGCGGGACGGTGATCTTAAACCTCTGCTCGCACCGCTTCTCCTGCGGCGTGATCGTGCTCCCTAGCAGCGTGATCACGGACGCGTGCGCGTGCGCGGACGCGGACGCGGCGTCGCCGCCGTCGCCGCCGCGCGCGACGTCGAGGTCCACGGACGTCAAGACCACGTTCGGCGGTCCCATCGCGTGCAGCGCCGCGCACGCGGCGATCGCGTCGTCCTCGCTCGCGATCGGTGAACCCGTGAGGAGCTCCGCCTCGAACTGGTTCGGGACGACTAACGTCGCGAGGGGCACGATCTCGTCGCGGTAGATGCCGACCAGCGGCGCGGGGACGTACATCTTCCCGTTATCCCCGAGCACGGGGTCGCACACGTACACGAGGTCGGGGTTGTGCTGTCTCAGCTTTCGAACGAGCCGCGCGACGGTTCGCAGCATCGACGCGGAGCCGATGTATCCGGTGAGCAAGTGCGTGTACCCTTTCAGCAGCCCGTTCGTCTCCAGACCTTCGACCAAGCTCCAGAGCTGATCCCCCGTCATGACCTCGCCCTTCCACGACCCGTACCCGGTGTGGTTGCTGAACTGCACGGACAGGATCGGGTCGACGTCGAAGCCGTGGAGCTGGAGCGGGAACACCGCGCACTTGTTCCCGACGTATCCGGACACGACGTGCGACTGGATCGTCAGCGCGCGGCCGGTGGAGGACGTCGCGTTCATCGCGAGCGCGTCGCGATTCGACGCGTCTGACGATTCGGCGGATTCCGAGACGACCGCGCGTCCACGACGCGCGGCGCGGGGATTCGAGCGCGAGAGCGACGACGCGGCGGCGCGTGCGTGCGTGAGCGAGGGCGTGAGCGCGGATACGCTCGCGGGCATCAACCGGCGGTCGCTCGCGCGTCGCGCCGCGCCTCGCGGTGTGAAGACGGCACAAGCAGCTGACGGTGAAAGTTCTGTTCGTCTCGGAGTTTCTGTTAGGGTAAATCCGGAAGGAAGCCTCCGCGCGGCGGCACTGGCACTGGCACCGCGCGCGGGAGGAGCGGGTCGCGATGCTCGCCGCGCTGCCGAGGGCGCCCTCGCGCCTCCTCGGCGCGTCGCGCGCGTCGTGTCGCGATGGTCGCCGGGTTAAGCGCGCGCACGCGACGTCGAGACGAGACGAGACGACAGCGACGTCGGATGGCGAAAATCGGAGGATCTCCCCGCGGCCGTCGCTCGCGGCGATCCCCGCCGCGATGTTCGCCTCCGCCGCGCGCGCGATGGACGAGTTCGTCGTGACCCCGGCGCCGCCCGGGTACGTCCCGTCACCCCTAGACGACGGCGACGGCACCGCGCAGTTCGTCGTCTTCCTCGTCTGCGGCGTGTGCGCGCTCGTCGGGATGAAGGTCTCCTTCGACGGCGAAGCCGCGGCGTCGGAGGAGGCGCTGGACGAGAAAGTCGCCGCTCAGGTCGCCGCGATGAGCGCCGCGGAGACGTTGGAGTTGGCGGGGACGTCCGCGTCCGAGATCGCGGCGGACCCCGCGAAAGCGGCCGAGGCGTTCGACGCGGCCGGGCTCGCGCGCGTGGACGCGGCGATATCCGAAACCGCCGCTGCGGAGCTCTTAGCGGAAGTGAACGCGACGCTGGACGAGGAGCTCGCGCGCGCGGGCGACCGCGGCCTGCCGTCGGACGCGTTCGGGAACGTGTACTGCAAAGGAAACAGATACGATCTGAAGCTGAAGATGTCCGGCGCCGCGGAGCGGGCGCTGAGGGAGGCGGTGGGAAACGCGCGAGCGTTTCTCGCCGCCACCGCTGGGGGCGAAAACGCGAGACTGTGCGAGTTCGCCGCGCTCGTGTCCGACCCCGGATCGAAGCGTCAGCCGGTGCACCCGGACACGAACTACCGCAGGGACCGGTGCGTCGTGACATCGTTCGTCGCGCTGCAGGACGTGGAGGCGGACATGGGACCGACGGTGTTCATCCCGGGGAGTCACGTCGCGGCCGCGCACTTGGCGTTTCGCGACGCGGGGGAGAGGGGCGGGCCCGCGCTCGCGGCCCCGAATAGGGTCGCGACGTTGCGCACCGGGGACGCGTCGATGTTCGACTCGAGACTGCTGCACTGCGGGGGAGGGAACGCGTCGAGCAAGCGAAGGGTGTTGTTTTACTTCTCCTTCGAAGTCGACGGCTCGGAGAATCCGAACTCGGGGGTTTCTTCGATTCGCGACGAGCTCCGGGGGAAGTACACCCTCGCGGATTTGTGATGATAGCGCGGTAGTCTACTCGCTGTTTAACACTACGTTATGCGATGCGCGTTCGTTTCACCTAAAAGTTAGACCACCCGCCGTCGCCGCTGGCGGCCGGTTGCTGCTGCTGCGGCGTCGCGGCGTTGAAGTCGCCGCCGAAACCCTGAGGCGGGGACTGCCCAAAGTCGCCAAAGCCACCTCCCGTCTGCGGCGCCGGCGCCGGCGCCGGCGCGGGCGTCGCCACGGCGAAGTCGCTCGCCAGCGCGGGGGGCTTCGCCGCCGGCGGCGGCACCGGCTTCGCCTGGTGCTCGCGAGCCCAAGAGCCCCACGCGAGTTGCACCGTCTCGAAACCCTCGTCCTCGAGATCCGCCCACTCGCCCCACGTCGGCAAGTCCGCGGGGAGCCCCCCACCCCCCGCGCCCAGCGCGGCCGCGAGCGACGGCGGCGGCGACGGCGGTTTCACCCCGAGATCTTGCGCTCTGCGAAGCACGCCGTCGTGCGCCTCCGCGACGCGTCGTAAAATCTCCGGCAGCGCGGCGTGATCCACGCGGTGCGGCTGCAGCGCCGCCTCCGCTTCGGACACGCGCGCGCGCATCGTCTGCAGCTCCGCCTGCAGCGCCGCTTGAGACGTGCTTCCGTCGCCGCTCGCGATCGACGCCTGCTCCGCTCGGAGTTCGTCCATGCGTCGCGTGAGCTGCTGCATCTCCGCCTCCGCCGAGCCCGCGCGCGCGTTCCCGGAGTCGACGCCCCGCGACGCCTGCTCGACCGCCGCGGCCATCTGATCCACGCGCGCGCGCAGCGCCGCGACCTCGCGTTCGGCCGCCTCCGCTCTGTCGGTCACGTCCGGTAGGTTCGCCTCGCACCGGCGCTGGAACAGGACGAGGTCTTGGAGCTTCTGCGTCAGTTGCGCGGAGTCGACTTTTGCCTTCTCCGCCGCGCGTTCCTTCTCCCACAGCGCCTTGTCCTTCGCCTCGGCTTCCTCGCGCGCGGCTTTCACGCGGTCCACCTCAGGACCGGGCGCACCGGTGAGGTCCAGCTCCCCCGGGCCGCGGAAGGCGTACTCGCCGCCGCTCGGCGCCGCGGTCGTGGACTGCGGCCCGGGACCGGGACCGGGGCCGCCGCTCGTCAGTCCGAACCCGCCGAACGCGTCCCCGCTGGGCATCCTGTTGTGGCCCGGAGCTTGCTGTCGCTGCTGCGGCTCGTATTGCTGCTGCTGCGACTGATATTGCTGCTGCGACTGATATTGCTGCTGCGGTTGGTACTGCTGCTGCTGTTGCTGCGGCTGCATCGGAGGAAAAGGCCCGGGGGGTAAGCTTGAAGGCGGCTTCCTTCCTTCCCTCGCGCGTTCCGTGAGATACATCCCGACGACAAACTCCTGCCACGTCAGCGACCCGTCCTCGTCCGCGTCAGCGAGCGCCCATATGTCCTTCAGCGACTCCTTCGGGGCGTCTAAGGATATCAATATAGGCACGGTCTCGCCTCCGGAGAGCTTCCCGTCGCCGTCGGTGTCCGCTTGCGCGAACCGAGCGCGGTACCTCTCCTGGTCCGCTGCGGACATAGGCGGCCACGGCGCGTCGTTCGCCGCCGCGGCCGACATCATGCCCGGAGCGAGGTCGTAGCTGCTCTTCAACGAGCCCCCCGCGTTCCCGCCGCCGCCGAAACCTCCCCCCATCATCTGCGGCGGTTGCTGCTGTTGTTGATACGACGGCGGACCTCCCGAGGCGGCTCCACCCAGCGTCATCGTTCCGCCCCCGACGTTCGCCGAGGGAGGGGGCTGACCCTCGGATAAACCCTGAATTCGCGGCGGAGGGAGGCTCATGAACCCCCCGGCGATTCTGTTGTACGCCTGCGCGTTCAGCTCGCCGCCGCCCTGCGACGTTCGGAAGGGTGCGGGAGGACGTCAGAAACGGCTCGTGTCGGTTGAAAAGTGCACGGACGAATCCGCGCGGGCGGACGAGTCGAGGCCGGGCGGTTCGGACGCGCGCGCGCGGGAAGAAGCCACGAGCGAGACACGATAGCGAGACGCACGCGCACCTGCGCGACCGTGATGAGCTGCATCGCGATATCGAACTGCTTGCGCTCGAGGAACCCGCGCGCCGGGTTATCGCTCAGTTGCCAGAGCTGCGCGAGCGATTGTTGCGTCAAGCCAGCGCGCGTGAAGAACGCGACCGCCTCCGCGCCGGAGACTTTCCCGTCTCGGTCGACGTCGGCGATGGCGAACCATTGCCCGTAGTCCGCCATGATGACGAAACCTCACGGGACGGGGATGCGGCGCCCGCCGAGCCGCGCCAGATCCGCGTGTTGTTGTGAGCGACGAACCCCGACGCTTCGTGTTTTTGAAACAGTGGAAGTCACTCGCTGCCGCCTGGCTGAAGTGAGTCTTTCTCTGGTTGAAGTGGGTAGGGTTGCCGCGGGGGGCGCGCTAGATCTGACGCCGCCGACGCACGCCATGAGCAACCTGACGCTCCCGCCGGTCCCGCCGCCGCCTTCCCCCCCGCCGCCGCCGAACCCCCCGCCTGCACCTCCCCCGCCGACGCTCACGGGTGCGACGCCCGCGCTCGTCGGTTCTTGGAGAAAAGAACAGGAAAAGAAAACTCACTCGCCGTCTCTCTCTCTTCCCCGCCCCCGCCCGCAGTGTGCGACGAGTGGTACTGCGTCAACACGTCCAGATCATGGGTGGACATATGGAACGGCGCGATCATGAGCGCCGTCGTCGGGCTCGTGTGCATGTTCGTCTTCGCCCTCGTGCGCGAGAGACACAAGGCGTACCGAACGCGCGTGTTTCACCCGCGCGTGACTCGGAACCCGCCTCCGCTTCCGCCCGCGGACTGGACGTTCCTGTGGGGCTGGATCGTCCACGTCGTTCGCGTCAAGGAACAAGCGCTGTACGACACCGCCGGCCTCGACGTCCTGTACTTCGATCGATCGAACCGCCTGTGCTTCCTGATAAGCCTCTTCGTCGCGGTCGTGAACCTCTGCGTCGTGCTGCCAGTGAACTATAAACTCGGGACCGTGATAACCCCCGAGGCGACCTCTACGGGCGGGATGATGACGATCGACAAGATCTCGATGACGAACATCCCCGTGGGCTCGCCGCTGCTGTGGGTGCATACCTTAGTCGTCGTGGTCACCGTGTACTTCGTGTCGTTCCTTCTGTACTTGAACTTCGTGGACTACCGCGCAGACCGACAAGCGTGGCTCGGGCACTCGATCGAAACAGACGTCGACGAGGACGACGAGCCTTCGCCGGTGCCGACGCCGATTCACTCCGGTTCGAGCCCTGGCAGCGGTCCGTCGTCCGTTCGCTCGCGCGGTTCGGGGTCTACGCGGATAACCTCGCTCCTGCACCGCCAGTTGTCGAGGCACGTGCACGACGACGAACGCGCGTTGTTCGAGCCAGAGGAGCCCGGGCTCGTCTCGGAGACAGATCACGAACGCAGTCGAAGCGTGGACTCGTGCTTGAGCAAAGAGAGCGACGTCGAGATCTCGGAAGTGCACTCCCCCGTGCCCATCGACGCGCGGCAGCACGTGTACGTCAAGTCCGAGGGCAGCACTGACGCGGACGGGGGCACGTTCGCGGTGAAAGCGCAACAGTACGCGGTCCTCGTCACGAACGTGGATCCTTCATCGAGAGCGATTCGGAATCCGGGGAACCGCTTCACGGCGACGCAAGCGGCGGAGATGCAAGTATCGCGGACGTTCGCCCGCTTGTTCGACGATTTCGTCGCGACCGTCCCCGTGCGGTACCACGCGAAAATTGACGTGCTCTTGACCATGCTCGACCAAACGCAACTCTCGATGCTGCGCCTGGACGAGCGCCTCCGGTGCACGCGTCCGACGTCGAAGCTCGCCGCGAAGCTCGCGTCGAGGCGAGAGAAGATCTCGACGCAGGTCGAGGAGATCTTCGCGCACATCCAGCTCGAGCAGAAAGCGATGCTAAACAACCCGCGCTCGGCGTTGTCGCACATCGTGATATTCAAATCGCAAGTGTCCGCCGCGGTCGCGGCGCAGACGCTCTTGCAAGAGCCGGGCGGGGATCTCCCGTGGAATGTGAGCTCCGCCCCCGCGCCCGACGACGTCAATTCGAACACGCTGTGGCTCTACCCCGGTCAGAAGTGGTTCCGCTCGACCGTCGCCGCGATTTTGATCGCCGGTCTCGTCGTGTTTCCCATCGGCATCTTCACGAGCAGCATGGTCTCGCTCTCGCAGTCGCTCTGCGCGAAAGGCTCGTCGTGGCACTGGGACTGGTACTGCAAGGACGTACCCGGGGAAGGGCAAGCTTTCTTCGTTCGACTCCTCACCGCGTGGGTGCCGAGCCTTTTGTTAGCGCTTTGGAACGCGGTCGTGATTCCGTACGGGTTCGCGTTCATCGCGCTCTTCCAAGGCGCCGAGGTCTCGCTGAGCGGCATCGATCGCAAGGTGTTCACGTGGTTTTACCTGTACAACGCGTTGAACGTGTTAGCCGGCGGCATGTTGGCAGGGACGCTGTTCTCGCAGCTCGAGAACATCATCAAGACGCCGGGGAGCTTTTTCAACCTCATCGGACACGCGCTGCCGCAATCTGCCGGGTTCTTCATCTCCTACGTGTCGACGTACGCGTTCATGCTCGAGCCGCTTCGACTCCTTTTACCCCACCTCGGGGTGCTGACGTCGCTGTTCACGTCGCGGCGCGCGAAAATCGAACGCGATATTGACGCAGCGTTCGAGCCGAAGACGTTGCGCCTGGGCGCGCAGTACGGGGGACAGCAGCTCATTTTGCTGCTGTGCCTCGTGTTCTCTACCGCGTCGCCTCTGATAACCGCGGCCGCGCTCGTGTATTTCACCCTCTCTTTACTCGTGAAGCGTTACCACATCATGTACATATTCGTGAGAAGTTACGAGAGCGGCGCAACGCTGTTTCCTTCGCTGTTCAGTCGGATCCTCGTCTCGTTGCTGCTCTATCAGATCTTCATGAGCGCGTATTTGTTGATTAAGGAGGCGTACACGCAGGCGTTCGTGCTGTGGCTCCTGATCCCGCCGTTCTTGTGGCAATTTCACTCGTACTGCCTCACCCGTTTCATCACGAAGAGCACATACTTGCCGCTCGTGATCGCGGACAAGATGCCGGTCGCGTCTATCCCGCTCGACACGTACGACGCGCCTCAGGTGCATCCGCGGTTCAAAGCGTGGTCGTCGGACGTCGGGAAGGTGTGGCAAGGATACGGCGGGATGGTGAAGAAGTTCGCGTGATTTCGTAGTATGATGCAACGCCGTTCGCGTGTGTTTAGCGTTTAGCGCGCGGGGAGGTGGCGACTCAGCGCGTTCCCCGCGACGAATGCACGACGTCAATTTTCTACGTTTACAAACGACGTCTACCTCATCCCAACCACCACCACAACACGAGCAAAGTCACGCACGTGACTAACATCCCGCCGTACACGAGCATCGCGTCTTGCCTTTGCCTCCTGTCCGCCACTCTAAGCAGCGACGCGGAGACACCTATCGTGTTCAAAAGGTCCAGCATCTTGTGCTGCGCGCCTTTTAAGCGTTCTTTTTGGTCCCCGATCGCGCCCAGCACGCTCGAGCCGTGCGCTAACAGTTCGTCGATCATGCCGCCGCTCCGTTGCAAGGACATCCTCGCCCCCGCCTCGGCGTCGTACTGGTTCACCAGGAGCCGGAATTCGTCGTCCGATGTGACCCTCTGCATGAGCTCCTCCCGTTGTTGCTCCTCCGCGTTTCTCCGACTCTCTCGCGACTTGAAGCGCTCTAACGATATCCTGAACTGGTCGCAATCTTCCACGACTTGCTCGACCTTGCGCTTCCAGATGTCCCTCTTCGCGCCGTTCTCTTGGACGACTAATATTCTCCACCCGCTCTCTATCTGCTGCGTGACTTTTTGCAAATCACGGAGCTTGTTGTGCATGTCGCGCGACAGGCTCGTCGACGACTGTATGACCCCTCTCGCTTCGGCACCCTCGAGTTGTTCCTGTTGGTGACATCGAACGTCGTTTAGTCGGCCTATCGCTCGCTCGCGGTGATTCGTTCGGCGGCGGGGGAGATATCGTGCGATGAGGGGTCAGAGGCGGACGCGTGACTCGCGGTTGTCACGCACCAGACCGCCTCGCATCTCCATGGTCAGCTTCCGCGCGACGGTGTACAGGTCCTGTAAGCTCGCCATCTTCCGTGGAGATTTTGGTTTTCAGGGACGGAGCCGCGGGCGCTCGCGTACCTGGCCGACGACGCGAGCGCGCTCCCCCGCGTTTGAAAGCGGCGCGGAGGGTGCCGTGCGAGAGCGCGGTGTCGCCTCACACCCGGTGGGCGTCGGGCGCCGCGGGGAATGAAGAACTCCGAGGTCGCTGAGTCACGCCAGACGCAACGGCTTCCTGCAGCGCCCTTCCTCGGAAAAACGAAACTTGTGACACATAAACGCGTTCGACCCTCTGCCCGTCCGCCGCTATTATCGTCGGCGCGCGCACCCGCCCGGCGAGCGCTCGACGCCGGCGTTCCCACGGGTCTACTCGAGAGCGCGACCGCGACTCGATGGACGGGCGCATCGAGAGCGTCGGGCGTGCTCGGCGGCGAACGATGTCGAGGCGCCGCGTCTAGGGAAAATCGAGAGATCGTTTCGCCCGAGAACGAGAAGGATGAGCCGGACGTGGAGCGAGACGTTATCGCGCCGGGGAAAGGGCGACGACACCTCGCACGAGCGCGTGCGGCTCGTAGAACACGAGGCGGTTGGGTCGTCCGCGATGGCGTCGTCGTCCGCCGCGACCGAGCGCGTCCTTCACCTCGCGAGCGAAGGCGCGGACGCGATCGAAGGCGCGGACGCGAAGGAGGCGACCTCGAACGTGACGAAGTTACTCGTCGAAGGCATGACGTGTTCCGCGTGCACAGGCGCGGTCGACGGCGTGTTGAGCAACATCGACGGCGTCGAGAGCGTCTCCGTCGCGCTGCTCCCGGAAGGCTCCGCGGAGGTGCGGTTCGACCCGAACAAAACCGGTCCGAGGGCGTTCGTGAACGCCGTGGAAGACGCCGGGTTCGACGCGAAGATCGCATCGGGGGACGAGGCGAGGTCGTCCAAGAGCGCGTCCGCGGTCGAGGCGGAGGCGTACAGGTCTCTGTGCTCCGCGAGCCTCGTGTTTACGATCCCGGTGTTCTTGCTGAACATGGTTCTTCCCCGGGTGGAGATGTTCGCGTGGCTGTACGCCGGATTCGTGCGAGAGGTGTCATTGGCGACGTTCGTGAAGTGGGCGCTCGCGACGCCGGTGCAGTTCCACGTCGCGAATAGGTTTCACCGCGGCGCGTACAAGTCGCTGAAGAACGGTGCGGCGAACATGGACGTCCTCGTGTCCCTCGCGACGAACGTCGCGTACTTCGCGAGCGTGTACGTCATATTTCACTGCGTCAGCACCGGGCACGTCTTCGGGAGGGATTTCTTCGACACGAGCACGATGCTGGTAACATTCATCCTCCTCGGGAAGTATTTGGAGTCCTCCGCGAAAGGAAAGACGTCCGAGGCGATATCGAAGCTGTGCAATCTGACGCCGAACACCGCGGTATTGCTGAAGGAAGTCCCAGGGAGCGACCCGACGCGCAAAGAATACGAAGAGACGACGATCTCATCCTCGCTGATTCATCGAGGCGATCTTTTGAAGGCGTTACCAGGGTCGAGAATCGCCGCGGATGGCGTACTCGTGGACGGAAAAAACGTCCACGTCGACGAGAGCATGATCACGGGCGAATCGTTGCCGATACGCAAAAACGTGAACGACGAGGTGCTGGGAGGGACACTCAACACAGGGAGCGCGTTTATCATGCGCGCCGTTCGCGTCGGCGCGGACGCGTCGCTGTCGCAAATCGTCAAGCTCGTGGAGAACGCGCAGGTGAAGAAAGCGCCGATCCAAGCGTTCGCGGACAAAGTCTCGAACGTGTTCGTCCCGGTCGTCGTCTTCCTCGCGTTCATCACCTGGATCGCGTGGTACACGTTCTGTCCCGAGCAATGGATCCCGGAGGATGAGACGAGGACGCTGTTCACGATGATGTTCGGCATCGCGGTTCTCGTCACCGCGTGTCCGTGCGCGCTCGGTTTAGCGACGCCGACCGCGGTGATGGTCGGCACGGGCGTGGGGGCGACGAACGGGATCCTCATGAAAGGCGCGGACGGTTTAGAGCGCGCGGGGCAAGTCACAATCTTAGTGTTCGACAAGACTGGAACGTTGACTGTCGGGAACCCGTCCGTCGTCGGGTTTAGGATTTTCGGGAACATAGGCGACGAGGAATACCTCAAAATCGTCGCCGCGGCGGAGTCACAGAGCGAGCACCCTATTGCGAAGGCGGTTTTGAAATTCGCGAAGCACAAGCTAGGCTTCGAAGGCTATGAAGAGGGCGCGCAAAACGGAAACGGGATGAATTTGCCGGCTGCTGAAGAAGTAGAGATCGTACCTGGCGAGGGCTTGCGGTGCCGGTTCAACGGCGCAGAAGTGCTCATCGGGAGCAAGAAGCTCCTCGAGTCCGCGGGGGTCGCCATCGTGAGCGACGTCGCCGCGTACGTCGGCCAAGTTCAAAGAGACGCGTGCACGTGCGTCCTCGTCGCGATGAAAGGAGAGGTCATGGGGTCGTTCGCGATCACGGATCCGATTCGCCCTGAAGCCGCCGGGGTAGTCGCCGCGCTGTCGCGCATGGGCGTGCAGTCTCATCTCGTGACCGGGGATAACTGGCAGACCGCGAGAGCGATCGCCGCGGAGTGCGGAATCGTCTCCGTGCATGCGGAGGTTTCCCCCGCGGGGAAGGCGGGGAAGATCGAGGAGCTGAAGGCGCCGCCGATGAGGAAGACATTGAAAGGGACGGTCGAGGTCGCGCGTCGCGCAGCCCCCGTCGTCGCGATGGTGGGCGATGGGATCAACGACGCACCCGCGTTGGCGGCTGCGGACGTCGGGATCGCGATCGGCGCGGGAACGGACATCGCTATCGAGGCTGCGGATTTCGTCCTCATGCGAAGTGACCTCGAGGACGTCGTCACCGCCGTGGACCTGTCGAGGAAGACGTTTCGCCAAATTCGGCTTAATTACGTCTGGGCGTGCGTCTACAACTTCCTCGCTATCCCTCTCGCCGCGGGACTGTTGTACCCTAAAACGCGGATGCAGGCTCCGCCCTGGGTCGCGGGAGCGGCGATGGCGTTCAGTTCGGTGTCCGTCGTCCTCTCGTCGCTGTCGTTGCGGTACTACGAGAGACCTATGCGCGTGCTGCGTGAGATCGGCATCGCGAACGAAACGGAGATGTTGTTTCGTCGGTGGTGAACCTGAGACGCGTGTCGAATAGACTTCATAGACGTGTTGAATAGATGACAGGACTAAGTCCAGACTAAGTTGACTTCTTCTTCGGCGGCGGCGCGACGACTCGCTGCTTCTTCGGCTTACTCGCGCGCTGCCTCAGGTCTAACAACCCCGGCGGCGGCGTGATCTCTAAGAACCCGTTCGGCACGTCCACCGTCGGGACGATGTCCTTCACGAACGGCACGTAGACAAACTCTCCGGGAGGTTTGGTCTTCCTCTTCTCCCCATCCCCGGCCGCGTTTTCGTCGTCCGCGTCCGACCCCGGCAGTGGCGGGACCTCAACCTTCAGAAGGTCGTGCGTCCCCGCGCCTCTGAAGACGTCGATGACCTTCCCGACCTCGTCGCCGCCTTCTTTCAGGACGACCCTCAGCCCTTGGAGCTCTTGCGCGTAAAAGTCGTCGTCGCCGTCGCCGACGTCCGCCTCTCTCAAGCTCGGTCTCTCGGACGCGAGGACGTACATCCGCCTTCCCAGGAGCGCCTCCGCGGCGTTTCGGTCGTTCACGCCTCTAATTTTCACGATGCACTCGTTCCGACCTTTCGTCGTGACCTCTCTGCCGCCGGAGATGTTAATCTTCGACAGCGTCCCCGCTGGTTTGTTGTATTCCCCCGACGCGCTTCTTCCTTGCGCTTCGTCCTCGAGCCACTGTGTGCACGGGGAGAAGAACCGCTCCTCTACGAAATCCGTGAACGGCATCACGCGAACCTCCCCGCGAAGCCCGTGCGCGCTGACGATAGCCCCGGACTGCGCGAGCTCGGCTTCGTCGAAGACTTGCCTCTCGGTCGACGATTCCCCGGCGGCGCGCGTCGCGACGCGACGGCACGGAGCAGCCCTGACGCGCCCGGACGTCCCAGTAGCCGTCACCGCGCGGCGATTGGAGCTCGATACGCACGCGCCCGTGGGCGCGTGCCAGCGAAGTGCCGCTCTTGCGTGCATGACGCGGCAGCGGGGTGCGGCGACGTTGTGAGCGGCGAAGACGCACTTTTCCGTGGACGTCAACTCGCGAAACTTTGTCGAGCCGAACGTCACTGCTATGAGCGCCTCCTTCGTCGTGCTCGGTTGCCGCGCTCACGCGCACCCGGTTTGTCTCGCCATGCCCGCCCGGGCGAGCGCGAAGGCGCCCAAGGTTGTCGTCATCGGCGGGCAGTTCGCGGGAAGGAAAGCCGCGCGTCTGCTTCAGCGCGACTTCGACGTCACGCTCGTGGACGCGAAAGGGGTGTGGGAGTACACCCCCGGGATCCTTCGTTGCCTCGTCGAGCCGGGGACGTCTAGACACATGGTCCTCGCGCAGCCGCCGGGGACGCTGACCGCGTGCGCGACCGGGTTCGAGATCGAGGAGGTGGACGACGGCGGCGAAGTCACCGGCGTGGAGCTGAGCGACGGATCGAAGTTGCCCGCGGACTTCGTGATCTTAGCCACGGGCTCGTCCTACGCGTCTCCCGTGAAAACGTCGCAACTCGAAGCGTCCAGCGTGGAGAAGAGGCGCGAGGAGCTCGCGCGCGGGAATGCAACCCTCGAGGCCGCTTCTAGCGTCCTCGTCGTCGGCGGCGGCACCGTCGGCGTCGAGCTCGCGGCGGAGATCGTGGGGAAGTACCGCGCCGCGAAAAAAGTCACGCTCGTGACGCCCGCGGACCGCCTGCTCGAGCGCATGCCGGAGCAGGCTGGGAAGCTCGCGCTGAAGTGGCTGAAATCTAACGGCGTGCGCGTCATCCTGAAGGACCGAGTCAGCGACTGGGGCGGCGCGCCCGTCGACGACTCCGTCCTCGCCCCCGGCGGCGGCGCGTACGTCGTGAAAACCGCCGGCGGGAAGACGATCGAAGCGGACGTCGTGTACCCGTGCGTCGGCGGCGCCCCCGCGGCGGCGCCGGCGAAGAAATCCATCGGGTCTGCGATGGGGATCAAGGGGGACGTGCACGTGGACTCGGCGATGCGCATAACCGGGATGACGAACGTCTTCGCCGCGGGTGACTGCGCGGACACGCACGTAGGGGAGGAGCGAACCGCGTTCACCGCCGATCTCAACGCGATCGCCGCGGCGGCGAACGTGAAGAACCTTCGGCGGGGGAGGAGCCTCCAGGCGTACCCGAACGTCGTGACCGGGTGGTCTCGAGTGCCCGTGATCGCGGTCGTGAGCTTGTACAAGTGGTACGCCGTGATGCAGTTCAACCGCGTCGTCATCGGAGGGAAGTTCCCCGCCGTCGTGAAGTGGTTCTTGGAGACGATGCAAATCGCCGTCGCGCGAGGGACTTGGGGCGCGGCGTTCGTTTGGGACGCGATAGAGAAGGTGACCGTCGCGCTTGGAAGGTTCTTGTTCACGAAAGAGGACGAATCGGGGAGTGTTCCGGGGTTGGAGTTGATGAAGAGCATTAGTAAGAATCCGCCGGTAGCTCCGGCGTAGCTTGTATCTCAGCGGCTTGCCCGCGGCTGGTTTTGCGTGTCTGCTTGCACAGTGTTTTCCCGCTACCCGCACATCCAAAAACTTTTTTCGATCGCGTTTTGCGGCGGCCCCGAGCGTCCCCCTGATCTCATTCCCCGGAGCACGCAAACGTCCGCGATGGTGTTTAACATCCCGCAGGATACGAGGGACGATCTCGTCGGCCGCATGGCCGACCACCTCGCCGCCATCGGGTTCCACAACTACGGCACAACGTTCACGAACACGAAGCAAAAGGCGGAGGAGATCGAAGCGAGGGCTTTCGGCGTCGCTGAAGTCGCGAGCAGCACGACGAAGGAGTCGTGGTCCGCGGGCACCGGCGGCGAGCGCCCGGTGATCGAGCTCATCCGACTGTACGTCAAGAAGGCGGCGGAGCTCTTGAAAGCGGAGGTCATCCGATGCGGCGAGGAGTCCACTTCGATGGACACCGCCGGCCCGTCCGACGCCGTGGGCGCGGATACGGATTGCTTCGATCTGTCCAGCAAGGACCGCGAGTTCTACACGCAACAACGCGCGGAGCAAGTGCTCGCGCCTCTCCTCGCGAAGGGCGCGAAGTTCACGAAGGTGAAGCTGAGCACGAAGAGCTTCGGGATCGACGCCGCGAAGGTCGTCACGAGGGCTTTCGCGAACATCGCAGCCACGCTGAAAGAGGTTGATTTGAGCGACATCATCGCCGGCCGCCCCGAAGACGAAGCGTTGAAAGCGATGCAGATCATCACGGAAGCGACGCTGGGAGCGAAAATCACGTCCGTGGACGTCAGCGACAACGCGTTCGGCGAGAAGGGCGTCCGCGCGTGCTCCGCGATGTTGCAGCAGCAGACGGGGATAGAGAGCATATCGTTCATGAACAACGGTATTTCCGAGCAAGCCGCGGCCGCGATCTTGGAACTCTTGGCGTCGCCGCAGTCGCTCAAGAAGTTCCACCTCCACAAGAACATGACCGGCGATGAAGGAACTGTGCACATCGGGAAGCTCTTAGAGAAAGCGCCGCACATGGAGGACTTCAAGATGGCGGGGTCGAGGTTCACGAGCGATGGCGCGGTGACGCTCGCGAAAGGCCTCGCATCCGGGACGTCCTTGACGAAGCTCGACCTGACGGATAACAACG
This sequence comes from Micromonas pusilla CCMP1545, assembly GCF_000151265.4. Taxonomy (NCBI): domain Eukaryota; kingdom Viridiplantae; phylum Chlorophyta; class Mamiellophyceae; order Mamiellales; family Mamiellaceae; genus Micromonas; species Micromonas pusilla. The sequence goes on from NW_003315887.1 coordinate 864,167, forward strand.
TGAACGAGGAGGGTGGGATCGCGCTCGCGACGATGTTGTTCAAGCAGCCGAAGATGAAGCACCTCAACTTTGAGATGACCTCCCTCGGCCCGGACGCGTCCGCCGCGGTGGCGTCCGCGTTAGCCGCGGGGTGCCCGGAGCTCGAGTACCTGAACCTGTCGTCGTGCGACATCACCCCGGAGGGTGTTCCATCGGTCGCGAAGGCGATCTCGGCGATGAAGAACCTCAAGGTTCTGAAGATCGCGGAGAACGAGCTCGGGGACTTCGGCGTCACGCAGATCTGCGTTGCGCTGAAGATGTCCGGCGCCCCCATCGTCGAGCTGGACGTGAGCACGAACGAACTCGTGCTCGCGGGTGCAGTTGCCGCCGCTCGGCTGGCCGCTGCGAAGGTTGGGTTCACGGCGCTGAACTTGGACGCGAACTACATCTCGGACGAGGGCGTCGAGGAGGTGAAGTCCGTCTTAGAGGGCGCGGGCATCTCCGCGGCGTTGATGTCGATGGAGGAGAACGACGCGGACATGGCGGACGAAGTCGACGACGACCAGGCGGCCTCCCTGAACGCGATGCTCGACCACTTGAAGATTTAAAGCGAATGCGGAGCGTAAACGTACTCTATGAACGTACTAACTAGCTATGAACGATTGTGAACACGATAACGTCAGCGTCAACACTCGTGTCCTTTCCCTCCACCGAGGGGGACGCCGAGGTACTCTAAGTGGTCCTCGATGCTCGTGCACGCCCCAACGTACCGGCAAAGACTATCCTGACAACGTCTGTCCTCCCCGGAGCCGTCGCACGTGATCTCCATCGTGAAGTTCAATCGCGGCGGGTGCTTCTTCGACCCGGTCGTGATCGTCCGCTGCCACACCTCGCGCGCGAGGTGGTGAAACCCAAAGTGTGTGAACGGCACCGTCGGCACGATGTCTCGGTCGTGCGTCACTCGCGTGTTGTCGAGCGTCGTGTTCCTCATCGCGGACGCAAACGCGTAGTTCCCCACGCGCGGACACCCGAAAGTGTATAGCCTCACGGCGGTGAGGTTGCGCTCGGTGAGCAGATCCGCGGCACACAAGGTCGCGAGCGCGCCGCCGAGGCTGTGCCCGACGACGACCACGGGAAGAACGCCTCTCTCCTCGAACAACGCGTCGAGCGCTACGCTCGTCCTGTTTTGAAGATTCGAACGCGTCCACGACCTCCAGAACCCGTCGTGCACGGTCGCGTCTTTCGGCATTCCAGGGTGCCTCACCTGCGACTTCGTCGTCATGAGGTTGTGTATCCAGTTCTCCCACGAGCTCCCTTTCGTGCCTCTGAATATCACGAGCGCGGAGGACAGCTGCGGCGAGTATCCGACGACGGCTTGAAGATCCCAGTCTTCGTCGGTCACGACCGTCTTCGGGACGAACCCCGCGACGCTGTCGGAGCACCGCTCGCACGTCCAGTTTCGCAAGACGTCGGGGGAGCAATACGATGCCGCGGCGTACGTCACCATCATTCGTCCCTCTTCGAGGCTGAAGGACGAGTCTTGTCCCCGCGCCGGCGTCGAAAAAAAGTTTCGCGCCGAAGTCCCCACCAACGTCGTGACGAACAGCGCGAGTGTCCCGAGATTCAGCGTGAAAACCATCGTCTTTCGATCACTCACTTACCCCGCCCCGCCATCTGCGCCTCGTAACTCTTCTCGAACCGCTTGAACCGTTCCTCTTTGTAGTGCAGCTCGAACCTATCCTGCGCGTAAAACCCGAGCGCCCCGCCCGCAAAAGTCAAAGCAATGAGAATAAACTGCTTTTTCGCGCTCGTCATTCGCCCGAGGGCGCCGTCGTCGTGTCGTCGGTGCTCGTCCCTGAGCGCCGGTGGAGGCGTGTCCGGGTACCGTAAGCTCGTTGGAACGACGACGTGTGGGGAAACGGCGCTCTGAGGACACACGCGGGCGCGCGCCGACCTCTTGGCCCAAGCGACGAGCCGAGTCAGCCCTCGAGATCCTTCGGCTCGAAACTCGCTTCGGCGCGTTCGAGGGCTCGAACAAAAAAGCGCAAAAAAAGACTGAAAAAATCAAACGAGCACTGCTCGCCACGCCACGTTCGTCGCCACTAATAAGCGTCCGCGCGAGCGGGCGATACCGAGCAGGTTTACACGCAGACCGACGGGGCCGACGAGACGAGTGCGGTCGATGGCGACGCCGATCGGTAGCTGTGATTGACCCGCTGCGTCAGGCCTTCCGAGGAGAGCGCCCCGCGAGATTTCTCCATTTTCATTTCTCTCTTGGAAAAAGCGCCGATTCCGATGAGCGGCAGTTGCACGCGCCTGCGGGGCTTGAGAGCGCTCATCAGCTCGTGCGGGAACTGGCGCGCTTCGTGTCACGCCACAGGATCAACGTCCACGCGCACGCGTTGTCTCGCCTCTTCATCCGGTGCCGGTGAACGTGAAGAAGGGACGACGGTGGGCGAGAAGGTGGAAGCGCTCATCCGCCGCGTCGACGAACGATGGCGCTTCGTCGAGGACCCTGAGGACATGCGAGGGGTGATGCAGGCGCTGCGTCACTGTCACGTCATGCAAAGGGTCGGGCCTAAAAATCTCATGCTACGATTCGTCCTCGCGGAGGACGATGTGGGCGAGTCTTGGGTGGTTCCAGACGCGAGCACGGCGTATCCGGTGCGCGAAAGAATGGCGTCGTCCCGCGCGCGTTTCTCGTCCTCCGAACCCGCGCGTCCTTCTCGAACCAGTCCAGCCAGCGTCCATCGCTCGTCTGTCTAAATGGCGTGCCTTGTGCTGACTCGCGCCATCATTGCCGCGAACGCAGGGTCGAGGAACGTATGTCTTGCCCGATCAGCGGACGCTCTTCCAGGCGGCGAAACAAGGTGAGAGAGCAGACAGGTTTTTGTGCCGACTTTCTCTATTTTTCCTGATACCTGACGCGCGTCGCGTTTTTTTAATGAATTTTAACGCGGTTTTGACCCCGTCTGCGTTGCTTCATTGCAGGTGCCTTTCAATTTGGTTTCAAGCAAGGATCCATGCGATTACCGTTTGGGTTTGAAGGTAAATTATTGACTGGGAATCCCGCGATTCGCGTCAATCCCGACTGTTCTCAGATCTACGCTCACCTTTGATTTATTTTCGCAGGAATCATCGAAAAGGAGCTGACACGCGACGCGCAGAAATTATTTTACAAAGCTTGTCTGAGCGCAACTTCCGCAAAAACGATAGATATCCCCGCGACGAATGATGATATCGACGCGACGTTCGCAGAACAAGATTTCACATCGATGCTGGACGCCGCGGTTGAAGCGTCTTTGGAAAAACACACGAAGCGCGTGCGTGAGATCGATACGAACGACAACAGCACGACCTCGTGGATTTTAAAGCCGCGAGACGCAGATCGTGCGCGAGAGCACGATGATTTAAATGACACCCGCGACATATGGTGCGGCACATCAAGCGACATCGAACCGTATGCTCGAATTCTCCATATATTGAGCGACGGTGAAATCCTCGCCGCTTTACGGAAAAACGAAGGAAACGATAACATAACATCTGAAAACTACGAAAACGTCAAAAACACGTTACTTAGAGACATTGGGCACGCGAACGTCGACGGAAACTCGCAGAGGAACGCTTGCGTCGTGCTTCAAAACGTTAGCAACAAAGTTTCGTATCGATTGCATCACGCTCAGCTCCGTCTTCATCTTTTCAGACAATCGATCCTCGAAGGTGGACCCCTTATCGACTTTAAATTGAAGAAGAAGAAGAAAAGAAGCGATTAGATCAGTTATTACAAGAGAACATAGTTTCTAGCCATTTAGATATATCTTCTGATATATCTTCTGACACGTGCTCCCCGTTGACCCAGAAACACTCACATGCCCTTTTCTCTTCAGCGCTTTGTCTCGCTGCCTTTTCACCTTTTATTTTCTCGCCTTAAGCCAGAACTTCTGAGTACAGTATGAAAATTGTGGCTTACTTATGGAACCTGCTGCGGACGTTCGTACCTTTGTGTTCCCGAGACTAATGAGGCACCTTTCGCAATAAAGATGACCGCACGCGACAAGAACATGCGTGATGTCGTTGTTACAGCACACCTAAATCAAACAAATAATACAGCATAAAATATTGAATTTACCACTGTGAAAACGCGTATTCATACCTGGCACTGCAATTGTTCCAGTACTTCTTCTTCTTGCTTTAATGCATCGCCGGCTTGTTTCGCTATCAAACTATTGTAGGAGTCCACATTCGACAGGGTTGAAGAATCCACGACTTCTCCTGCCTTTCTTACACTTTGTTTGAGCGCCTCGTTTTCTTTCGCGAGACGTTCGTTATCATTCTTTAACTATTTGATGTATGTCGGTATTTGGGCTTCCTGCATTTATGAAAAAAGAACAATTGAGTCACCCGCGCTGACAAAGTGAATGAACGCGCCTGAAACCTACCCTTTCAGTCATTTCGTTTACGGCTTTTTCTGCGTCGTTCTCTCGCTGTTTGATTTCTTCTTCTCTTTCTTCCTCTAGCGCCGCTATTTTTTTCTCGTGCCCTCGAAGCATTTCTTGAAGCTTCAGCTTCGCATTTTCAAGTTCCTTGTTCTTCGCCGCGAGGTTCTGCTCTTCCTTTCTCGATTTTCGCAGCTTTATTCGTATTTTTCTTCGTTCTGCCGAAGCTCTCCCGTGAGCTCACGCACTTGCTTTCACGTTTCATTTTCCGCTGATTTATTAGACGCTTTCTAAACTCGTCGTGCCGTCTCGATAATTTTTCATAGTTTCTCGTTCTCAAAGCGAGCTCGTTTTCCAACACCTCCGCGTTTTCTCTCGACGAGTTCAAAGCGAGCTCGTTTTTCAACACCTCAGCTTCCGCGCTTTCGACGATGTTTTCGAGCCTCTCGGTTTCAATTTTCATCTCTTTCCGCTCGCGCTCGAGCGCTGAAACCGCGTCAGACTTGACTTGTTTCGCTTTCAAAGTCTCGATCAGAAGCTCGTTCAGCTGCATTTCTACAACGTTGTATCTTCCATGAAGTTTTCTGATTATTGTACAACTACTCGTAAGATATTTCCGCCTTTTCCTGAAACCCTCCAACGAACCGAGAAAACGAGCAGAACAAAAAATAGTTTTTTTTTTCAACCAGACGGCTGTTCTCTCTCACGCCGAAGCCGCCGAAGCTAGATTTTGTGCTATGTTTAGGTGCTTCAGCGCCGTCTGGCGATTCTTGTAGTTGAGAAATTCCGTTCTCGGCACCTCCGACATGATTTCGCGAATGACCCCGATTCCTTTTGTTCGACCTTCGCGGAAGATTATTCGCGCCCCGCATTCAAGAAATTCCGGTCGGTGGCACCACTCGAACGTGACCAACGCGCGGTCGCCCGTACGGAGAACCTCCTTATCCCCACCCGCGATTTCACATATGCTCGCCGCCTGTCGCACCGTGACGCAGTGAAGCACGGGCGAGTACCCGACCTTCAACGTCGTCGGGTGGACCAATATCAAAACCTCCGCGGTGAAACGCCACGTCGCTCGCGGATTCCGATTCGGATCCACGAGCACCATACCTTTCCTGATGTCCTGCTTTGTGACGTGACCCTTCTTCGCCTTGATCGCGAACGACGCGGTCTGACCTCCATGGACGTTATCGACGGGCACGCGCTTGTTCTGAATGCCCTTCACCGTGACCGACACGAACGCGCCGTTGCCGTCGGGACCGAGCAACATCTGCTGTTGGTTCGCGATGCGACCGCTCAAGACGACGCCGCTGACGACAGTGCCGATGCCTTGCACCGTGAACGAATCGTCCAGGTGCACCATCCCGTGACTTTCCTCGCTGACGTCGAAGACGCGTCGTGTCGGGACGTGGTTCAAGAACAACCTGATGAGGTCCATGCCCTCGCCAGTGACGCACGACGTGTGGAACACCGGCGTGATCGTTCCCTCCGCGATCGTCTTGCAGCAGCTCAGGACGTCTTGCTCGTTCTTAATCACGATCGGCATCTTGTGCACCCCCGGGCGCTTCAGCATTTGCATCACCGCTTCGAACGTCGCGTCGCGGTTCTCCTTGGACGCGAAGTCGACCTTCGTGAGGACGACGAAGAACGGGACTTTCAATCCGAGCATGATGGAGAGGTGTTCCTTTGTCATCCCGACGACGCCACCGCGGTTGCTGTCGACGACGAGCATCGCAAAGTCGGGAAGCGACGCGGTCATCCCGTGCATCGTCGTCTTCAAATATTTCTCGTGCCCGCACAGGTCGCTGAAGTGAATCACCTTGCTCGACTTCGTCACGATCTCCGACCATCGAAGGCTGTGCGTCTCTCGCACGTCCGCGGACGCGTAATTCGTTATCGAACCGTCCGTTGCGAACCCGAGGACTTGTTGGCTCACCGCGGAGGACCTCCCGCTCTCGACCTCGTGCTTGAACTTGAACACGGAGCTTCGCGCGAGGCCGCGGCCGTTGTCCAGTCCTCCTTTGGTCAGGACGCCTAATATCGTCGACTTCCCGCTATCCACGTTCCCGACGGTCGTTATGCGAACCTCTTTGTGCGAGGTGTTGTCCAACCTCTTCCTGCACAGCATCGTCCGCGCTCGTTTCCCGTCCTTCACGAGCCGTTCCGCGACGAGCGTCGTGTCCGCGTCGAGCGCGTCTGCCATTCGCGCGAGCGTCTTGCACGACTCCTCGAGATCGTCTTCGTCTAGTCCTACTATTTCCCCGTCGTCTTCGACCCCGAGCTCGTAGAGCGCCTCGTTCGCGCCCTCGTGCAGGCGATATTGCAGCTGGGTGACGAGCTCTTGGAAACGCGCGGCGCTGGGGGAGACGAGGTGCCGCTTGTACTCGTGGTTGCCTTCCTCGACTTCCGGTTCCAGCGCCTCGCAGAGGTCGCTCGTGTGGAAAACGTCACCCATCGCGAGACGACGACGCGTCCGTCGCGACGGCGCGCTCGATGAGATGGCGTGACGTGGACACGAGTCTTTGTGCGAAAACCTGACTGGATGGATATCCGATTGTGAAAATGTTAGTTAACAAAGCAACCGGGGAGGCGGGTTCGTTTTCGTGAAAAAAATCATTCTTACAATCAAAACGTGTGTGAACGGTTCAACGCTAAATACTCCTTCGTATGCTAGTGGCGCGCGCTCTCGAATCCTCCTCGCCCCGCGACGCCTCGCTCGCGCGCGCTCCGCCGTCAGTCTCAAAACAAAAACGCGGACGCGGCGAAGATGCCGACCAACCCGAACTCGCTCACGACCGCGGACGGCGACGACAGCGCGCCGAGGGGAACGAGGTCGACCCTGAGCCACCCCTCCACGACACCCCCGACCGCGGACCCGGCGGCGAGGCCGAGCACGGACAGCGCGATCGCGCGCGTCAGCGTGAGATTCTTCTTCCGAAGCAACCAGACGGAGCCGATCATGGCGAGCGAGAGCTGCACCCCGGGCGCGTCGTCCACCCCGGGCGGCTGCGAGCAACCCTGCGCGAGGACGAGCGCGGCGAGCACGCCCAGCGCGATGCCGCTCTGGGTCAACGTCTCCGGGTCCGGCGCCTCGACCGCGGGGCGGGGAGGGAGCTTGTTCATCATGTCCCTCAACCCCGGGGGGAGCTTCTGTTTCACCGCCGCCCCCGGGCTGAGCACGTCCGCGTACTTCACGGTCTTGTCCGAGACCTCACCCTGCGAGCGCTTCATGAGGCTCCTCATGAGGACGACGTCGTACGCGGCCTCGACCTGTGGGGATGGAAGGGATCGAACTCGTCAGCGTCAGCGCCGCTCAGGGATCGGAGCGAGAAAAAACCCTGCAGCCGGCGCGCGGGCGCGAGGGGTGACGCACCATTTTCAACTTCTCGTCCTGGTCCCCGTACCGAGTCGTCATCTGGTTCTTCGCCTTGACCATGTCCTCGGACGACGCGTTCTCGCTCAGGCCTAGGAACTTGAGCGCGCCCTGGTAGTCCATCGTCGTGCTCTCCGGGCTGCCCCCGTCCGACGCCCTCGTGACGCACCCCAACCCGCGATCGAGGCTCTTCTTTTTCAACTTCGTCGAGAGCTTCGCGAACGCCCGACGAGATCCCACCCGAGCGGGCGGGTTCGATCCGGACTGGACGCTCCAGCTCACGGTCGCGCACGCCGCGCGCGCGCAGATGGTGTTCATCGTCGCCGCGTGCGTTTTTGTCGCTCGCCGCGCCGAAGATAAGTGAGGAACCCCGCGCAAGCTACACGTGATAAAAATATCTCCTGGATTTGATCTCTCGGTGCGGTGCGGGCGACCGAGGACGTCAGAAACGAGATCGACGATTTCTACTCGTATGAGCAAACAGTCTAAAAATGAATCGCCATGACTGGCGACCCGAGCTCGGTCGGCCCTGAGAAACGACGTCGACCATTAGGTTTGCGCGCGGTCGTCTACACGCAGGGTCACACGAGCGCGGGGTGGGTGCGCTCGCGAGTAGATTCCACCGACCGCGGCGCCGACGCGATACGCGAGACGTCGATCGCGATGTCGAACATCCAGCGGCAGAAGTACTCGATCAGCGCGCAGCAGCAGGATGACTGGTGCATCTTTTGCAAATGCTTCGTGCAGAAAAACGCGACCGCGAAGCGGAACCACGAGAACAGCGAGAAGCACAAGAAGAACGTGGAGATCAAGATGCGACAGATCAAGAAAGACGCGCAGAGGCAGCAGCGAGACGAGGAGAACACGAAGAACGCGCTGTTGAGCATCGAAGCGAAAGCGGCGGCTGCATACCAAGCCGATCTCGCAGCGGGCCCGCGCCCAGAGGACACGCACGGGCCCGCGCCGCTGAGCTCGGAAGCGCGAGCGCGATTGCAAGAAGAGCACGCGAAGAAAGAGCTCGAGAGCGCGCTCGAGACGGAGCTGAAAGCGCGAGCGGAGGCGGAGTACCGGTCGCAACAAGAGCGCGGCGTCTGGAAGTTCGACGACCGGTCGTCGTATTACTGGCACGCGAAGTCGTCGCACTACTTCGACCCGAAGAGCGGGATGTACTTCAACACGAAGACGAACGCGTGGCTGAAGACCCCACCGCCGGAGGTTCCACCGCCTCCGAACCCGGCCGCGGCAGCGGTCCCGGAAGCTCCCGCGGTGGACCCGGACAAAGAGGAGTTCCCGCTCGGGCCGTTTTCGAGCTCGAACGCGAAGGCGACGGCGGCGTTGGTCGTGCCCGCGCCGAAGAGCGCGAAGACGGACAAAGAGATCGCCGCCGCGGCCGCGGCCGCGAGCAAGATCGCTGGGTGGTCGCACGCCCCCGCGGCGGCGGCGGCGACGCAGCCTTCCCTCTCCTCCGCGGCGGCGGCGGCGGCGAAGAACCCGCGGTTGAAGGGCACGACGTCGTTGTTCAACCTCGGATACGGCACGAACCATCCGAAGTTCGAGGCCGCGCGCGCGAAGACGCAGGGGGCGGCGCAGCGGGCGTTGGAGGGCGCGGGCGGGCGCCAATTCGTCGCGCAGGACGCGAAGAAACTGGGGATGGTGACGAAGGAAGAAAAGAAGAGGAAGAAGGGCGACGCCGACGCCGCCGGGGGTAAGAAACCGAAAGTGTCCAAGGAAGAGGCGGAGGCTCTGGCGAAGCGAGCCGCGGCGAGGGCTCGCGTCGAGGCGAGGACGATGAGCGCCTTTGGGTTGCAGTGAGTTCCATCGAATCGCTGTTATTAGATTTAGACTAGACTAACGTAGAGTTTCACGGGAACAGAGCGTTCGCCGCCTGACGCAGAGTTTCACGGGAACAAAGCTTTCACCGCTGTTCGCACTTTCTTGACGCTCCCCGCGTTGACTAACATGCACAGCCGCATCGGCGTGAGATAATCGACCGCGTCTTGATCTGCGAATGATAGTTGGACGACGAATGTGATCGTCAGATTATGAAACACGCAAACACGCACGTGCGCGTTCGAACACGAGCGAGCGACAGATACAACTGACGGAGACGGGCGGTTCCATCAGACAAATGCCTCGTTTGTCAATCCTGTGCGACGAATCGCCCTCCGCGTCGTAAAAACTACGAGTGCAGAGGATCAGATTCGTCATCTAATAGTTTTCGTCATCACTTGGAACCGTCCCGCGACCGCGATCTCGAACGAGCGTGAAATGAAACTCGGGTGGTAAGGAAATCAACTGCTCAAGGAAGTCACAGAGCTCCAGCTGCCCTAGCGTGGTTGCTCTGCCTACGATCACTACAAGGTGAAGTGACACTGAGGATCACGACACTCTGACACAAGTGAGAGGCTGCGGACAGACAGAACGCGAAAGACACGACGGAACGGTGAAGTCGAGATCGAGCGCCACTTACCCTCCGCGGTCCGCGATTTCCACTGGAACGACCACTCGCTCTCGGCGTGGAAAAACTCATCCTCCGGGCGCGGGTACACGAGCGCGACTTCCCCCGCGCGTTTGCGCTTCTTCCCCCCCTCGTCCTCGGCCTCGTCGTCCATGTACACGCGCGAGAACACGATGTATTTCTTGAACTTAAACGACGCCCTCAGCTCCTCCGTGGGCTCGTCCTCTTGCGCCCACTCGATCTCGTCGAAGAGCCCCTCCACCAGCGGCGACGCCGTCTCCTGCGGGACGTTGATGACGCGCTCGTTGATGATCAGCCCGACGCCGTTTTCGCTCAGCGCGCTCGCGAGTTTGTCCTGCAGATCTTTCGGGCACTTGTTCTTCAAGTGCGCGCATATCTCCTTGATCGGCGCCGCGTCTTTCCTCGTCTGGAGGTTCATGACGCTCATCACCGCGACGGGGTCGCTCTCGTCCCCCGCGCCTTGGGTTTTCAGGCAAGTCCCGACCGTGCTCTGCTTGATGATCGCGTCGCACAGCTCGGAGCTGCTGAAGAGTTCGCCGTCTAAATAGTTCCCGAGCAGCGCCTTGAGCCCGAGGAAGTCGCTCTCTTTCGGGTCTTGGAACTCGAAATCGACCTGGAAGGGGGAGGGGATGGTGAGCGATCGCGCTGGCGGCGGCGCGTCGTAGGTTATTCGCGCGCGACGTCGTGCGGACGTGGACGGAGGCGAACCGAACTCTCGCGCGAGTACGATCGTGGACCTAGCTAGAGCACACCATGATTTCCTCTTCATCTCCGTCCGAGCCGTCGAGGTCCTCCTCGTCCTCCTCGTCGCTCCAGCCCGCGTCGCTGTCGTCGCTCTCGCTTTCCTCCGATTCTTCCGCCGTCGCTTCGACCTTCTTCTTCGCCGGCGCCGCCTTTTGCTTCTTCGCTTGCTTCTTCTTAGGAGGCATGTTCTACGCTAAGAAAAAAACAAGAGGACCGCCGCCGACGCTCGGCGCTGTCTGCTGCGACCGTGCCGTCGACACTGAGACGTGCGGGCGAGATGATGGCGGCGTGAGTGAAATTGCTTTCCACGTCTGGTGTGGTCGGTTTTTCATCAGGTCGAGTTTCAGCCACAGGGTGGCGTTCTATGTGCTACGTCTTCGCGCGTCGTTCTACTGCTCGTCGTCTTCGTTGTCCGCGTCTTTAACTTTCTCCGGAGGCGCGACGTTCGCGGCCTCGTCCAGCTCGAAGTTCTTCCTCGCCTCCTTGATCTCCTCGTTGATCCTCAGGAGCTCGTTCACGCGCGCCGTTTTCTTTTCGTCGTGGCGAATGATGTACAACAGATCCTCCGTCTTGAGGCTCCCGCGTCGCTCCGCGCACTCCATCGCCCTATTCGCGAAGTTCTCGAGGTACTCGAGGAGCATGTCCTCCACGAGGTCCACGGATTCGTCCAGCGGTTCCTCCACGTCCCCGAACCCGTACATCATGTATTTGATGTCCTTTATCAACAATCCTTTCTTGCTCTTCTTGAGGTCGATCTCCACGTCGTCGTTCGCTCGCGTCTCGGCATCGATGATCTCACCGACCGGGTCTCTGTTCGTCGGCGCCTCCTGTGAATAATGCAAGAAAGAAGAACGCGCGAGTCAGCGCGTGGACGCGAGTTCGAGGGAGCGGCGGCCTGCGACGACGACGACGACGACGTCGCGAATCTCACCTTCTCCGCGCCCGCTCTGCCCCTGCCTCGGCCACGGCCACGGCCGCGACCGCGACCGCGGCCGCCGGTCGCCCCCGGGTCTCCCGAGACCCTGGGTTTCTTCACCTTGGGTTCCTTAGACTTCTCCTTCGTCACGATCGCGGCCATCCCGGTGACGGGCACGCCTGGCGGTCCCTCCATCGCGCCCGTCGTTGTGGTCGAGACGGCGCGGCGTAACCTGCACTGGACAAACGAAAACGACGACGAACGACGCAGGCCGCGTCGGGTCGTCCCCACAACCGGACGCGCCGACGTCACCTCGTCTTCGCCGCTCCAGCGATGGTGACCCAGGCGTATTTGACGTTATACAACGTCGCCCAGGTGCGCGTCGTTCCGGTCCGCGCGCCTCGCCTCGGCGCCGCGCGTTCGCTCTCTAACAATCACATCCAACCTTCTCCTCCCCGTCGCAGACGATAGGGTGGGCGGCCGCGTTAGCGTTCACGTTGCGCTCGATTCTGACGCACGACGGCAGCCTCGCTTCGGTGTACGCGGACGCGGGCGAGTACGTCCGAACGTTCCAAGTCCTGTCCGTCATGGAGGTGTTTCACGCGCTGTTCCGCCTCACGCGGTCGCCGATGTCCGCGGCGTTGATGCAGTGGGCGGGACGGACGCACGTGTTGATCGCGGTGACGCACGCGACGCCGGCGTTGCAGTCGACGCCCGCAGCGGGGGTTCTCAACCTCGCGTGGGCGATCACGGAGGTGATCAGGTACCCGTCCTACGCCATGGGCGCGAGATGTCCGCCGTGGTTGAACTACTTGCGGTACACCGTGTTCATTCCGTTGTATCCGCTCGGCGCGGGAGCGGAGATGAAACTGATGTACGACTCCCTGCCGTCGTTCGCGAAGAGCGAGGCGTACAGCGTCGCGATGCCGAACAGGTGGAACTTCGGGTTCGATTACCCGACGTTCCTGAAGGTGTTGCTTTGCGTGTACCCGCTGCTGTTCTATCAGCTCTACGCGTACATGTTCGTGCAGCGGAAGAAGAAACTCGCCGGAGAAAAGGCGAAGAGCGCGTGAAGACGAACACACGTACGGAAGTAGTTGTACCTAATACTCGTGTATCATACGATAATATCCCTAAAGAACACTCTAGTCGGCGAGTGCGCAGCCTTCAACACGAACGACTTCCCCGCCTCCACGCTCGCGGGCGTCAAAAACTGCAGCGCCTCGTTCCAGCACCGACTGCTCTCCACGGCGCCGCACGTCGCCGTCATCGCCGGGTACGTGCACAGGTCCGCAGGCGCGTCCTCCTCCGTCGGTCGGTTCAGCGTCAGCGTGAACCAGAACACGACCGCGTTCGCGGTCCCGCTCGAGGTCGCGTCGACGACGACGTCGCTCTCGCGTGAGTAGTCCGCCATCGACGCCGGGTCGTCGAGAGGCGCGTCGAAGTCGAAACCGAACACCTCGAACGGCGCCGACAACGGCGTAAACTTCACCCGGTCCGCTCTCACGGACGTGTACTTCTTCACTTCCGGCGGTCGCAGGGTGTCGTACGCGGACCACCGAGACGCGCCGCCGCCGACCGGCGTCGAGCTCGCGGGCATGACGATCGGCTCCGGCTGCGGCGGCATGGACACGACCATCGCGTACACTTTCGCGGCGGCGGGGACGACCAACGCGCCCGGCGCCGCGAGCTCCCTTCGCGCGTGCGCTACCGTGGGTATCACGCCCTCGCCCAAGAGACCGTCGTCTAACACCTCGGACAAAACCACCGTGGGCCTCGCGCCGTCCGCGAACCCGAGCGTCTCCGGGGTCAGGTCTAACGACGACCCGTGCACGACGCGAATCTTCTCCGCGAAGCCGTTCGACGCGAGCACCGCGCGCGCGCACTCGGCCATGTCCCCGACGCGTTCGACGGTGATCACCTCCTCCGCGCCCGCTCGCGCGGCCATCATCGCGAGGAGACCAGACCCGCCGCCGATGTCCACGACCTTGTGCGATCCAGATGCCATGCACTTTTGAATCGCGGCGTCGTACGCGCGGTTCCTTCGCTCGTCGTTGATCATCGGGAAGTGCCACCGCTCGACGGACGCGCTGACGCCTTTCGCGAGGGGGCTCTCGCCCGCGGGCGTCGTCGTCGTCGTCGGTTTCGGCGGCGGCGGGGGCGCGTCCGCTTCCGCGTTCACGAACGTGAAGTGGCCCGTGGACGGATCGTACTTCCCCCGAAGACGCACGGTCGACCCTCGCGTCACGCGCGCCGGCGTCGCGAGGAAGCTCACCATCTGGCGCCGCGATCTCCGCCCTTCGCCGCCGCTGAGGACGCCGCCGACCATCTGACAGTCCGTCCACAGCGCGACCGCGGTGAGCTCGCCGTCCTCGATCGCTTCGAGATCCAGCGCGAGGCACTCCAGGTTCATCCCGTCGAGGCGCGCCTCGCCGTCCTCGCCCATCACGAGCGGAGCTTGCAAGGACACGCGCGCGAGCTCCGCCTCGCGCGTCACCGTGGCGTGTTTGACGTCGCTCAGGCGCACCAAGTCCACCGGGGCTTCGCCTCGAAAGACGTTGAACTCGCTCAGGTCGAACCCGGAGACCGTCCCCAGCGGCGCGCGAACTAAGTCCGTCTGCGCCGGGATGGTCACCCCCAGCGCTCGGACGCTCACGGCGGACGGCAGCACCGTCGCGTCGGGCGCGATCACGTTTTCCCTCGCCTCGATCGCGTCCTCGAACGCCTTGCCGACGCTCGCGATGTCCTCGACGCCGGGGACGAGGAGCACGCGCGCGAACCCCCCGGGCGCTTCTGGGCGCGCTTTCGGGTTCGGACGGTACACCCCCGCGCTCGCTTGGAGGACTCGCGTCACGCCGTCGAGCGCGCACTCCTTCACGCACGCGCGCAGCGCGGATGCGATCGGTCGCCGCGGCTCGAGCACGTGCACGAACCGCGGCTTGGACGGCATCGCGTCGCGCACGATCGCGGACGCGAATATCGGCACGCTCGGGAGCTCGCTCGGGTTGCTTATCACGTACACCGCGCCCTCCGTGGACGCGCACGCGGACGCGATGGAGTCGGACCACGCGCGCTCGCGCTCGTCGTCGTGCAGAGTCGCGAAGTGCCAACTCGTCGGTCGAATGAGGACGTCGTAGAGCATGTACTGCAGGAGCATCCCTCGAAGCCCGCGCTTGGGTTTTGGCTTGACGATCTCGTCATCGGACGAGTCGTCGCCCGGCGCGTCGGCGGCGGTCATCTAGGGCGCGCGGGGGATGACGCGCGCGGGGAAGTGTGCCAACCCGACCAAAAAGCAATCAGATCTAAAAGCGCGAAACGCGCGCCCAGGAAATCGCGTTCGTTCGTTCGTTCGCTGTGGCGGATTTTGAAGCCGCGGCCTCTCTCGCGGCCGTCCACTTGACGGAGCGCCAAGGAGGGTTTGGGCTCTGGAGGCGAAAACATACTCCACGCCGCTTATCATGACGGCGCACCGCGCGAACGCGGTCTAGGAGCGCGAGCAAGCATGAACGATTCGAGCTAAAGCGGCGGGGCCGCGTGCGGCGTGAAGAACAAATCGACGATGCTGAGGCTTCCCACGTCCGCGAGGAGGTTGGCCCTCGCGGTCGTCCTGTTCTTGTCGACGATGGTTCAGCCGGTGGAGCCGGCTACTCGCGGTCACGCGCATGGTGCGGCGAACGCGCGTATCCCTCCAGCGTCCACCGTCCCCGGTCCCCAACCCCCCCCGCGTTCGCTCGCCCGTTCGACGTCGCTCGACTCGACCCCCAAGTTAACGGCGTCATTCCAACCCGTCCAACCTTGCAGGCGCGGTCCTCGAGAGCGTCACACCAGACGTCGGCACCGCGTACGCGTTCACGGACGTCGAGCTGTACGGCACCGGTTTCAGTCGGCACTTGCCCACGCTCGGGTGCAGGTTCGGGGAGAACGTCAAGAAGAAGCTCGCCGTCTCGTCGCGGGCGGATGCCGTCGAGTGCGTCGCCCCCGCGTTGCGGCCCGGGTTCGTCGTCGTCGGCCTCGCGCACGTCACGGGGAAGTCGTACAACCCAGGCCGAGATGACATATCGCGCGAGGCGGGACACAACGTCTTCGAGTACGTCACGCCGTGGCGGATATCGAACGTGAACCCGGAAGAGTTCCCCGACGTCGGCGGCGTCGCGTTATTCGCCACGGGCGCGCACTTCCGACCGGATTTGCTGTGTAACTTCCGCGGCGGGAACTCGTCGGGCGTGTCCACGACGTTCGTGTCGTCCGCGCTCGTGATATGCGAAGCCCAGAGTTCCTCGAGCGCCGGTAAGAGCGCGGCGTTCATGCTGCAGCACGACTCGCATCCGACGCCGGACGGGCAGCAGGCGACGCTCCGCCGCCGCGGCGTCCCGACGGTGTCCCGCGGCGGCCCTCGCGTCGTCGCGATCGGCGGGTCCGTGGCGATATCGTCGTCCGCCGTGGACGAGACGACGCCCGCGATGTTATCGTGGCAGTCGCGGGTAGGGTGCTCGTTCGGGGGCGTCTGGGTCGCTGCCACCGCGGGGGCGACCGCGTTGGACGTGAAGTGCGTCGTCCCAGCGACGAACGTCGGGGAGTTGTTCGTCACGACGAGCGACCTGAACTCGCGCACGCCGCTGCCGTTCTTCGACGACGGCGTGAAACACGCGGGCGAGCCGAAGCACTTGGGAAGGCGCGCGGTGACGGTCACGGAATCACCGGTCGTGAGCGAGTTTGTTCCGTCCGCGGGGACGCCGATCATCCGCGGGACGTCGATGAACGTGGACGTGTACGGCGATCACTTGCACGTCGACACGACGTCCGCGCCGTTGTTGCATCTGTGTCTGACGCTGTCGAGAACGCTGGACGACGTGCGATTGAACTGCGTCGTCGCGATTAACGCGGGAACGAGCGCTCTCGAGGCCGCGAACGCGTTTAGCGTCGGGTTCAACGCGGTCAACGTGAGAGGCGGCGCGAGCGATCGCGCGAACGTCGAGGTTCAGTATATGCTTCAGAGCCCGCCGCAGATCGTGACGGCGACAACGACAGCGGCGAGCGCGGGCGACGTCATCACCGCGATAGGAGAGCACTTCGTGGACGCGATCACGCCGCTGTGGTGCTTCGCCGGGAACTCCATGCGCGCAGCGGACGTCGTGTCCTCCGCGCTCGCGCGTTGCGTCGTGCCGTGGGGGCATCACATGCCGGAGAGCACGCTGCATCGCGCCGGCGCGTCGAGCGCGTTGAAATTCGGCGTCATATCGAGCGAGAACTTGCAGAGCACGTCCAACCTCGTGTCGATCACGTGGTCACCGCGGCCGATGCACGCCACGGGCGTGGTCCCGAACGTCGGGTTCTCGCACGGCGGCGCGCCGGTGTCCGTGGTGTTGGAGAAAGGCGGCGCGAACGCGGCGCGGCAACGCGCGTCGGTATCGTGCCGATTCGGTACGATACATCCGGTGTCCGCGTCCGTCGCGAACGCGGAAGCGATCTCCTGTCTGAGCCCAGCGCTCGCGCCCGGGTCCGTGTCTGTCGGCGCGCCGGTGCCTTCGCTGGAGTACGTCGTCCTCGACGGCGCGGCGACGTTGACGACGGGTTCGATTTCGACCGCGCCGTCCGACGCCGCGGTCGCGGAGTTTTTCTTGTTCAGCTCGGGAATAGATTCTAGAATGGCGATTGGGTGCGCGATGCCGTCGTTGCAAGACGCGCTCGTGCCTGCGCGTCTGAGCGCGGACGGGCGGACGACGTGTCAGTTACCAGCGATGATGAAGCCCGGGTTTAAGACGCTGGACGTCGCCGTCGCGTATTTCGGGTCGCCGAAAAGTTTCGACGGTTTAGTGGAGTTCAATCCACCGTTAGACGTGTGGTCTTCCGTGCCCGCGCCAAACCTGGACACGCACGCGGCAACGCCGTCCAGGGGCGCGGCGAGGTTACACGACGGCATGGAGCTGTCGATAACGCACCCGCCGCCGACGGTGGTCGTGCAGCGGCCGATGACCGGAGGCGAGACGCGACCGGGTGATCTCGTATTCATCGCCGCCCCGGCGGGCGGGTTAGACGCGCGCGCGTGGTGCGTCCTGAGCGTCGGGACCGACGAATACAAGGTCGCAGCGACGTTCATATCGTCCGCGATCGCGGTGTGCGAGACGCCGACGATGGGACACCACGGCGTTCCTTCGTTCGACGCGGTCGTCTCCGTGTGCGCGTCGCACTCGCGGTGCGCGTCTGGAACGAACGCGTCGAGCGTCGTCGTGCTCGGGACTGAGAAGACGGTCACGGAGGTGTCCCCGCGCGAGGGGGGCACGGGCGGGGGGGTGAAGGTGCGGCTGCATCACCGAGGGTTCTCGAATCATCGGGCGTCGTGTAAGATCGGGTCGATCGGGCCGATCGCCGCGGCGAGCGCGTCGAAGGGGGATACCACGGCTGAGCTGGAGTGCGCGACGCCCGCGCGCGCGCCGGGGGTCGTCGCCGTCGCCGTCGGAATGGGCGCGGGATGGGCGGGTGAATCCGCGTTCACGTTCACGTTCGTCGACGACGGCGTCGAAGAGACGACGACGGCGGCGCCGGCGTTGGTTTCTCGCGCCGCGGCGAACGAAGCGAACGCGTTGTCCAGCGTGTTCGATTGCCCCGACGTCGCCGTCGGGGAGATCGCGACCGTGTCGCCGTCCTCGGGCGCTTCCGAGGGCGGCACGGAGATGATCGTCACCGCGGACGTGTCCCCGTCTCGGCAAGGGAGCGAGTGCGGGCTTCTGTTCGCCGCGTGCAGAGTCGGCACGATATGGCCGGTGCTCGGGTACGCGACGCCGCGCGGGGTCGTGTGCGTCGCCCCCGCTCGCGCGCCGGGCTCGGTCGTCGACGTCTCCGCGCCCAAGATGGTGACCGGCGCCGGGCGTCCGTTCGCGTTCGTCGACGCGCTCTCGAAGAACGACACCGAGCCGGCGCTGAACTTCTCTATGTCTGCCACGGAGGTGGCGAAGGCGTCGTCGAGCGCGTTCGATTGCGTCGACGTTGCGGAGGGTGAAGTCGTCGCCGTGTCGCCGTCGTCGAGCGCGAGCTCGGGCGGGACGGAGATCACGCTGACCGCGAGCGTCGCGGCGTCGCGACCGAGCGGGAGCTGCGGCATCCTCTTCGCCGCGTGCCGATTCGGAACGACGTGGCCGGTGCTGGGGTATCAGTCTTCTCTAGGCGTCGTGTGCGCGTCTCCCGCGCGCGCGCCGGGTTCCGTGGACGTCTCCGCTCCGAAGTTGGTGACGGGCGGCGGGCGGCCGTTGCTGTACCGCGGCGTCGACGCGACGACGGACGAGAAGACGCTCGCGCCGAAGGCTGACGAGCTCGTGGACGTGCACGTCAAGATCACGCCGAAGAACTCGGACTCGGGGGCGTTGGTAGACGCGACCACGGCGACGGCGATGTCGCGGCTCGTCTCGTGCGTGTTCGAATCGCCGGTTCGATCCGCGGCGCCGTGGCTCGTGGCCGCGACCGCGCACGTCATCTCGAGCGTCGTGACCAGGTGCGAGATACCGACGACGATGCCCGTGACCGGGGTCACCGTCGTGGAGAAGTCGTCCTTGCGTGCCGTGGACGCGACGGCGAAGCACTTCAGCGCGTACCGCGAATCTCCCTCGTGCGAAATCTCCAGGCTGTCCACGACGTTCGGTTCCACGACGGGCGGCTCGGTCACGCGAGTGGACGCGCGCTGTCTCGCGGGCGCGACGCTGACGAGCATCGACGCGAGAGTGGGATGCCGTTACGGCACGATCGGGCCGATCACCGCGTCCATGAGCGACGGCGACGACGGGAAGATTCAGTGCGTCTCCCCGGGTAAAGTCGCGGGCGTCGTCGCGTTCGCGCTGACGACGAACTGGCGCGACGCCTCTTTCGAGCCGGCGAGCGGCGTCCCCGCCGCGACGTTCGCGTACCTCAACGACGAGACGCGGACGTCGGACGCGGAGGACGAGACGCTCGCGCTGCGGCAGTCCCAGTCCCAGAACGCCCTGCCGCTCATGTCCAACGTCGTGCCGTGGCTCGTGTGGGGCGGGAACCAGCTCGTGCACGTCACCGGAAGAGACATGCCCGTGGGGTTCGACGCGGTGTGCCTCGTGGGGTCGTCGCTCGTCGCCGCGGTGCCGATTTCCTCCGCGCTGACGCTGTGCGATCCGTTTCCGATGTCGACCCTCGATCGCGTCTCGAACGCGCACGTCGCGGGGAGCATGCGAGAGGTCCAGCTCGCGGTGACGTCGCGCGACGCGCATTCCATCGCGCGCGCGCAGAACGTGTCGCAGATGAAACTCCCGCTCATGATCATCTCCGCCGCGGACGTCGTCGGCATCGACGTGTTCAACGGCTGGGAGCACGGCGGGAGCCACGTGAACGTCGAGCTCGGGGGCTGGGCGCCGACGGGGCTGATCGACTGCCACTTCGGCACGGTCGCGGTGCACGGTCGAGAGGGCGGCGGCGCGGGATGGCAATCGCGCGCCGCGATGGGGAGAACCGGGGAGTGGTGGTCCGAAGCCACGGTCGCGACGGACGTCGAGTGCGTCACGCCCGCGCACTCCTCGGGGCGCGTGCCGATCGGAGTTTCGCTCGCGCACTCGACGTCGCCGACGTACGGGAAAGTCGAGTATCTCTATCTGTGATTCGAATGGTTTCGTGTTACACGTATGCGCAAGGGACTACGGCGTCTTTCGCCTTCCCTCGCGTAGTAGTCTAGGAGTAGTTTGTTAAGGGCTCATCAAATGCCGTAGTAGTCGTCGTCCGATTCGTCGTCGGCGTAGAATTCGGAAGCCCAGTGGGAGGATTGCCTCCCCGTCGAGCTCGTGCGCTGTTGAAAGTCGTAGTGCGAGTACGCGCCGCTGTCGAACGGATCCGAGTACGTCGACCGCGACGACGCGTACGCGTCTTGCCTGTCCGCCCTCGCCTTCGCGGTCGCCCACTTCGCCTTCTCCGTGGGGTTCGTGAGGATCCGCTGCGCCTCGCCGACGAGCTTGAAGAGCTTGCTCGACATCTCCGCGCGCGCGGCGGCGACGCGCGCGCTGACGCCGCCTCTCCCAGCCTTGTCCGGGTGATGCGTCAGCGCGAGCTGCCGGTACGCTTTCTTGATGCTCGGATCCGCCGCCGTCGCGGCCGCGTCCACGCCGAGGAGCTTGCACCAGTTCACCGGGCGGCTGTTCTTCGCCCTCGCGCTGACGGCTTTTAAATTCGTCCGCGCCTGCGCCTCCTCGCTCCCTTCCAGCGGCAGCTTCATCATCGTCTTGTACGCCGCCTCCGCGTCAGAGAGCATGTCGAGCTCGGTGTACAACGTCGCGAGGCGGCTGTGCGCTTTCACGAACGTCGGCGCGATGCTCACCGCGGTCCCCGCGGACGACAGCGCGTCCGCGAACCTCCCTAGCGCTTGCTCGCATGCGCAAATGTTCGAAAGGAAGAGGCCTTCGAGCATCGGCGCGCCTTTCGCCATCAAAAGCGACTCTTGGTACATCGCCAGCGCGTGCTGGTGGTTCCCTTGGAAGAACGCGTCCCTGCCTTCGTCTTTAAACTCCGAGACCTTGTTCGCGCGGTCGAGGAGCTGCGACAGACCTTCGGGGTCGGGGATGGACGCAAGCTCCGCGAGCGCGGCTTCGTCCTCGTTTTCGTCTTCGTCGTCGTTTTCGTTTTCGTTCGCGTCGCCGCCCGCTTCTTCGCGTTTCTTGTTCTTCTCTTCCGCCGCTCTCAGCGCGGGTAGCATCTGCAAAAGGTCGACCACGTGCTCGCCCGCTTCGACGCACGACGTGACGTTCCCGAGGTCGAACTGCAGGCGCACCTCCAGGGCTTTCCTCCGCGCGTTGACGCTCTTCTTCCCGTTCACGATGGCCTGCGCTTCCTCGATCTTCCCGACGAGCCTCAACGCCTCCGCGCGCAGGGTGATAAAGTCCGGCACCGCGGGCGCGATCACCATCGCGACGTCGAGGTCGTCCAGCGCCTTCGTCGCGGCGGCGTGCACGTCGAACGCGGGGTCGGCGTCGGCGCCGCAGCGCGTCGTGATCTCCGCGCGTTTCAACGCCTCCCCGACGTCCGTCATCGCGCCCTCCGCGATTTCCACGTCCCGCAGCACGTTCTTCGCCTCCGCTTTGCTCTGCAGCTCCGCGTTCGCGCGCGCGATGACGTCGTTCGCTTCTTGCCTCGCTTCCACGAAGTCGCCGAGCTGGAGCAAACACCGCGCCAGGCGCACCTGCGCTTTCGTGTGCGTCCCGTCCAGGCGAAGCGCGGCGCAGCAATCCTCCGCCGCCGGGAGCGGCTTCCCGATCATCAAGTTCGCCGCCGCGCGGTTCGTGTGCAGCCCCACCTTGATCGTCTTCACGCTCTCCGTCTCTTTCGCCTCCTTGCCCGCGTCGATCGCGGCGTCGTACCACCGCAGCGCTTCGAGGTAGTCCCCGTTCCGGTACGCGTCGTTCCCGACGAGCCGGTCGCGTTCGACGGACGCCGTGATTATCTTTTGGTGCTGCTCCAACGCGGCGTTCAAGTCCTCGTCCGTCGCGTCGGGGGACAGAGATATCCCGTCCACGTGCTTCCTCGCCGCCGCGAGATCCCCGAGCTTCACGCAGCAGTTCCCCGCGCGGGACAGCGCGCGGACGTTGCACGGGTTAATCTCGAGCACGAGTTCGCACTCCGTGAGCGCGTCGCGCATCCGTCCGAGCGCCATGAGCGCCGCCGCTCGGTTCGTCCGCAGCGTGAGATGCGACGGCTCCTCTAACGTGATGCCGCACGACTCCAACGTGTCGATCGCGTCCTTGTAGTGCCTCTCCGCGTCCAAGCTGTTCCCGAGTCTGTACGCCTCGTTCCCTTTCTGCCGCCACTCGTCCGCGCGTAGGATGGCCTTCGCCTGTCTCTCCGCGAGGCCGCGCGCGGCGTCCTCCTCCTCCCGTCGCGCGCGCTCGTCCTCGATGAGCTTCTCCGCGACGCCGACGTCCTCCCACGCCTGATGCGCGCGTCGTTGGAACGCCTCTCTCTCCGCCTCCGCTTTCTGCAGCGCCTCTTTCGCGTTCCGGACCTCCTCCTCGGACTGCACGAGCTTCAGCTCGAGCTCGACGTGATGCAGCTCCGCGCGGCGCAGGTTCATCTCGAGCTCCGCGTCGACTTGCCTCCTCGCCTCCGCTTCCTCGTCGTCGCCCGCGTTCTCGCGCTCGAGATTCGCGGCGTCGGCGTCGTCGCGGAACGAGCGATCCGCGTCCTCTCCGTCGAACTCGCCGTCGAGGTCGTACTCGTCGTTCCAATCGTCGTCCTCGAGGTCGGCGCCGTCGTCCAGGCCGAGCCTCGTCATCGTCGCCGCGAGCTCGTCGCGCGCGGACGCGGTCGCCTTGGCCGCGTCGTCCGCGGCGACGTTCGCTTTCAGCGCGTCGTTTTCGTTCTCGCCGTCGTCGGAGACGTCCGGCGTGTGCGGCGCGATGTCCGCCGCCTTCGACGTCGCGTCTGGCGCGTTCGCGTTCAAATCCTTCGACGCGACCCGCGGCTCGAGGAGAACCTTCTTCGCGTTGACGACCGGCGCGGCCCCTGACGCGGTCGTCGCCGCCGGCTTCACCGGGTCGTCCATCATCGCCCCGACACCGCCCGCGCGCGCCTTCGCCGCCTTCGGTTTCGCCATCGCGTGCGTCGCGCCGTGTCGCCGTGCCCCGCGCCCCGCGTTGTGCTCTGTTGACCGCCGCTTCCATCGGATCCAACGAACACCGCGGCTGGATCGATGTTTGAAAACGCGAACAGAAACAGACGACGAAATCTCGGGTCGGCACTTTCGACGCGCGGAGAGGACGAGCGCGGCGGCGACGCGGGGATGGCCGAGGCGTAGACGCGCGAAGAGCACGGGAGAGACGTTCGATTAGATAAGAAACCTCTCGGACGTCATGCCGCGGGAAATCATCACCGTGCAGGTCGGGCAGTGCGGGAACCAGATCGGCTGTCGCTTCTGGGAGATGGCGCTGAACGAGCACGCGGCGTACAACGCCAAGGCGCGGTACGACGAAGCCCTGAGCAGCTTCTTTCAGAACGTGGACGCGCGTCGCGACCCGCCCGTGAACGTCCCCGTGGGAGACCCGATACGCGCGCTGAAAGCGCGCGCGGTCGTCGTGGACATGGAAGAGGGCGTCACGAACGAGCTCCTGACCGGGCCGATGCGAGACGTGTTCGATTCGAAGCAGTTCATCACCGGCCAGAGCGGCTCCGGGAACAACTGGGCGTGCGGGTCGCACCACTACGGCCCGATGTACCGCGAGAGTCTCTTAGAGCAAGTCCGTCGGCCGGTCGAAGAGGCGGACTCGCTGCAGAGCTTCATGTTGCTTCACTCCCTCGGCGGCGGCACCGGGAGCGGGCTCGGGTCGTACCTCCTCGCCGCGCTCGCGGACGAGTACCCGGACGTGTACCGGTTCAGCGTGTCCGTGTTTCCCTCGGACGACGACGACGTCGTGACGTCGCCGTATAACGCGATGCTATCGTGCGCCGCGCTCGCGGAGCACGCGGACTGCGTCTTACCCGTGGAGAACCAGGCGTTGATGGACATCGTGCAGTCGATCGAGGCCAAGTCGAAAAACGCGTCCCCGTTCGGCGGACGGAGCGGCGGCGTCCTCTCCGGGTCGTCCCTCAGCGGCGTGGACGGCGGCGACGTCGCCGGCAGAGCAGGGCACGGGGGGAAGCCGTGGGACGGGATGAACGGCATCGCGGCGAATTTACTTCTGAACCTCACCGCGGGGATGCGGTTCGACGGCGCGTTGAACGTGGACATCAACGAGATCACGATGAACTTGGTGCCGTTCCCGCGGTTGCACTTTCTGCTGTCGTCGATGTCTCCGGTCGTGACGCCCGCGGACAGAGGGATGACCGTCCCCGCGCCGAGAACTTTGGATCAGATATTCTCGGAGGTGTTCTCCACGGACCGACAGCTCGCGAGCGTGGACCCGAGACGGAACACGTACATGGCGTGCGCGTTGCTCATGCGCGGCGCGGTGAACATCTCCGACGCGAATCGAAACGTGGAACGGTTGAAGAGGGGGTTGAAGATGGCGCACTGGGTCAGCGACGGGTTCAAGGTTGGGCTGTGCGACCGCGCGCCGGTGAACTCGCTGTACAGCGCGACGTGTTTGGCGAACAACTGCGCGATGCAGAAGCCGCTGAGCGCGATCTGCGAGCGGTTCCACAAGCTGCGGAGGAAAAAAGTGTTTTTGCATCACTACACCGAGTACATGGACGTAGAGGACATCGACGGCGCGGCGGCGAGCATCGGGAGCTTAGCGGAGGAGTACGCGCGCGTGGACGCGAGTCGCGCACCGGACGCGGTGCCCTCCATCGCGCCGCTGGGGTTTCGGTGACGGGGGGCGGCGCGCTGTTACGTTGTGTCACCGCATCTTATTCAAAACACCGCTCGCAGTCTTCGACAAGACTTCAAGATGCCCTCTCTAACCGAGCCCAACGTCGTGCTCGCGTGATGCGCGACCGACTCGACACGTTCTCGCGACTCTCCGCCAACGTCCGTCGTTGGTCGCGCGCTGTGACGCCGCGCCCCGGGCGCGTTCTTCCGTCGTCGTCCGCCAATCTGGTCGAACTCTTCTCCGCCTCCTCCACAATCTTCTAAGTTTAAACCCCCACCAATCCAGGCACCCCCAGCCGAGCCTACCCTTGCGCGTACCTGCGCGTCCACTCCGTCGCCGTCTTGTCGTGCGCGGCCTTATCGTTCAGGAGCTGCTGCGCGATCGTCCCCACGAGCGGATCGTGCGGGTTCGCGTCCGTGAGCAGCGAGCAGATGGACAGCAGCACCTTCGAGATGGTGAGCGCGGGGCTCCACTGATCTTTAAGAATGTCGAGGCAGATCTGGCCGCTGCTGTTCACGTTGCAGTGGTAGATGCGCGTCCTGAACGTCACCTTCGGGGGCTTGAACGGGTAGTCCGTGGGGAAGTGAATGTCCAGGAAGAAGACGCCGCCCGCGTACGGGGACCCGCCCGGGCCCATGATGGAGGAGACCCACTCGTACAGGTTGTCGCCTTTCGGCCCCGCGCTGCAGTTCGTCGGGGGCTCGAGCGAGATCTCCGCGAGCTCCTTCTGGATGCGCTTCGCCGAAGAGCTCATCGAACCTTTCGACATCGTGACGTGTGAGAACGCGCGCGCTCTTCAAACGGGGATGACGTGCGCCCGCGAGTGGTGCGCGCTCGAATGTGACGTCGCGTCGCGTCGCGCGTGGGGAAGTTTGAAAAGTTTTTTGCCGCGGTCCAGTCGCGGTCACTGACAGGCAGACAGGCTGACAGGCGGCAGGCAGGCTGGTGTTCATCACATCTCGCTACAAATCCATTCGTTTTCTCTCGCACGTCAGACCGCGACGCCCGCCTCCCTCCCCTTGCGCACGAAACTCCCGGTCAACTGCCCGCACGCGGCGTCCGCCTCGAGCCCGCGCGTTCTTCGAACCGTGAACGTCACCCCCCGCTCCTTCGCGAGCGCGTCCGCGAACCGCTTCACCGCGGTCTTCGACGGCCGCGCGTGCGCGTCCTCCGCGCCCGTCACCGGGTTCCACGGGAGCAGGTTCACGTGCGACCCTCTCCCGACGCGCGTCCGCAGGAGCCGCCCCAGCGCCCTCGCGTGCTCGGGGGAGTCGTTCTCGCCCGCGAGCAACGTGTACTCGAACGTCAGACGTTTCCCGGTCGACTTTTTGTACAGACGGCAGTCCTCGAGTAAGTCGTCGACGTGGTACGCCTTCGCGCTCGGTATGAGCTTCTCCCTGAGCTCCTGCGTCGGCGCGTGCAGCGACACCGCGAGCGTGGCCTGGAGCTTGTGCGCCGCGAGCTTCGAGAGCTGGTTCGGGACGCCCACGGTGGATATAGTGAAGTATCTGCCTCCGATGCCGACGTCCCTGTTCAAGCACCGGTGCGCGCGTAAAACCTCTTTCAAGTTCATGAGCGGCTCGCCCATGCCCATCATCACGACGTTCGTCGCGCGGCGGCCGAAGACGTCCTCGAGCGCGAGCACTTGGTTCACGATCTCGTCGGAGGTCAGATTACGCTTGAAACCCTGCCTTCCGGTCGCGCAGAACGAGCAGCGCATCGCGCACCCGACCTGAGAGGACACGCACACGGTGAATCGCCTCCGTCTCGTCTCTCCGACCTTTTCCCCTCCGCCGTCGCCGCCGCCGCTCGCGGCTTTGGCTTTCGCCGCCGCCTCGAGCTCTTCGCGCCTCTCCTTCTTCTTCAATCGCGCGGCCGCTTTCATCCTCTCGTCTCGCTGCACTTTCAACCGACCGAGACGCACCCACCCGTCTTCGTCCGCGGCGTCGTCCAGGTCCACCGCGTCTTCGCCGTCGTCTTCGTCTTCGTCTTCGCCGTCGTCGTCGTCGTCGTCGTCGTCGTGCTCGTCGCCGTCCTCGTACAGGGCGTAGCCTTCATCCGCGTCCCTCAGCGTCTGCACGTCGTTCATCTCCTCCGGGATCCCGACGGCTTCGATGACGCTGCCGCATCGTAACTTCAGGAGCACTTTTTTGGTGCCGTCCGGGGCGGCGACGACGTCGATCGGACGCACTCGTCCGACGTGGACACCGGACGCGCGAAGGGATGAACGAAACGCTTCCGGGATCTGCGTTATCGCCTCGATGGCCTCCTTACGATGCGAATACACCGCGTCGTGCAGCTGCTTGCCTCGGTACCCGGGCTGCCCGTGCTCTTTCGCGAGCTTCGTCAGGGCGTCCACGCCCAGCCCGAGCAACGGCGTGCGATGCGCGTCGCCGTCGTCGTCGTCCGCGACGCGCGAGGACGTCGACGCCGGCCGGCTCCTCGCGATGGATTCGAGCAGCGCGGTCGACACGACGCGCGCGCATCCCTCGACGCCGCCTCGCCGTAGCAGCGACCCGGCCACCGCGAGCGCTCGCATCGAACAATGGCGAGACGCGTCGAGCGCGGGCGAAGAACTACAACCTAATCTACGGGCGGAGAGTTTTCGATCGGCGCGGCAGGCAGACGACGACGCGAACGATATGATATGTTGTATACATCGACAACGCAGAGATTACGCTATCATACAGTGATGTGTTGTCGTTCGCTTCTGCGATCGCGCGCGCGAGCTCAGTTCTTCAACTCGAGCTCCGATATCGAGTTCACGGCGTCGAGGCGCTTCTTCTCCGGCGCCTGTTTCGCCTTCGCGGCTTTCGACTCTCGATTCGACTTGCTCTTCTCGAGCTGTTGCGTGCGCTCGTTGATGATCGCCCCCATCTCGCCGTGCACGCCGTAATCGTGCTCTAACACCCACTGCATCTGATTCGAAGAGAGCACGAGCACCTTCATGTGCGTCACCGCGCGCACGTCCGCGCCGCGTCTCCCGCCCAGCCACTTGTTCTTCACGCGCAAGAGCGTCGCGACGTTGAGCACGCCTCTCGTGGTGCTGCTCAGCTCTCGCTTTTTGTTCTTCTCCCCCTTCTTCTTGCCGCCGTCCTCGATTTTCGCGTCGGACACGGTGTCGATGTCCGCCACGCCGGCGCCCTGCTGCGTCTTCACGCCCATCTCGCCGACGAATTCGCCCGCCGTGCGCTCCGCGACTTTTTCCTCTTCTCCGTCCTCGGTCCTGACGACGACCTCGCACGTCCCCTCTTTGATCAAGAACACCTCCTTCGCGCGCTCGCCTTGGCGGATGAGCAAGTCCCCGGGATCGTACTCCCTCGTCTCGAGATCCGAACCCATCTTCGTCTCCGCGAACCGCTGCATCCGCGAGCGGTTGATGGTCTTGTCCATCCCTAAATTTTTCGACGACAGCGCGCCGGAGATCCACTTG
Source organism: Micromonas pusilla CCMP1545 (assembly GCF_000151265.4). Classification (NCBI taxonomy): domain Eukaryota; kingdom Viridiplantae; phylum Chlorophyta; class Mamiellophyceae; order Mamiellales; family Mamiellaceae; genus Micromonas; species Micromonas pusilla. The sequence continues at coordinate 892,831 of NW_003315887.1, forward strand.
TGCTCGAGCGCCTCCACGGCGGTGAGCCGGCTCACCGCGTCGTGATCGAGCAAGCCCTTGATGAGGTCCATCCCGGCCGCGGAGATGTCCTCCGAGGGCTCGTGCATCTTCCCGCGCGTGATGCGCTTGTACATCGCCTGCTCGTCCTCTTCGTAAAACGGCAGTTCGCCGCACAGGAGCGCGTACATGATGCATCCCGCCGCCCACATGTCCACCGCGGGGGTGTACTGCTGCCCGGCGATGACCTCGGGGGCGACGTACGCGGGGGAGCCGCACTGCGCGCTGAGCTTCCCTCTGGCGTTCCTCATCTTCTTCGCGAGGCCAAAGTCCGCGATGCGCACGGAGTTCAGGTCGTTCGGGCGCGCGAGGATCAAGTTCTCGAGCTTCAAGTCTCTGTGCGCCATCGACTTCTCGTGTATGCTCTCGAGGCCGATGAAGAGCTGCTTCATTATGCACGCGGCGTCGCGCTCTTGATAGCTCCCGAGATCCATGACGGCTTCGAGTAACTCGCCGCCTTCGAGGAGTTCCATGATGACGTACACGATCCTCTTCGTCTGGTAAAAGTCGTACACCTTCACGATGTTCTCGTGCTGGATCGACATCGTGAGTCGAATCTCCTCCGCGATCTCGTCCATCGTCATCCCTTCGTCCGCGTCCCCGTCCTTCGCGACGTTCATGATCTTCACCGCGTACCGCTTCTTCGTCCTGACGTGCGTCGCTTCCTTCACGACGGCGAACCCGCCGGTGCCGAGGACGTTCCCGAACGAAAAGTCCGCGAGTATCGCCGTCGTGATCCCGCCCGTCGTCTGGTGCCGTCGCGGCGGGTTCGGGTACGTGAACGTGTGATCCGGGAGATCGGCGACCTCGACGTAGGCGCCGCCTCCGCGCGACGACGCGCCGCGGGAGCTGGCGTCGTTCGCGCCGTCCGCGGGCTCGATCGCGTCCTTGACGACCCGCGTCGCGTGCTTGCTCGCGGTGCACCCCATGACGTCGCCGCCGTCGCCTCGCCACTACTGTGGTCTACGCACGTGTCCGCAGAAAAAATAACAAATCGGGTTTTCGACCGCGGACTCGACGGGGGGACCGCTCGCACGCCGCGAGTGGCGTGGATCGCGCGCCGCGGACGCGCGCGGAACGAACGGTGATGCTCGGCGCCCCCGGCGAATATCGGTCCAGACCCGCGCCCTCGCGGCCGTGAGAGTGCCGCCTCGCGGGCGGAGGACAAGTTTTTGGTGTTTTTGGTGTTTTTGGTCCCTGCGCAGAGCCGCGCAGGGACCGGGCGGGGGATTGAAAAAAGAAAAAAAAAGGAAATTTAATCAAAGAAGCTGACAAGCGCTGCGCGCTTGCGAAACGGCGGCGTCTCGGTGCCGAAGAGAAGCTCGACATCACATCCACCAGCGCGTCGTCGGTCGCGACGGTCGTCGCGCGCGATGCCGCGAACACGAGGAGGCGCGGACACGACGCCGACGAAGGATCCTCCCGCGGCGAAGAAGACGCCCAACACGGCGAAGAAGACGCCCGCGGCGACGGCGAAGAAGGCGGACGCGAAAGTCGACGATGTCGCCGAAGCGAAAGCGCCGCCGACGACGGAATCCGCCTCGAAGCCGCCGAAAGCCGAGGGGAAGCGCAAGCCGAGGACGCCGAAAGGAAATCGACCGGTGACCGCGAAAGCGCCCGCGGAGAAGGCGACAGAGCTCGCGACGCCCGGGGTGACGAAGAAGAAGAAGAAGAAGGTGAGGAAGCCGAAGACGCCGACGAGCGGCGGCGGTTCGATGGCGCCGAAATCCAGCGCGGGCGGGGACGGGAAGTGGAAGCCCGGAGACTGGGCGTGCGCGAAGTGCGGGATGCACAACTTCCGCGGGAAAGACGCGTGCTTCCGCTGCAAGTACGCGCGCGCGAACTCGTTGAAAGCCGCGAGCGCGGAGAGCGCGATGGCGTACCTCAAGAAGCGAGAGGAGGACGGCAGCGGCGCCGTCGGCGCCGCCGTCGACGCGGTGCAGCACCAGTGGCTGATGAAACATCACGGGATGAACCTCGTGAACGACGCGTGTTTCGACGTGTACGTCCCGTACGTGAAGCAGCTGGACGACGCGCACAAGTGGCAGATCCTTAAGGCGGCGCGGTTAGCGGTGACGAGGGCGCAGAGGTTGGTGGACGCGTTGGCCGACACGCCCGAGACGGCGGCGCCGACGAAGAAAAAAGAGCCCCCCCGCCGCGACGGCGGCGGCGGCGGGGGCGGGGGCGGGGACGGCTCGGCGAAGAAGAAGAAGAAGAAGAAGAAGAACAAGAGCGGCGGCGGCAACGGCGGCGGCGATGAGGGGAAGGCGGGCACGCCGCAGGAGAAATCGAAAAAGCGCGAAAGGGAGGAGGACGGCGGCGGGGACAAGAAGGAGCACAAGTCGAAAAAGGCGAAGAAGGCGAAGAAGGAGAAGCGCGACAAAAAGGACAAGAAGTGACGGCTATCGACGCTCGCGTTTCGTTGCATTAAAACTTCATCTTAACTCTCGTTCGTCGCGTCGCGTGCGTACCCCCCTCCCCCTCCCATCCCGGCGTCCCCGCCCACCTCCTCTCACAGATCGTCCGCGTTCACGGTCGCGGAGAACATCTCGTCCGTAGGCTCCAAGAACGCACCCGCCGCCATCGGCGCCGGCGACGACGCGATCGGCGGCTTCCCGCGTCCCATCGTGACCCCGCTCGCGGCGAAACCGCCAAACCCGCCGGCGCCGGAGCCGCCGAAGCTCATGCGCTTCCTAACCTCCTCGGCGACCGCGACGCTCGGTCCGCCGCCGCCGTTCGAGACGTCGCCGAACGGGCTCCGGCTCCGCGCGCCGCCGTCGCCGCTGTCGACGGATCGCAAGAGCCCCTCCGCGCGTCGTCGTGCGTTTCGGCACGTGTCGATGAGCGCTGACGGCGTCTGCGTCGCCGGCGCCGCCGCGCTCTCGACGTCGACGCCGCCCGGGACCGTGCTCGGGCCCGGCTTCTCGTTCGACGCCGCGGCGGACGCGGACCCGGCGTCGCTGCCCGGGGTCGCGTCGTCGAGCGGCGCGGCGGCGGCGATGGCGCCCGCCGCCACCGCCGCCTCGAGTCGCGTCTTCTCGGACGCGTACTCAGCCTTTTTCATCTCGAGCTGCTCCTCCGCTCCCGCGCCTTCGGCCTCCTCGAGCTGCTTCATGTCCTTCTCGAGGACGTACAGCGAGAAGAAGGGGCACCGCTTGTGCGACTTCTGGTGCCCCTCAACGCGAGTGTCGAAGAACGACGCGCACGCGGTGCACGCCGGTTTCTTCAATTTCATTTTTTTCCCGCGCCCGCCCACCACCGCGGGGGTCACGCACGTCTCGTCCCACTCCGGGTCGTTCGCCGCGGCTTCGTCCTCGCCCTCGGAATCGGACTCGGACATGTCGTCGTCGTCCAAGAACGTCGGCGCGGACTTCTTCTTCTCCGGCTTCGCCTCGTCCTCGGCCGGGGACGCGCTCAACGACGACGGACCGACGGCTTGCCACGGCGGCCGCGTCGCGGGTTGCTTCTTCGCGCCGGCGCCCGTCTTCTTCTTCAGCTGACGGAGCACCGCGTCCGCTTCCGCGACGACGTCGCCGCCGGGGGTGACGCGCGACATCGCCTCTTTCAGCGCCGGAAGCGCGGCGAGGAGCTCCCCTGGCGCGGCGCCCTCGCCGTTCACGGCGTTCACGCGTTTCCGCGCCGCAGCCGCGGCGTTGAACATCAGCACGAGGAGCGATCGCGCCTCGCCCAGCGACCGCACGCGCTGCCAGCGACGCATCCCACCTCTGGTCTCTTCTCTCTCCTCGCTTCGATACAGGCGCTCTTGAAGCGCCGCGATCTGCTCCGTGACCGCGCGCATCTCTTCCTCGACGGCGGCGTCGTACTGCGACGTCTCGTTCGAGCTCGGCGTGGAAAACGACGCCTTCCCGGGCGACGCGAGATGAGGAAACCGGCGGCCGAGCGCGGCTCTCTGCGCGAGCGACTCCTCCAGCGCCGCGCGAAGCTCAGAGCGCTCGACCGCGGAGGCGATCTCGTTCTCGATCCACGCCTTCCTCTCCGCGAGGCCCAACCCGGTGCCGGTGCCGGCTTTGTCGTCTCCGGCGGCGGCGGCGGCGGCGGCGGCGGCGGGCGCGGTCGCCGCGGTCGCGGCGGCGGCGGCGGTTTTCTTCCTCGAGTTCGCCTTCGCCGCCGTCTGCAACGCGCGGAGCTGCTCCCTCGCGCTCGCAGCCTCCTCCGTCTTTCGCCGCAACACCGCAGCCTGCCTGTCCACCGCAGCCTGCGCCTTTTGCGCGGCCGCGGCGTGCCTCCTCCCGTCCTTCCTCGCCGCCTGCAGCGCGCGCTCGGCTTCGCGTTGTCTGTTGACGCCCTCCTTGGCAGCCTTCTCCATGCGACGCACGAGATCCACCCGCGCGGCGCGAAGGCGCTGGATGTCCGCCTGGAGCGCCTTCGCCGCCTGGTCGCTCTTCTCGCGCAGCCGCGCGGCTTCTTGGTGCTTCGCCGCGAGCCTCTGGACCTCCTTCAGCCTCTTCTCGAGCTCGGCCATTCGACCGCGGTTCTTCGACTCCACGGCGAGTCGGATGTCCTCGCCGTGCTTCGCCGCGTCCGCGAGCTCCGCCGCGAGCGCGTCCCTCTCCGCGGCGAGCTCGGACTTCTCGCTCTCGAGCGACGCGAGCAGCCGCCCGTACTTCTCGCGGAGTTCCTCGACGTCGTCTTGCATCGGCGTCCCCGGCGTCGGCGCCGCCCCGGGGGTTTGGGACTTCACCGCGCTGTCCACCTCCGCCTGGAGTCGCCGCGCCGCGCTCGACATCGCGCGCATGCGCGCCTCTTTCGCGCGAAGATCCCTCTCCACGCCCGCGAGCTCAGCCTGAAGCTCGTCGTTCGCGGCATCCTCCGCGTCGTCGACGATGTCGTCCTCCTCCTCGTCGATGTCCGCGTCGTCGTCGTCGTCGTACGGATCCGCCGCGGCGTCGTCGTCGATGTCGTACGACGCCGCGGGGTCTTCGCCGTACGGGTCCGACCGCCCTTCGTACGCGGCCGCGAGCTGGTGCTTGAGCCGCTGCTGCTCCGAACGAAGCGCTTGAATCGTGCTGAGGTAGCCTCTGATCACGTTCGTGCCGCCGTCGTCCTCGGCGTTCGACCCCGCGTCTTCGAGTTTCAACCTCAGGCGGTCGCGTTCCACCGTCGCGGCGAGCTCGTTCGCCTGGCTCGCCGCCGCGGCTTCCTCCGCGGCGACGACGTCCGCCCGCAGACGCGCAGCCTCCGCCTCCGCGCACAGCGCGCGAGCTTCCATCGCGTCGAGCTTCGCGCACGTCGACCCCGGGGCGAACCCGTCGCCCTCGTGGCGCGTCCCGGGTCCGACGCCCTCGACGCGGAGCTTCGCCACCTCGGCGCGCGCGGCGGAGAGCGCGCGTCGAAGCCTCGCCACCTCCTTCGACGCGCCCTCGTCGAAGTTCACCGTCGTCTTGTTGATGATGTTCCGCGCTCGGTTCGCGTACTTGAGCGTGCTCATCGTCTCGTCCAGGTTGGCGTCCGCGGGGGAGATGCACGCCACCATGACCGTCCGCGAGTTCCCCCCGAGGGAGTCCTGCAACAGACGCGTCAGCTTCGAGTCGCGGTACGGGACGTGCCCGCCCGCGTGGCGTCGCTTGTCGTCCCCGAGCGCGCTGATCACGTTCCCGAGTGCGAGCAGACCTTTGTTGATCTGGATGCCCTCCTTCAGGCGCTGCCCTTCCGCTTTCGTCCGCTTCGCGCGTTCGCTCCCGGCGAGGTCGACGAGGTGCATCTTCGCTCTCGTGACGTCCGCGGGGTCTCGGCCTCTTCGTTCGACGTGAATCGTAAATATCGCGTGCGACCTGGACGACCGGTGGTTCATCCCCGTCGCGGCCGTCGCCCTCGCGGCGCTGCCGCTCGCTAACGCCGCGGCCATCTCCGCGGCGGTGGACACCTCGACCTCTTTCGCGCCGACGAGGCTGACGCCGCCGTTTTGTCCGCGTCCGACGTTTTCGCGAAGCGACACCGCCTCCGCGTTCTTGAGATCCGTCACGAGCAGATCCCGGATGTCCTCCTTGTGAATCTCGATGAACCCAACCTTCAACTTCACGCTCACCTCCGGCGGCTCGTCCGCGATCGTCCTGAACAGCGTCTGCATCACGCGCGGGATGACGCCCTCGGTCGCCCCGCCCGGCTCGTGCGACGTGCCCATGCAGTGCGTCTTCCCCGAGCCCGTCTGTCCGTACGCGAGAACCGTCGCGTTGTACCCGCAAACGAGCCCGCGCACGAGCGGCTCCACGCACTGCTCGTACAGCGCCTTCTCCGTCGGTCCGGGGCCGTGAAACACGTGGTCGTACGTGAACTTGTGCTCGCTCACGAGCGTCACGGAATTCTCCTCCGGGTTCGGGAAGACGCACTCGCGGCATCCGTCCACGAGCTCGGGGCCGACGAGCGGGCGCATCATGAGCGCGACCGTGACCGGGAGCTCCTTCTCGGCTTCGATCGTCGGGAGCGCGTCCGCGAGGGCTTCCATGTCCATGGCGCCGTCCGCGGGGGGGGGCGTGGGGTCGGACGCGCCCATCGCCTCGCTGACGCGCGGGGGGACGAACGAACAACGACGAGACGGTCAGATTCGCGGAGGGACTCGTCGCGGAGGGGGACGAGGTCGACGACCGGACGAGGGACGCGCGACGACGCGAACCGGGGAAGGGGGGGGTAGACGCACGTGATCTCGTGCGCGCGCGACGACTCCTTCGCGAGCGCGGCGTGTCGCGTGCGTCGAGAGTGCACGCCCGCGACGCGACGAAGCTGTCGGAAGGGGACTACGAAATCGATCACGACTTCCCGCCCGTCCGCGCGCGTAACGGCTGAAAAATCGTTATTAATTAACCTTACGTCCGCCGCCGCCGCCCGTCGAACGTCGTCGCTCACGCGGGCGTATCGTTCCTCACGAGCATGACGCGGTAGCACCGTCCGTTCGAGGACATCGTCTGCACCTCGCGCTCGGTCGGCACCCCGAGCGGGTTCTCGTCCAGCCACCCCTCTCGGTCGCCCGCGGCGGCCCACGCGCTCGTCCAAAACGCCCCCGGCTCGGCTTTCCCGTCCTTCTCATCCGCGTCGTCGTCGTCTTCGTCGTCCTCCTTCTCCGCGACCGCGACGACCTCTTCGCCGTCCGCGGTCGCGACGTCGCGCCCGTCGCCGTCGCCGTCGCCGTCGCCGTCGCCGTCGCCGTCGCGGCGCGTCGCGCGCCCCGGCCACCCCGCCTTTTCCGCGGCGAGCCTCGCGACCTTCGCGCGCACAAACTCCGGATCCATCCAGCCCGCCGCGTGCACCGACGCGTCCAGATCC
>NW_003315887.1:900265-916439 GCF_000151265.4 Micromonas pusilla CCMP1545
TCCTCACGAGCATGACGCGGTAGCACCGTCCGTTCGAGGACATCGTGTGCACCTCGCGCTCGGTCGGCACCCCGAGCGAGTTCTGGTCCAGCCACCCCTTTGGGTCGCCCGCGGCGGCGCTCGCGCTCGTGCAAAACGCCTCGGGCTGGGCTTTCCCGTCGTTGTCATCGGCGTCGTCGTCGTTTTTGTCGTCCTCCTTCTCCGCGACCGCGACGACCTTTTCACCGTCCGCGGTCGCGACGTCGCGCCCGTCGCCGTCGCCGTCGCCGTCGCCGTCGCCGTCGCCGTCGCGGCGCGTCGCGCGCCCCGGCCACCCCGCCTTTTCCGCGGCGAGCCTCGCGACCTTCGCGCGCGTGTCGGCCGCCGCCGCCCTCGCCGCGGCGTCGACGGACGCGCGCGCGTTCGCGCGCAGAAGCTCCGGATCCATCGAGCCCGTCGCGTGCAGCGACGCGTCGAGATCGAACAGGTGCGCGCCGTGCCGTTCAAACTTCTCTCGCATGTCCTCGGACACCGCCTTCACGTCCGACTGCAGAAACACCCGCGCGCCCGGCTTCAACCCCTCCGCGATCGCCCGCACGAGCGCGGTCTGCACGACCCTTCGCTTGTGATGCTTCTTCTTGAAGTGCGGATCCGGGAACTGAATCGTCACCATCTCCACCTCGCCGTCGCATCTCTCCGCGTAGTCCTTCAGCCACGCGCCCATGCTGATCGTGGCGTTGCACTCGGCGAAGTGCAAGTTGTCCACGATGCCGGCGTGCGCGCCCCACGAGTTGCCGCGCTCCACGAGCGGCGCTCGGATGTCCACGCCGAGGAAGTTCGTGCTCGGGAACCGCTTCGCCATCATGAGGTCAAACCTCCCGCCGCCGCAACCGATGTCCACGACCAGCGGCTTCGACGTCGACGCGAAGACGTCGCTCCAGATGGGCGCCGGCGCCTGCGTCTGCAGCGACGCCTTGAGCGGGTTGACGTGCTGGCGCACGCGCACGCCGGCGACCGCCTTCGCCGCCTCCGCGAGCTCGAGCTCCGCGAACACGGAGTCCTCCATCATGAGCTTCGCGCCGTGGTAGCGCTTGAACGGGGCCCCGGACGGCGTGGGTCCCGCGGGCGCGGCGGCGTCCGGGGCCATCGCGGCGGCGGCGGATTCCCCCCCGACGCTCTCGGTCTCGGCGGCGCGCGCGTGGTCCGCGGAGGAGACGCGCCTTCGCGCGACCGCGGCAGCGGCGGCGCGGTTCGTGACGGAGAGACGCGGAAGCGCGCGACCGGGAACCGCGGATGCCATGCACGCGGCCGCGCCGAGCGTCGCAGCGCGTCTCGGTGTGCCGCGAGGGAGACGCGCCGATGCCTGGCCCTACTCGCGCGCCCTTCCGCCAGCGCCTGGTTTCGACGCGCGGCCGCCTTATCGGGGAGAAGATCGCGCCACGTCGCCGCAGTCGCTCGCCGCACGACGCACGCGATGTCGCCGCACACGATGTCGCCGCTCCGCGCGCTCCCGTCGATCACCGGGAGCGTCAAAACCCGCGGAAACCGCGGGGTTCGCGCGCTCGGCCGCCGCGCGCGCGGACCCGTCCGCCCGAACGCCGCGGTGCGTGTCGTCGCGACGGACGATGACGTGCCCACTCCTCGCGCTCCGCTCCCACCCTCGACGTCCCCCCCCCGCCGCTCCGCGCGCTTCCCCGTCCTGACGCTCGACGCGCCCCCCCCTCTCCCGCCCGCGTCCTTCGCGTCATCAGGATGAGGACGCTCCGCTGACGGAGGCGAACATGGCGGAGATGATGGCGAAGCTCCAGGCGGCGGAGGCGGAGGCGGAGAAGCTCCGATCGGAGCTCCGAGCGCAGCCGGAGCCGCCGACCGCGACCGTCGACGAGCTCGCGAGGCAGAAGCCCGCGAAGCCGGAGAGCCGCGTCGACGGCACGGGCGGGCGCGAGACGCTGTTCGGCGCCCCGAGCGGCGACTCGTGGCTCTCCGACGGCATGGAGTTCCTCGTCCGGACGCAGCCCTCGGAGGCGGGCGAGCTCCCGGAGATGGACGAGGAGGCGAAAAACGAGGTGAACAGGAGGCTCGCGATCGGGCTGTTCGGGACCGCGGTGTTCGCCGCGCTGTCGCAGATCTCGGACGAGGCCCCGACGCCGTCGAAGCCGCTGTTCTTCTACCTCGTCCCGCTCGTGAAGATTCGCGAGCTTCTGAGGCAAGCGGAGAGCCTCGCGGAGGATGGGTACTGGGAAGAGCTCAGCACCGTGTGCAACCAGATATCACGCGGGAACGACCCGAAGGGGAACTTGTTCGCCGCCGCGGCGTATCTGGACGCGAGCCAGGAGGTCAAGGCGAAAGCGATCGCGTTCGACTTCCTCGAGCTCCTGGAGAAGATCGACTACAACAAGTACTTCGAGAACATGGGCGCGGTGTCCGGCGCGAAAGCGGCGGAGTACTCGAAGTTTTCCAAACGCGCCGCCGCGGCGAGCGCGAGTAAACTCGACGAGTTCCTCGCTCTCATGGACCGAGAGCAGCTCGACGCCGCGCGGTCGCAGGTGCTGCCGCCGCCGCCGGAGCCGGAGCCGGAGCCGGAGCCGGCGGCGGTCGAAGCCGCGAGCGGCGGCGAAGGAGGGGGGTTCTCGGGTTCGTACGGCGAGGAAGAGTGAGCGAACGCGGACGCGGTGTTCGCGTGTACGTGTACTGTATTTGCATAGGCTTAGCCGGCGAGCGCGTATGGTGGTATCGCACGAACGGCGCGCGCGCGAACGTGAGAGAAGAGAAAGAAGAAAGCGCGTCGACGTGACGTCGTCTCTCGCGCGATGAGATGCGAACGTTCATCCGGGCGCGCGAGCGGAGCGGAGCCGCGTCCTCTCCCGCGCGCTCGCGCTCGCGCTCTCTCTCGTCGCTTAAAAGTCTTCCTCCTCGGTATCCGAGTCCTCGTCGTCCTGCTGGAGGATCTTCCACCCCTCCGCGATGAGCTCCTTGCGGACGCAGATGACGTCCGCGCCCTCGGTCGTGATCTTGTTCTCCGCGAGCGTCTTGTCGTCGTCGAGCTCGCGACCTTTGTGCATCCTGCGCGCGCGGAGGAAGGGAGCGGGGACGGGTCGCGTCAGTTGAGACGTCGCGTCCGTCGCGCGTCTCGGGGACGCGCCGCGAGCGCGCGACGCGCGCGCGCGACTGAGAGGGGCGACGGGAAGGGCGCGCACGCGAGCTCCCACGGCTCGACGAAGCTCTCGAGCCGGCACAGCTCCTTCTCGGGCTGGTGCCCGATCGTCTCCGCGACGAGCGCGCGGAGCTCCTTCCCCGTCGTCTTCTCCGGGTCGACGTCGATATCGAACTCGTCGAGGTACAGCGTCTTGGTCGCCATGGACGTCTTCCAGTACAGGCTCCACTTGTCCTTCTGGACCCTCGGCTTGATGTGCACGCGCATTGTGAGATGAGCGGGCGGCGCGTCAGGCGGGCGGGCGGGCGGGCGGCGGCGCGGCGGCGGTGTGGCGGCGACGGCGTCGAGGAGGACGTTCGTCTTCCGACCGTGAAGCTCGACGTCGTCGTCGTCTCGAAATCTCCGACGCGGGAGTCGAGCGGTCGGGTCACCTTCCGGTTTCACAGCGGTTTCAACGTTGATCGCTCGCCTTTCAACTGACCGATGAACTCTTTTTTGTCGGCCGCGAGCGGCGCGCAGTGATGTCGGCGCTGCGACACGCGCTCGCGCGTCTCGTCGCGCGCCCGCCGGCGCCGGGGTGGCGCCGCGCGCGGCGCCGCGCGTCGCGCCTCGTCGTCGCGGACGCCGGCAGCGCGACGTCCGCGCGCCGCGTCGCGAACGACGCGCGCGCGCGTCGCGAGCGCATCGAGAACGAATCCAAAGACCCGCGCGACGCCGCGGTCGGGCACTGCCGCGCGTGCGACGCGACGCACCGACTGACGCGCACGCCGGAGGCGGAGTCGGAGGCGCTCGCGCTCGCGCGTCGAGTCGAGGACGCCGGGAGGCTCGACTTCGACGTCCCCGCGCCCGGGGACGCGCGCTTCGACGCGTCGAACCTGCGCCGTCCCGGGGGCGGGAAGATGCTCGGCGTTCTGCTCGCGTCGGCGGCGTCCGTCCACCCGGGCGCGGACGCCGACGCCGACGCGTCGACGCGCGACGACGTCGTCGTCCTGAAAGCGTTCAGCGGGCAGCTGTTCGGCGAGTGGTCCGTCCCCGGGTGGGCGCCGCCTCTGTGCGGGCTGACGCACAAACACCCGCGGTACGTCCGCGACCGCGACGAGATCAAAACCGTCGTCGACGCGGCGGCGGCGACGAAGGCGGACGCGCGCGCGTTGGAGCTCGCCGCGGCGACCGCGGCGAGAGACTGGGACGCGCGGATCGACGCGCTCTCGCGTCGTTTGAAGGAGCGGTCGAGAGCTCGACGCGCGACGCGCGCGGCGATGGAGCGGTCGATCGAGGCGGCGGCGGCGGGCGAAGAAGAAGACGCCGCGCGCGCGACGCTCGCGGCGACGACGCGTCTGCACGCCGCGGAGAGCCGCGCGGGGAAGCGCGAGCTGGCGCGCCTCAAGGACGCGCGCGCGACGGCGCTCGCGTCGCCGACGGAAGCGCTCGAGCGCGCGCGTTCGGAGCTCACGGCGTTGCGGTCGACGCATCGAGCGTTGAGCCGCGAGCTGTTGGGCGCGATTTTCGAGTCGTACCGACTGCCGAACTTCACGACGGAGGGCGGGTTCGGGACGCGGACGACGGACGGGTTAGACGCGGAGAGCTGCGACATCGACGACAGCGGCGGCGCGGGCGGCTGGACCGCGTCCGGGGCGAGGATGGCGGACGTGTTCGTCCGGGACGACCACGGCGACGGCGACGACGGCGGCGGCGCGAGGCGGAAGCCGGCGGCGTCGTTTCTCCCGTGCGGGTGCGGCGATTGCGCCGCGCCGAAGCTGCTCGCGGAGTGCGCGCGGCGCGGGCTGACGCCGATGGCGATAGCGGAGGTGTGGGTCGGATCTCCGCCGAGAGAGGAGGGGGAACGCGTCGAGGGGACGTTCTACGGCGCGTGCGCGAACCGGTGCCGGCCGATCCTCGGGCACATGCTGTGCGGCGTCGAGGAGAGACGTCGGTTGATCGACGCGAAGCGAAATCGTGACCGATCAACGAAAACACGTTTCGACCGATCCGATGTAACCGAAACCGCGGATCGTCGAAGCGCGTGAGAGTCCCGCGACGCGTCCGCCGCGCGGCGACGCGCGAGGCGGGATGGAGAAGCCCCGCGAGCGGTGGACGATCGCGTCCCTGAGCGCGAGGATCGGATGGGGCAAGTCGCAGTGGTTGGTCTTCTTCTTCGTCGGCCTGTGCGTCGCCGCGGCCAGCGTTCAGGTCAATTTCGTGAGCTTCCTCGCCGTCGAGCTCAAGCGCGAGTGGGGGCTGTCGTCGTTCTCGTCGAACACGCTCCTCGCGGTCCAGTTCCTCGGCGAGATGATCGGCTGCGCCGTCTTCGGCGTGTACGCGGACAGGCGCGGACGACGCCCCGCGTTCGTGCTCGGCACGCTGTTCGTCGCCGTCTTCGGCGTCGCGTCCGCGTTCTCGACGCGTCTCGTCGCGATGCTCATCCTTCGCGGGCTCGTCGGCGTCGGCATCGGCGGAATCACCGTGCCGTTCGACCTCCTCGCGGAGGCGTGCCCGCCCGCGCTGAGAGGCGTCGTGCTGTGCGCGATATGGACGCACTGGACGCTCGGGAGCCTCGGCGTGATCGGCGCCGCGTGGGCGTGCCTCGACGGCCCGAACGGCCCCGTCGCCGGCGAAGCCGCGAATCCGTTGGGATGGCGCGTCCTCACGCTGATCGCGTCCATCCCGCCGGCGCTCTCGCTGTTCGGCATCTGCTACCTCGAAGAGTCCCCGGCGTGGCTCGCCGCGCGCGGACGCGCGGACGACGCGAAGGCGATCGTCCTGCGCGCGGCCGCGCGCAACGGCGTCCCGTTGGACGCCGACGCGTTCGACGTCGCGCCGGAGGAGGAAAACACCGAGGGCGCGAAGGCGCTGTTCCGCGGGGGAAACTTTAAGAGGACGATGTGCGTGTGGACGCTGTCGCTCACCGCGCAGTGCGCGTACTACGGCGTCGTCTTGTTCCTCCCTCTGTCGACGTCCTCCCACGCCGACGTGGCCGGCGGGTCGTACAACTTCGACGCGCTCGCGACGTCGTGCGGGGGCGAACTCTTCGGCGTCGTCGCGGGGAGTTACTTCGTCTCGATACTGTCGCGACGCGTCGTGTTGTGCGCGTCGAGCGTCATCGTCCTGATCGCGGTGCCGACGGTTCTGATCGACGAGGAGATGGCGCCGGGGTGGACGCTCACGCTCACGGCGTTGCTCGCGCGCGGGGCGGCGATGAACTTTGCCTCCGTGGTGTGGCTCGTGACCCCGGAGAGTTACGGCGTGAAGATTCGCGCGACGGGCCACGCGTACGGGAACTTTTGGGCGAGGATGGGGGATCTGGTGACGACGTACGTCGGCGGGACGTCCATGCCGGAGGTGGCCAAGGTGCTGGCGTACTCCTCGTTCTCGCTCGCGTCGTTGGGCGCCGCGCTGCTGTTGCCTCCGGGGGTGATGGCGGGGTCGAGAGGGAGAGGGCGCGGCGAGAGCGGCGAGGAGGACGACGACGACGACGACGAGCACGAGGAGTCCGCGAGGCTTCTGGGGAGCGCGAAGACGGGGGTCACGCGGCGAGCGAGCGCGTACGAGTCGTACGCGTGACGCGACCGCGCGCGGCGCGACGAAGGTACACGTAGTCTTAGAGTCGTCGTCGAATATGATAATAGCTGACGATTTTTTTCAAACGCGTCTGTCGAGACACAATTCTCGGGCGCGACGAAGGGATGGAGCACGTCGCGGGGGCGGGCGGGAGCCCCGGCGGCGTCGCCGCGACGCTCCCCGCGCGCGAGCTCTACTCCGCGGACCACGCGCACGTGCGCGCGGTCGTGAACGCGCTCGAGGGGACCATGGATTACTGGCAGTGCCGTCGCGCGCTGAAAGAGGAAGCGGTGAAGCCGTCGTATCGCGTCGAGTCGTTCGCGGAGTACCTCCCGTCGCTCATGGAGGAGCTCGGGCTCGCGACGCGGATGCGCAACTACGCGTTCGCGATGCGCGAGCGTCTGCCGGGTCTAGAGCGCGGCGGCGACGCGCGGGTTCGAGGCGACGAAAGCGCGAGCGGGGACGGCGGCGAGATCGATTCGGACGCGCGCGCGGAGGCGTCGGGGACGCCGTCGCTCTTCGACGACGACGCGCGCGAGACCGCGGGGATGCTCGAGTCCATCGCCGTCGCGCGGCGGGTGTGGCGTCGGCAGCTCACGGAGCGGCTCAACGAGCTCAGCGCGGCGAGCGGCACGCCGCTCGCGAGCGCCGCGCGCGACGACGCGGGCGACGACGGAGGCGCGACGAAATCCAAACGCTCGGGCGGCGGCGGCGGCCGCCGCCGCCGCCGCCGCCGCCGCGGCCGCCGCGGACGACCCGATCGCGCTCGCCTCGATCGAGACCGCGTCCATCGTGCGCGCGATCGACCGAATGGCCTTCACGGAGACCGCGCGCGCGGACCTCCCGCATCTGTACGGCCACGCGGACTTATTACGCGCGGCGTCCAACGTCGGGTGGACGCCCGAGGACGGCGGCGCGTCGACGCCGGCGCACGTCCCGTCCTGGGGGCTCGTGAAGATCGAGCTCAGGGCGCCGTCCACGACGTGGCTTCGCGCATTTTTTCGGCAGACCGCCCCGGAGCACGCGCAGATCGGCGTGGACGATCTCGTGGACGCGTCGTACGCGGCGCGGCGCGACGCCGTCGCCGCCGCGCTCGCGAAGGAGCGGTCAATCCCGAAGTGCCGCGCGTTCGCCAAGACTGGCGTCCCGGCCTCGCGCAGAGGCGCGATATGGTCCGCCGCCCTCGGCGCGGCGGCGCCCGGGGACCAGCGCGCGCGCGCGCACTTCGACGCGCTGTGCGACGACGTGCGTCGACGATCGTTGCTCGTGGACGCGCTGTTCGCGCGGGACGTCGCGGAGACGTGCGACCACGCGACGTATTTCCCGTTTGCAGAGTCGCTGCGAGCCGTCGCGCTCGCGTTCTCGAGAGACGCGCGCGTCCCGGATCTGTGCGTCGGCAGCGGGCGGTGCGCGCCGCACCCGATGCTCGACGGCGTCGCGAGGGACGGCACGAAACGACGCGATGGTGGGCGAGGAGGAAGCACGTACCCCCCGTGCGGGGTGTTGCCGTTCGACGGGTTCGCGTCTTTTCTCGCGCCGCTCGCGTTTATATACGCGCACCCGGCGGAGCTGTTGGACGTCTTCGAGCGGATGTACGCGCGGTATTTCTGCCGTCTGCACGTCTTGAGCGACGAGACGTTCCCGTCTCCCGCGCTCGTTGGTCTGCTCCGCGCGTTCGAGGACCTCGCGCAGAGGCACGAGCCGGCGCTGTGCTTCCACTTGTTGTCGATCAACGCGCCGGCGGCGACGCTCGCGTCGGCGTGGATCGTGCACGCGTTCGCGCGGCACCTCGACGCGACGCAGACGTTGCTGCTGTGGGACCGGATCGTCGGGTACGACTCCGTGCTGCCGATCGCGGTCGCCGCGGCCGCGGTGATCGCGTTCAGGAAGGACGCGCTGATGCGAGCGGCGAGCGCGGAGGAGGCGCGAGAAGCCGTGGAGGATCTGAGCTCGCTGCAGATCGTGCCGCTGCTGCAGGCGTTTTTGTGGCGCGACGGCGACGGCGCCGACGAGCGACGATAGGTACTAATAGTCTAGCTAGTAGCCGCTACGATAGTCAACAGCACACTAAGTTACCCTTAAGGAGAGACGCGCGCGAGCGCGATGGCGCACACGACCGCGTCCACGACGTCTCGTAACTTCTCCGCGGAGGCCACCGCGTTGTTGGCCATGATCGCGAACGCGACGTTCCCCAGTCGCGGATCCGCGTGCGTCTCGAAATACCCGCACAGCGACGCGACGCCGGTCATCGTCCCCGTCTTCGCGCGGACGACGCCCTCCGCGGGAGTGCCCGCGAACCTTCCAGCGAGCGTCCCCGTGCGCCCGGCCACGGGCAACGAATCGAGAAGAAAACGCGCCGCGTCCACTTCCCAGTCGAGACGCGAGACGCGCTGGCTCAGCGCCGTCTGAATCGCGTCCGCGAACGCCCTCGGCGGCGCGAGGTTGTGCCTCGAGAGCCCGGACCCGTCCACGAGCCGCACGAGATCGCCGCGGAGACCGTACGCCTCCGTCGCCGCCATCGTGAGGACCTCCCCGAGGTCCGCGCCCGCGGGCGCTTTGCGACTGCGCGAGCGATCGCCGACGCGGACCCGAGGCAGCAGCGACTCCGCGAAGAGGTTGTCGCTACGTTCGAGGCACGCGCGCGCGACGTCCGCGATCGGCGCCGACGCGTGCGCCGCCGCGCGTCGCGCGTCGTACGACAAGTTTTCGAGATGTTCGCACGCGTGCACGGTCTCGTCGTCGTCGTCGTCGTCGTCGTCGTCGAGCCCGAGCGCGCGTCTCGCGAAGGAGAGGAACAGCGCGCGCGGGCTTCGAAATTCGCCGCCCGCGTTGCGATCCACGGTCGCGAACCACGACGGCGCCGCCGCCCACGGCCGCTCGAGATCGCCGACCTCCCACGTCGGATGGTGTCCCTCATGCCGCGCGTCGTACCCCGCCTCCTCGCTCGCGCCGAGGCGCACGCGTCGCACGTCGTGCCCGCGCGCGGCGCGGCGCGCGAGCGCGCCGAGGTCGTCCGCGGTGAGCGTGGGATCGCCGCTCGGGTGGAGACACAGCGTGTCCGACGCGTCGCCGCAGACGTGCGCGCTCGTCTCGAACGCGTCCTGCCCGAGCGCGACTTCGAGGGCGAGCCCGCACGTGAAGAGCTTGACGCACGACGCGGGCACGAGCGGCGCGTCCGGCGCGATCGACGCGAGCACCGCGGGGCCCGTGTGATTCCGTCCGCGCGGCCTCTCGCACAAGTACGCGATGTGGTTCATCCCGACGTCCGAGGTCACGACGCACCCCCACACCGCCGCGGGTTCCCGGCGCAGGATCGCCTCGATCCTCGCCTGGAGCTCCGCGACGGGGAACTCGGCGTCGCGCGACGCCATCGCGCGCGCGAGATCCCCTCTCTATGAAACACGATGTCTGTCTGTCGCGCGAGATTCGTAAACCACCACTACACGTGTAGGGTTCGGATTTAGGGTTTGGATCTGCAGTCCGGCATCTGCGTTCTCCCGATCCCCCCTCTCGGGCTTTTTCGGCCTCGAGCAGGATATTTTCTTACTTTTTCGCGCCGAAAGTAATCGGCGGCCGGCCATAACAACACGCGTCGCACACGACCGCACACCCCCCCTCGAACAGCAAGATCATGTTCGCCGTCGCTTCTTCTTCTCCCGCGCTCGCCGCGCGCGTCGCCCTCGGCGGCAAGCGCGTCAAGGCCAAGTCCGTCAGGTGCGCATCTTGTTTTCGTCGTCCCGCGTTAATTAATCTAATCGTCTCTCCGACGCGCGAAAAAGCGCGGCGCGTTTTCGCCGCCGGAGATCGCGTCCCCGCGCGTTTTCGCCGCCCTCCCGTCGAGGTATCCGCGGCGGCACCGTCTCGATCGAGCCTCGAAACGTCCGAAACGGCGGTCTTCGGCGAGATGAAGCGGTCGCGCGCGACGCCGCGGGGCGATTCGGCGGCGCCAAACGCGTCCCGGATTATGACTGCGGATATTTTG
Organism: Micromonas pusilla CCMP1545; assembly: GCF_000151265.4. Lineage (NCBI taxonomy): Eukaryota > Viridiplantae > Chlorophyta > Mamiellophyceae > Mamiellales > Mamiellaceae > Micromonas > Micromonas pusilla. The sequence goes on from NW_003315887.1 coordinate 910,939, forward strand.
ACGAAACGTCGGCCGCGAGGGGCTGACGCGATCGCGCCGTCCGCGCGCGCCGTTCCCCCGAGATTTCGTCGCCGACCAAACGACTGACCGCGTCCGTTCCGCTCGCCCTCGAAAAACCCCCGACGCGTCGAGCAGGACCGTCTCCCGCGTCCACACCGTCGCGAGGGCGTCCCAGGACCCGACCGTGAACGCCGTCGCGACGCCCCCCGTCGGCGAGGGCGAGAAGATTCGCGTCGGGATCAACGGCTTCGGCCGCATCGGCCGCCTCGTCATGCGCGCGTGCTTACTCCGCGACGACATCGAGGTCGTCGCGGTGAACGACCCGTTCGTCACCGCGGACTACATGGCGTACATGTTCAAATACGACACGGTACGCGACGCGGCGACGCGCCCGCCCGATCACTCGAACTCGACGCGACGACAGATTATTCCAATTCTCTTTCGATCTCTTCGCGCCGGCGCTCACCGCCCTCTCTCCCTCCGTCCGTCCTCAGGTCCACGGCCGCTTCGTCGGCGAGGCGAAGTACAGCGCCGTCGAGTGCTCCGACGAAGAGTGCCCGCTCGGCTTCATGGTCAACGGCAAGGAAGTCGCCGTCTTCGCCGAGCGCGACCCCGCGCAGATCCCGTGGGCGGCGTCCAACGTGGACTACGTCGTCGAGTCCACGGGCGTGTTCACGTCCCTCGAGGGCGCGCAGAAGCACATCGACGCGGGCGCGAAGAAGGTTGTCATCTCCGCCCCGTCCGCGGACGCGCCGATGTTCGTCATGGGCGTCAACTCCGACGAGTACGACGACTCTCTGAACATCGTCTCCAACGCGTCGTGCACGACCAACTGCCTCGCGCCGCTCGCGAAGATCATCGACGACAACTACGGCATCGTGGAAGGTCTCATGACGACCGTGCACGCGACGACGGCGACGCAGAAGACGGTCGACGGGCCGAGCATGAAGGACTGGCGCGGCGGACGCGGCGCGGGCGCGAACATCATCCCCTCCTCCACCGGCGCGGCGAAAGCCGTCGGGAAGGTGTTGCCGCAGCTCGACGGCAAGCTCACCGGGATGGCGTTCCGCGTCCCGACGCAGGACGTGTCCGTCGTCGACCTGACCGTCAGGATCGAGAAGGGGGCGACGTACGATGAGATATGCAAGACGATCGAGCTCGCCGCCGCGCCCGGCGGCGAGCTCGAGGGCGTCATGGGGTACACGGAGGACGCCGTCGTCTCCGCGGATTTCATCGGCGACGACCGGTCCTCCATCTTCGACGCGAGCGCGGGCATCTCCCTCTCCCCGAACTTCGTGAAGCTCGTGTCTTGGTACGACAACGAGTGGGGGTACTCCAACCGCGTCGTCGACCTCATGGCGCACATGGCCGCGAAGGCGCCGAAGAAGGTCGCGAAGTGAGCGACGTATGTATGTCACATAGGGCGAGCGCCCCGATTCTTTGTATTGAAAAACGCACGCAGCGAATGCGATTTTTTCGTTCCGACGCCAAACCGCGCCACGTCGCGTCTTATCGATATCCCGTGCGTCCCCGTCGTCGCCCACACTCGTCGTCGCGCGCCATGACCGCTCTCGCCGCCGCTTCCGCGCGCGTCGCCGCGCCCGCGCGCGTTTCGAACCGCCGCGCCGTCGTCGCGAGGGCGTCGTCCGCCCCTCCGTCCTCCTCCGCCGCGTCGAGCGCGATCGCGTCTCGCCGGTCCCTCGTCGCGGGCACCGCCGCGCTCGTCGCGTCGAACGCCGCGCTCGTCCGCGCGGCGTTCGCGGACGGCGACGAGGAGTACCGCGACGGCCCGGACGGGATCAAGTTCATCGACCTCGCGATCGGGAAGGGCGAGGAGCCGTTCGAGGGCGACACCCTGAAGGCGAACTACCAGCTGAACGTGAACGGGAAGAAGGTGGACTACGCCAAGTTTTTCGTCTTCTCGATCGGCACCGGCGAGGTCATCAGAGGATGGGAGACGATCGTCGTCGGCGGCGGCGACATGACGCCGATGAGGGTGGGGAGCAAGCGGAAGGCGATGATTCCTCCGGAGTTGGCGTACGGCGCGAAAGGCGCGGGGTGCGGCGGCGACGGCGTGTGCCGGATTCCCCCGGGCTCGACGCTCGAGTTCACGATCGAGCTCGTGGGCATCGTGTGATCGATCGGAGCGGACCGATCGATCGATCGACGTCGTCGCGAGGAGAACTGGGTTAGCGGTCGTTAAATTTTTTTATGCATGCACACGAGAAAGTGATGGACGCGTCGCGATCGCATCGCGCGTCGCGATCTAATCACGCGAGCGCGGCGACGGCTTTCTTCGCGGCGTCGTCCAGGTCGTCCGCGCTGACGATGTTCAGACCGCTCTCGGCGAGAATCTCCTTCCCCGCCTCGACGTTCGTGCCCTCGAGACGCACGACGAGAGGAACTTTGATCCCCACCTGCTTCGCCGCGTTCACGATACCGGACGCGATGACGTCGCACTTCATGATCCCGCCGAAGATGTTCACGAGCAGCGCCTTCACCTTGACGTCCGCGGTGAGAATCTTAAACGCCTCGACGACTTGCTCCTCGCTCGCGTTGCCGCCGACGTCTAAAAAGTTCGCCGGAGACGCGCCGTGCAGGGAGATGATGTCCATCGTCGCCATCGCCAGCCCGGCGCCGTTGACCATGCACCCGATGTTACCGTCCAGCCCGATGTAGTTCAAGTCGAACTTCCCCGCGGCGACCTCTCTCGGGTCTTCCTGCGAGTGGTCCCTCAGCGCGAACAGCTCGCGTTGGCGGTACTCGGCGTTGTCGTCAAAGTTGAGCTTGGCGTCCGCGGCGATGAGGAGCTTCTCGTCCGTCTCCGCGAGCGGGTTCACCTCGAGCATCGTGCAGTCGCTCTTCTCGAAGACGGCGTACAGCGCCTTGAGCTGCGCCGCCGCGTCGTCCGCGCTCCCGGAGACTTTCAACCCGCGCGCGAGCTCCAGCGCTTGATCCGTCGTGAGCCCCCGGTTCACGTCGACCTTCATCTTGATGATCTTTTCCGGATGGCTCTCCGCGAGGTCCTCGATCGAAGTCCCGCCCTCGCTGCACGCGATGATCATCGGCCCCGCGGACGCGCGGTCGAGAAGAATCGCGAAGTACATCTCGTTCACGAGCTTCATCTTCTCCGCGACCATGAGCGTGTTGACCGGCTTGCCCGCCGCGCCGGTTTGTTTCGTGACGAGCGTCTGGCCGAGCATCTTCTCGGAGAGCGTCTTGGCTTCCGCGGCGGGGACGATGTGCACGCCGCCCTTGAGCCCGGACGTGAACGTGCCGAGGCCGCGGCCGCCGGCGAGGACCTGGACGGGACGCGCGCGAGGCGAGGGTGGAAGCGAGCGCGGCGGCGGCGGGGCGTGGGGGGGGAGTCAGGGAGTCGGCGTGGCGTCTCGTTCGCTTTTTCGATGGAGGACCGAACTGAACTGCCGACCGAACGGGACGATCGCGCGAGCGAGGGACGGACGGACGCGCGCGCGCGCGCACCTGGCTCTTCACGACTACCTCGCCGGATTCGCCGCTGAGCTTCGCCGCCGCGGCGGCGACCTCGTCCGGGGTCGTGCACGCGATCCCGGGGGGGACGCGGACGCCGTACTGAGCCATCAGCTCCGCGCTCTGCGGGGTGGGGGGGCGGGGATCGGAGCTGGCGCGTCAGCGATCGTTCGGATCGACGGACGATCGAGGGGGCGCGCGTCGCGCGTCGTCGTCGCGCGCCGCGACCGACGCGGGTTCGGGGAATCAGCGCGCGCGCCGCGGTTCGATCGACGCGTGCCTGGTACTCGTGGATGTTCAGCCGGCGGATCTGCTGGAGCTGCGTCGCGGGGGACGCGACGCCCGCGCGGGCGCCGCGGCGAAGGGTCGCGAGCGACGCGCGAAGCATTGTTAGTCCGCGCTCGCGCGTCTCCCCGGGAGCGGGTCTTCGCGAGCGCGAGACGTGAAGCGCGAGACGATCGGCGTCGCGCGGGCGCGAGAGTGCGAACGAGGTGACGACGCGACGGCGGGGTCGATCGCGCGCGCGCGGAAGACTGCGAGCGTCGCCGACGCTTCGAGGCGACGCGGCGATGGTCGCCCGTTTAGAGTGTCAGACGTTGCGATTTTACCGGACAATCTTTCATCGGAGAGTTCGTCGTATCAAGGGTGCATATGGTACAACGTCAGGTCGATTTCGTTGACACATCTACATCGCGACACAGCGCCTCGCGCGGGGGCCACGTAGCACTTCTGGCGTCATCGAGGGCGGTGATGCATGATATATGGCACAGGGTGATGCTGCGCGAGCGCGGGTAGCCCAGCGATGAATCTCGATGCCGCACGGCGCTCCTCGCCAACCCGCGGATGGGGCAAAAAAACCGAGACCTCTCGGACCCGTTCGCGTTTTTCAGGTAAAAAAATTTCTCCCTTACGCAGGGAAATATTTTTCGGCAGACGTCAGGGTCCGCGTGTTTATGCGACCATGGCGTCGTCGGAAGGTCGTGAATGACTTTATCATAGTGGGAAGAAGTGATCTTCGTGATGTGTATCATCAATATAAGTAAGAATATGACGTCGCTTACTGTCAAGAACACGATGTAATCGGCGCTTGAAAAGGCCAGTGGTCACTTTTTGCCAAAAACGTGCTGTCGCGTTTCCGTTCGAAAAACGCGAAAGATGGGTCATCGGGTCATCTGTCGACGACGCGCGCGCCGGCGGCGGAAGGTAATATCGCGCGGCAGAATCACGGAGAAAGTTTCTCTTGACACTGATATAGATCGATTTATTGCATAATATTGGGTCGCTTACCGTCAATATTATCGCGTAACATGCGCGCGAGGCGCTGTGTCGCGATGTAGTTGTGCGAACGAAAAACGAGTTGACGTTGTACCATATGCACCCTTGATACGTCGTTGAAAGACAATCAATGCACTGCTTGAAAGGCGAAACGACCGCGACCGCGGGCGTGCTCGACCGACAGGACGCGTCGCATCCGATCACTCGAATCCAAACGAAACCATTGACTTTCGCCGCGACCGCCCCCCGCCCGCCCATCCCCTTTATAAGCCTACGCTACGCGCCGTCCATGAACGCCTCCATCCCCAGCCCCGCCTTCACCTCGTCCCACTTCTCTCGAGTGAAACACGCGTCCGTCAGCACGGACATGACGTACCCGTGTTCGCGCGCGCCCGTCACGTTTTTCTCGTCGTCGTCGAAGAAGAGCACGCGCGGCGCCGCTCTGACCGCCGCCTCGGTCTCCGTGCCGCCGCCTCCGTCGGCCCCCACCAGCGCCGTCGTCAGCGCCCGAAGCATGGGCACCTTCCCGCCGCGGACGACGGTGCCGTCCTTCCCGCCGTGCATGGACGGGGTGTCGATGTTGGCGCGCGTGAAGACGCCCTCGCCGCAGACGCGGTCGAGGTAGGCTTTGGGCCGTTCCATACGAGCGAACGTCGGGGTGGAGTTGAAAGGCGTCAGTTGAAGGTGAAAGGCGTCGAGGGCGGGGATTGAAAGCGAGGTGTGGGCGCAGAGAGACG
>NW_003315887.1:916556-928253 GCF_000151265.4 Micromonas pusilla CCMP1545
CGCGCTCGGCCCAGGAGTGTATGCGCAGGATCGTCAGGTCGAAGTCGAACACGATCAGCTTCGGGAGATTCATCGCCGCGCGTCGCTCGTCTCGTCTCTTCTCTTCTCGTCTCGCGTCTCGCGTCGCGCCTTCGCGTCGCGTCGCGCGGCGCGGCGCCGCGATCCCGCGCGGGGACCCGCGCGTCGTCGACGTGCGAGCGCTCGGCGGTCTCGCTCTCGCGCGGCGACGTATGCGGCCCACGATGTTGACATCGATCTCCAGTACGTGTACTTCTGTTTCCGGCCACGCTTTACACGCCACGTGCGCGCGTCGTGCACGACGTCATTCATCGCCGTCGACGCGAAACTCTCCGCGCGTCCGTCGTCACTCACGAGGGCGCGCGAGCGCGGCGATGACGCGAGAAGACGCGCGCGCGTCCGCGTCCACCTCGGACGCGAAACTGCCGCTCCTCCTCGCCGGCGTCGCGTGCGCGCTCGGGACGTACGCCGCGTGGCGCGCCAAGGCGACGAACGCGTTCAAGGCGTCCTACGCGCTGGCGTGGCTCACGCTCGGTCCCGCGGCCATCTTATACGCGCAGCCGGACCGAGACGAGCTCGAGAAGACGCTCCGGGCGAAGAACGCGGGGGGGGTCGTCAGCGCGGAGGCGCGCGAGGCGCAGATGCGCGCGATGCGAGGCGTCGCCGCGGGGGGGGAGGGCGCGCGCGGCGGCGAGACGTGACCGATCGATCGGAGACTATATAATAAGATATTCGCTCAACTAGCTAGCTAACGAGGTTGCGAGTCGCGCGAGGACTCGGACTCGGACGCGTTCGCGTTCGCGTTCGCGTTCGCGTCGTCCCCCGCCTCTTCGACGCACCGCTCGCATCCGCACTCGAACCCGTACGCGTGTCTCAACGTCTCGCGCCGCGCCGACGCCGACGCGTCGGCGTCGATGTACGAGATGCGCAACTCCTCCCCCGCGGCGACGTCCCTCCGCGCCGTCAACACGAGCGTCGCGTCGCCGTACGTCCACGCCGCGTCCACGCTCGGGTCGCACGAGTGGTTCAGCATCGACGGTAACCCGTACAGCGCGGACCCGGTGCCGCGACCGGACGCGACGGAGCTCAGCGCCGCCTCCATCGCGTCTCTGAACGCGCTCGAGGAAGAAACGCGCTCGCCGCCGCGCTCGCCACCGCGCTCGCCACCGTGCTCGTGCCCGCACCCTCCGGCGCCCGCCCCACCCCCGCCCCTGCCCCCGTCCACGATCGCGGGGATCTCCACGCGGAACGCGTTCAGGTGCATCCGCCCGACGACGCCGACGTACCACTCCGGCGTGAGCGCGCCGTCGACGACGCGCGCCTCGCGTTCGCGGTCGCTCGCCGCCGCCGCCAGCTGCGCGTCGCCGCCGCCGCCGCCGCCGCCGCCGCCGGTCCCCCCCCCGCGCGCGTCCGCGAGCCGCCGGATCGCGAGCCCGCGCGAGAGCGCGACTTTCAACATCGCGTGCTCCTCGAGCCAGTCCTCCGGGGCGACGCCCGGGGGGAAGTTCACGCGGCACAACGCGTCGGCGTCGCGCGCGGCGACGGAGGATGACAAGACGGCGAACGCGAGCCTCGCGGCGAGGAGCGGGAACTTGAGACCGCCGTGGTCTTCGCAGCGTCGGCGCAGCGGCGCGAGCGCGTCCCCGACGCTGCGCTCCCACGCGTGGAAACGCGCGGACGCGTCCGTCGCGCATCGTTCGCCGCAGAAGCGCGCGCCGTCGGGGACCTCCGCGGCGACGGGCGCGGGCTTCTTCGGTCCGCTTCCGTCGTCGCGGGTCTGCGCGGTCGCGCTCGGGATCCGCCGAAGGCACGCGTAGCACACGTCCGCGATCGCGTCGAGCGCCGGGTGCGCCACGAGCGGCGGCGCTCGGAGGATGAGCTCCCCGCGCGCGATGGCGCGCGAGGCGAACAGTCCGCGACCGCTCGCGTCGGTCTTGCCGAGGAAGAACGGCGCGCCGTCCGGGATCGCGAACGACGGCGAACCGCGGGCGTCGTCCTCGGACGCGGCGCGCTCGGTGGACCGCGCGACCGCGCACGAGAAGAAGAGTCGTCGCGCGCGCGCGATGGAGACGCACGCGCCGCGCCGAGCCGCGGCCATCGTGCGGTCTCGCTCGCGCGCGCGTCGCGCGAGTGCGCTCGAGGTGACGCGGACGACGGCGATAAAAAGCGGTGGTGAATGTGAAAGGTTCGGTTCGCTACCTGTAGTTGTAGTTGGCACGCGCAGGCAGAGGGCGGGGAGGTTGCAGAGGGGGCGAGCGATGAACGAACGAGCTCGTGTGACGTGATAAAATTAAAAAAACATGCAGTACAGTATGTACATCGAACGGTTTCGGTCACTCACTCAAAGATCAACAGAGGTCGGAGACGTGACCTCGGCGAGGGCGCTCGGCGCGAAGTGCCGGCGCCCTCTTCGGCGGCTTGGCGTTTTCGCCGCGCGTCGTTTACTCGTAGCCGAAACTGTAATCCCCGAAGTCGTATCCCCCGGAGTCCCCGTAGTCGCCGTATCCGGAGTATGCATCATCACCGCCGTGTTCGGAGTAATCGCCGTAGCCCGAGTAATGGTCATAAGCGGCGGGCGCGGGCTCCGCCGCGGCGGTGGCGGGCTCCGCCGCGGCGGTGGCGGGCTCCGCCGCGGCGGTGGCGGGCTCCGCCACCGCCGCTTGGTCATAAGCGGCGGTGGCGGGCTCCGCCACCGCCGCTGGGTCATAAGCGGCGGTGGCGGGCTCCGCCGCGGCGGTGGCGGGCTCCGCCGCGGCGGTGGCGGGCTCCGCCGCGGCGGTGGCGGGCTCCGCCGCGGCGGTGGCGGGCTCCGCCGCCGCCGCTTGGGCATAAGCGGCGGTGGCGGGCTCCGCCACCGCCGCTGGGGCATAAGCGGCGGTGGCGGGCTCCGCCGCGGCGGTGGCGGGCTCCGCCGCGGCGGTGGCGGGCTCCGCCGCGGCGGTGGCGGGCTCCGCCGCGGCGGTGGCGGGCTCCGCCGCGGCGGTGGCGGGCTCCGCCACCGCCGCTTGAGCATAAGCGGCGGTGGCGGGCTCCGCCACCGCCGCTGGGTCATAAGCGGCGGTGGCGGGCTCCGCCGCGGCGGTGGCGGGCTCCGCCGCGGCGGTGGCGGGCTCCGCCGCTGGGTCATAAGCGGCGGTGGCGGGCTCCGCCGCGGCGGTGGCGGGCTCCGCCGCTTGGTCATAAGCGGCGGTGGCGGGCTCCGCCGCTTCCGCGGTGGCGGGCTCCGCCGCGGCGGTGGCGGGCTCCGCCTCTTCCGCGGTGGCGGGATCCGCCGCTTCCGCGGTGGCAGGCTCCGCCGCTTCCGCGGTGGCGGGATCCGCCGCTTCCGCGGTGTCGGTCGCGTCGGTAGCATCGTTGAGCGACACCGCGCGCGAGTCGAAACCCTGAGGGCAGGGGATATCCGCTTCGTACGCGTCGCGCGCTCGGATGAAGTAGCAGTAGCCCGCGTCGACGCCCCGTTCGTGGTAGACATCGACGGTGCCTTCTTCTGAGTTCGGAAACATCATACCGACATCGCAATCGAACCGGTCGTCGCCACCGCTTGACATCGGGACGTAGCAGGACGGGTATCCGACGCGGTGGTGCACCGTGAGGTGTTTGTCCGCACGTCGACTGTGGTCCGCAGAGCTCATCGTGTCTCCGTGGTCCATCGTGGAGCCCGGCATGGAGTCCATCGTGGAGCCCTGCATGGAGTCCATCGTGGAGCCCGGCATGGTGTCCGCCGTGGAGCCCGGCATCGAGTCCATCGTGGAGCCCGGCATCGAGGTGTCCGAGTCGTCCGGGCACGTGCACTCCGGTTTTGACTTTTGCATCTCCGGGGGGTACGTCGAGCACCAATCGGGTACAACGCAGTCCACCGTGGATCCCGGCATGGAGTCCATCGTGGAGCCCTGCATGGAGTCCATCGTGGAGCCCGGCATGGAGTCCATCGTGGAGCCCTGCATGGAGTCCATCGTGGAGCCCGGCATGGTGTCCGCCGTGGAGCCCGGCATCGAGTCCATCGTGGAGCCCGGCATCGAGGTGTCCGAGTCGTCCGGGCACGTGCACTCCGGTTTTGACTTTTGCATCTCCGGGGGGTACGTCGAGCACCAATCGGGTACAACGCAGTCCACCGTGGAGCCCTGCATGGAGTCCATCGTGGAGCCCGGCATGGAGTCCATCGTGGAGCCCTGCATGGAGTCCATCGTGGAGCCCGGCATGGTGTCCGCCGTGGAGCCCGGCATCGAGTCCATCGTGGAGCCCGGCATCGAGGTGTCCGAGTCGTCCGGGCACGTGCACTCCGGTTTTGACTTTTGCATCTCCGGGGGGTACGTCGAGCACCAATCGGGTACAACGCAGTCCACCGTGGAGCCCGGCATGGAGTCCATCGTGGAGCCCTGCATGGAGTCCATCGTGGAGCCCGGCATGGAGTCCATCGTGGAGCCCTGCATGGAGTCCATCGTGGAGCCCGGCATGGTGTCCGCCGTGGAGCCCGGCATGGAGTCCATCGTGGAGCCCGGCATCGAGGTGTCCGAGTCGTCCGGGCACGTGCACTCCGGTTTTGACTTTTGCATCTCCGGGGGGTACGTCGAGCACCAATCGGGTACAACGCAGTCCACCGTGGATCCCGGCATGGAGTCCACCGTGGATCCCGGCATGGAGTCCATCGTGGAGCCCGGCATGGAGTCCACCGTGGAGCCCGGCATGGAGTCCACCGTGGATCCCGGCACGGAGTCCATCGTGGAGCCCGGCATGGAGTCCATCGTGGAGCCCGGCATGGAGTCCATCATGGAGCCCGGCATGGAGTCCACCGTGGAGCCCGGCATGGAGTCCACCGTGGAGTCCATCGCGGCGGGGTGAGTGTCCTCCATCGTCATCGCGTCGTGAACGCCGTAGTCGATTTCCCAGTCGGATCCGTAGTCGTAGTGATGACTTACATTGCCGCTGTAGTGATCCCCGTAGTGATCCCCGTAGTGATCCCCGTACTCGACGTCGTATCCGTAATGGTCGTCGTGGTGCGTGTCCTCCATCATCGAGTCGTGAACAGGAGGCTCAGTCGCGGGAACGGAAACGGATTCTTCGTCCGGGCACGCCGCCTTTCCGACGGCGCTCCAGCACAAACCCTCCATCCACGTGCAGTAACTCTTGCTCTGGCACGTGTGTTGATCGATGTGGACGCCCTCGCAGACGGCCTGGCAGCCTTCCGTCCCGGGATACTTGCCTTCCGGATCCTCGGGGGGAACGTACGGGTGCACGACCGGGATCGCGGCTCTCGCCGCTTTCGCCGTGGCGACCGCGGCTTTCGCGACTTGTTTCGCTTTGTCAGCATCTTCAGTCGCCTTCGCGTGAGCCGCGTCCGCGGCGTCGGCGTCGGCGTGCGCCTTCGCCTTCTTCTCCGCGGCGGCGGCGGCAGCCTTCTTCGCGGCGGTGGCCATCGCCTCCGCGGTCGCTTTTTCTTCCGCGGACGCGTCCGACGCAGCGATCGCCTCCGCGGAGGCGGCTTGCTCTCGCGCGCGCTTCTCCGCAGCCTCCGCGGCGGCTTCAGCCTTGTGCGCGGCGTCCGCGACGGCCTCGACGCGCGCCTTTTCGGCGGCGGCCGCCTTCGCGTCCGCCGCCAGCTTGAGCGCGGCTTCGCGCGCGGCGTTCGCCTTCGCGGTCGCCACCTTCGCTTCGGCCTCTTCTTTCTTCGCGTTCGCGGCTTTCATCGCCTCGAGCGCGTCGGCCGCGGCTTTCTCCGCGGAGGTGATGTGCGACACGTCGATCGCTTCGTCGATGTCCGTCGCGGCGCCGGTGAACTCTTTCGCCGCGCGAGTCTCCGCCGCGGCGGCTTCGACGAACGCCTTGGACGCGTGCGCGGTTTCTATCTTCGCGTCCGCGATCGCGGCGGCCGCGGCGGCGTCGTCGCCTTCGATCTTCGCCTTCATCGCCTTCGTGAGGCTCGACTTCGCTTCCGCGGACTCCTTCTCCGCGTGCGTCGTCGCGATCTTCGCGTCCCGCGTCGCGTCGGCGTACAATTTCTGCTCAGGCGTCGTCCCGGCGTCGATCGCCGCGAGGACGTTCTTCGCTTTTTCTTTCGCCTCCTTGAGCACGGCTTTCTTCTTCGCGACCAACGCGGAGGCGGTTTCGGCTTTTTTCGCGGCGGCTTCGGCCGCGATAGAGGCGTCCGCGGCCGCCTTTTCGGCCTTCGCTTTCGCTCGGACGTCCGCGGCGGCGGCTTCGGTCGCTTCCTCCTTCGCCTTCTCCGCGGCGGCGATCTTCGATTGGCTCTCGAGGATCGCGGCCGCCTCGGCTTTCGCCGCGGATTCCGCTTCGGCGAGCGCCTTGTTCACGGCCTCGAGTGCGGTTTTCTTCGCGGCGACATTGGAGAGGTGCTTGGACACCGTCTCCGCGTGCGCGCTCGCCGCGGCAGCCTTTTCCTTCTCCGCTTTCGCGGCGGCGGAGGCGGCGGCGGCTTTCGCTTCCGCGGCGATGGCGGCTTCAGACTCGGCTTTCGCTCTCGCGGCTTCCTTTTTGGCAGCCACTTTAGCGGTCGCGTCCTGTTCCTGCTCCGCTTTCGCGGCGGCTTCATCCGCTTTCGTTTTCGCGGCGACAGCGGCGGCGTGCGCCTCCGCCTCAGCCTTGGCAGCCGCAGCCGCTTTCGCCGCGGCTTTCGCTTTCGCGGCGGCTTTCGCTTCGGCGGCGGCTTTCGCGTCGGCGGCGGCCTTTTCCTTCGCTTCCGCTTTGGCTTTCTCCTCCGCGGCGATGCGCTCCCTCTCCGCGGCTTCCGCTTTGGCTTTTTGCAGCTTGATGAGCGCGGCTTCGCGTTCCATCGCCGCAGCCCGGTCCGCGGCTTCCTTCGCGAGAGCCTGGGCTTTCCGGAGGGCAGCCTCTTCTTCCGCTTTCGCGGCGAGCACTTCGGCGTGGGCTTTCTCTTCCGCCGCCTTCGCGGCGGCGGCGGCCTCTTCGGCTTCCTTTGCGAGTCTGTCGGCTTCAGCCTTCGCTTCCGCTTCGGCGGCGGCCGCGTCAGCGGCAGCCTTGTCAGCGGCGGCTTGCTTGGCTTCCGCTTCCGCCTTCGCCGCAGCTTCCTTGGCGAGCGCCTCAAGCTCAAGCTCTTTCGTGCGCGCTTCCGCTTCCGCGGCGAGCTTCGCGTCTTCCAGAGCCTTGAGCGCGGCGGCTTTTTTTGCCTCTGCGATTTTGAGCTGGGCTTCCTTCTTCGCGTTCTCCGCCTCGGCATGCTTCTGGGCTTCTTCGAGCTTGAGGCGCTCGGCTTCTTCTCTCGCTTCCTTCGCGGCGGCTTCGGCGGCGGCTTGCTCGGCGGCTTCGGCAGCCTGCGCTTCCTCTTCCAGTCGCGCGGCTTCCGCGGCGGCTTTATCCGCGGCTGCCTTGGCGGCGGCGTCGGCTTCGGCTTTCTTCTTGGCGGCCGCCGCGGCTTGGACCGCGGCTTCGCGCTTCGCCTTCGCTACCGCTTCCGCGGCCGCGACACGACCCGCTTCCGCCTGTTGGGTAGCCTGGATCTCGGCGGCAGCGGCGGTAGCGGCGGTTTCGTCGGCTTCCTTGGCGATCCTTACGGATTCAGGCTTAGATTTGTCGTCCGCGGCGGCGGCGGCTTCCTCGGCTTTCAAAGCAGCCGCCTTCGCGGTTTCCGCGTCCGCGTGCGCTTTCGCGATCGCTTCATCGGCGGCCTTCGCGGCCGCGGTGGCTTGCTCCGCGGCGGCGTTGGCGGCTGCCAGCTCCTCGTCACTCACCTCGGGCATATCAGCGTAGGCTTCTTCGTATTCGTCGTCGTATTCGAACGCGGCGTAATCGTCACCGTGGATTTCGGCTTCGAAGTTGTCGAAGAAGTCGCCGTAGTCGCCGTAGTCGTACGGGTCGGTCGTGGAAGCGGACGTTTCCTTGGCGGCAGCCTCCTCCGCCGCTTTCGCGGCGGAGGCGGCCTCTTCGGCTTCCTTGGCGGCTTGGTCCTTGGAAGCCTTCTCGTCGATGATTTTATCCGCCTCGGCTTTCGCGGCGACAACTTCGGCGTGAGCCTTCTCTTCCGCTTCTTTCGCGGCGAGAGCTTCAGCGTGCGCCTTCTCTTCCGCGGCGGCAGTCGCCTCCGCTTCCGCTCTCGCCTTGGCGGCGGCGGCTTCGGCGTCAGCCTTAGCTTCCGCTGCCGCGGTTCGCGCGGCTTCTTCCGCTTCCGCGGCGGCTTTCTCCGCCGCTTCAGCCAAGGCGCGCGCTTTGGATTCCTCGGCGAGTTTTTCCGCGGCCCGCTTCGCGGCTGCCTTCTCCGCGGCTTGCCTCGCGAGCTCTTTCGCGAGCGCCTTTTTCGCGGCGGCGGCTTCCTCCTCCGCTTTCGCGGCGGCGGCGTCGGCGGCATCCTTAGCAGCCTTCGCCTCGGCGGCGAGCCTTTGTTTCTCTCTCTTGTGTTCGAGCTCGGCTTTCGCTTTCGCATCCGCGGCGGCTTTCGCATCCGCTTCCGCTTGGAGTCTCGCCTCCTCCGCCGCTTTCGCGGCTGCGGTGGCTTCTTCGCGCTCCTTCTGGATCGCCGCCTCCTTCGCGCGATGGCGCTCTTCCGCGGCGAGAAGCTCCTTGTTGCTCGCGGCGATTTCCTCCACTTTTTTGGTGGCTTCCGCCTTCAACTGCTCGGGGGAGGTGCCCGTGTGCTCGACGAGTTGATCGATGACCTCGTCGAGTCCTTTCTCGAAACCCTCGAGAAACATCGCCTTCGAGTCCGACGTCGCGTCCTCGCCCAAGAGCGATCGCGCGACGACGTCGCCGTGCGCCTTCCCGAGCTTGTGATGCTTCCGGCCCGCGGCGTACCCGAGGCGGTACTCCGGAGCGGCGCTTCCGAGCGTCGCGGGGGAATTGTCGTAGACGTCGTTCCTCGTCGACTTCGAGAAGATCGCGCCCGCGGATCCGAGGCGAACGTCCGCGAGCGGCGCGAGCGCGCCGGAGCTCGCGAGGATCGCGATCAGGCACGAGAGCGCGCACATCGCGGCGATGCATTTCTGCGCGGTCGTGACCGCGCCGGATCGGCGGCGCGTCCTCGTGAGAAGCGGCGCGGACGCGTCCATGATGCGCCCGCGCGCGATCTCTCAGCCGCTACGGGGGCGGGGGGCTTTTTTTTCTTTTTTTTTTTAGTGTGTTTGAAACGATCGCGTCGAGACGTGACGAGCGATCGACACCTTCGGACCGAGCTCAGGTTGATATCGCGCGAGGCAACGTCAAACTGGGATTCGGTCGTGCGCGGTGCGCGCGCGACGTGTAGTGGCGCGCGACGGGCGAAGATAATTGTCGAAAACGAGCGCATGCAAGCATGCCTACGAAGTTTCGACAAATGTAACACCCAAAAACCTAAAAAATCTCGACCGATAAATTTGAGCGACGAAGTCGCTTTCGAACCGATCGTTCATCGAGACGCCAGGGTGGAATTCGTGTTCGACTCGATGAAATGCAGGATTCGAAAGGGAGGGCGAGGAGCACACGCCACGTTCGCTGACGATGCGCATGCGATCCGGTCCGCCACTTGGCATCGCCAACCATATCCATCGTCCCTCGTCCTCCCGTCGTCCGTCCCCGCGCGATCGATCGATGATGGCGTCCGCTCACCTCGCCTCGGCGACGACCGCTCGCGGCGTCGTCGCGACGCCGCGCGCGCGCCGCGTCGGCTCCGTCGTCGCCGCGTTGCGCGCGAGCGCGCGCGCCTCCCCGACGCGCGTCGCGAGACGCGCGGTCGCCGCGCGCGCGACGCCCCCGACCACGGGCGTCGGCGCGTGCCACGGCGGCGCGCACCTCAGCGCGGACGAGAAGGCGCACCTGGAAAAGATCGCGGCGATGATCGGCACGCCTGGGAAGGGCATCACCGCGTGCGACGAGGGCCCGGGCACGATCGGCGACCGACTGGCCGCGGTGGGCGTGGAGAACACCGAGGAGAACCGCCGTTCGTACCGCCAGGTCTTGTTCGAGGCGCGCGACGCGAACGAATACCTCAGCGCGGCGATCTTAGACCCGGAGACTCTGTACCAGAAGAGCAGCGACAGCGGGGATCTCTTCCCGAAGGTGCTGATGGACCGCGGGATCGTCCCGGGGGTGAAGCCGCACCTGAAGGTGTACGCGCTCCCGGGGCAGAGCGGCGCGACGGTCATGCAAGGCCTCGACTCGCTCGCGGCGCGGTGTGCGGAGTACAAGGCCGCCGGGTGCGAGTTCGCGAAGTGGCGGTCGCCGATGGAGATCGACGTCGCGAACGGTCAGCCCTCGGACGTTATCATCGAGGCGAACATGAGAGACCTCGCGAGGTACGCGTTGATCTGCCAAGCCGAGGGGCTCGTGCCCATCGTGGAGCCGGACGTGAGCCTGAAGGGCGACCACGACCTCGAGACCGCGGTGCGGGTCAACTTGAAGATTCAGTCCGAGCTGTTCAAAGCGATGCTCGACCACGGCGTGTACATGGAGGGCGCGGTGTTGAAATCGAACATGGTGAACCCGGGGAAGGACTGCGCGACGTCGTACACCGTGGACGAGATCGCCGTCGCGAACCTTCAGGTGTTTCGCCGATGCTTCCCCACCGCCATGGTCACCGCGAACTTTCTGAGCGGCGGGCAGTCGTTAGAGGACGCCGCCGCGCGTCTCGACGCGATCAACAAGCACAAAGGGCCGAGGGATCCGTGGAACTTGTCGTTCTCCTGGTCCGCCGCGATTCAGATGCCGCTGTTCCAGCTGTGCAAGGGCACGGGCGAGCTGCAGCTGGAAGCGATGGGAGAGCTGTACGTGAAAGAGCTCGCGATCGCGAGCGCGGCGGCGCGCGGGGAATGGACGCGGAGCGGCACGGACGGCGACCACAAGGGGAAAAAGTGAAGTGATGCGTATAGCGTATCGTGATCGCGTAGTCGTCGTCGTCGTCGTCGTCGTCGTCGCGATGTGATAAAAAATCGCGGAGAAATATGATGACGTACGCGCCGCGCGGCTCGCGGCTCCGACGCGAACCGCCGCCGCCGCCGCCGCCGCCGTCGGCTTCTTCACGAAGCACCGCTCAAGGCCCACTCCATCACTAGCGCCGCGGCGTCGTCCTCCGCCGCGCACGCCTCCCCCTCCGCCCTCTCCGCGAAGACGAAGTCTCCGCCCGCGTCCTCGAACGCCTTAAACCCCCACTTTCCAGCCGCCTCCACCCCCGCCTCCTCCTCCGCGGCGCGTCTCGCCGCCGCGCCGATCGCGTCGCCGCCGCCCCACACGAGCACGCACGGCGCGGTCCCTCCCATCGCGCGCGCGAGCGTCTTCACGCTCACCCCGAGCGGGCACGCGATCGCGCCGGCGTCGATCGCGCCGTCGACCCCGGGTTGGCCCGAGAGCAACGCCGCCGCCGCCGCGCCCGCGCCCCAACCCACGCCGACGCACGCGACGCGCGTCGCCCCGCGCTCGCGCAGCGCGGTCACCACGGACGCCATGTCCTTCGCGGCGAGCTCCGCGGGGTGCTCCTTCGCCCACTGGTCGAACGCGGCGCCGCCGCGCTTCGAGGGCGACGGGTCGCCGTGCCACGTGTCTCCGCGCCACAGATCGGGCGTCGCGACGAGGACGCCGTCGCGCGCCAGCTTGCGCGCGAAACGTCGGACGCCGGGGGCGCGCCAGCCCGCGGCGTCCGCGGCGAGGACGACCGCGGTCGGCGCTTTCGCGTCGCCGACGAGGTACGCGCCGACGACCCATCCCTGCGCGACGACGACGGAGACGGCGGTGGCGGTTGGGGGG
>NW_003315887.1:928353-958429 GCF_000151265.4 Micromonas pusilla CCMP1545
AGGGCGCTCCGCTCGCTGATTGATGTGTCCGTCGAGCTCGTCGCGCGTCGACGTCGGTCGTTCCGAGAGAGTTATCCATCGCTCGCGGCACCGAGACGGCACCGCGCGGGACACGCGCGCGCACGCCGCCATGCTCGCGATATCGCGCGCGAGCGCGCTGAGCCCGACCGCGTCGCGCGCGTCGCGCGGGAGCGAGCCCGCGCGTCGCCGCGTCGCCGTCCCCGCGCGCGCCGCCGCGACCGCGCGACGTCGTCGCGCGATCGCGACGTCGTCGTCGCGCGATCGTCGCGTCGTCGCGCCGCGCGCGTCGTCGTCGTCGTCGTCGTCGTCCTCCTCCTCCTCCTCCTCCGAGGCCGCCGCCGCCGCCGCCGCCGCGGACGACGCGTCGCGCGCGCCCTCGGCGTCCTCGCGGCGCGGCGTCCTCGGCCTCGGCGCGGCCGCGCTCGCGTCGACCGCGGCCGCGCGCGTCCCGCTCGCGTTCGCGGACGACGACGTCGTCGTCGCGTCGCCGTCGCCCGCCGCCGCGCGAGGCGCCGTCCTCGTCACCGGCGCGAACAGCGGCGTCGGCTTCTCCGCCGCGAAGCAGCTCGCGGCGCGAGGCGAGCGCGTCGTCCTCGCGTGCAGGACCGTCGAGAAGGCGAACGTCGCGCGCACGGCGATCCTCGAGAAAGTCCCCGGCGCCGCGATCGACGTCTTGCCAGCCGCGGGGCTCGAGATGGCGGACCTCGCCTCCGTGTCGGACTACGCCAAGGCGTTCAAAGACTCCGGCATCCCGCTGAACGTCCTGGTGTGCAACGCCGGGATCATGGCCGTGCCGCTGGGACACACGAGACAGAACCACGAGATGCACTTCGGCGTCAATCACCTCGCGCACTTTCTCCTGCAAGGTGCGACCGACGACCGACGACCGACGACCGACGACAGCCGGACGCCGGACGGATTCGATCCCCGCGCGACCCGCGACCCGCCCCCTTCGCGCGCTGCGCTGTGCGTCCATCGATCCTCACTCGCGGACGCGCTGCGCTGCTCTCCCCCCCCCAACTCATCGTCGCTCCCTCCGAACCCCGCCCCGCCCCGCCCCGCTGCAGACGCGCTCGTGCCCGCGCTCCGCGACCGCGTCGAACGCGACGGCAAACGCGGCCGCGTCGTCGCGTGCAGCAGCATCGCCAACACCCTCGGCGACCTCGCCGTGGACCTCGACGACCTCGACTGGAACGATCGGACGTACAACGAGTGGACCGCGTACTGCGCGAGCAAGGCGGAGAACGTGCTGATGACGGATCAGCTCGCGATTCGCGAGCCCGGGATCTCGTCGAACGCGTTTCACCCCGGAATCGTGACGACGAACTTGGTGCGGTACATACTCCCGGATCTCACCGCGGAGAACCGCGACCCGGAGGCGGAGGCGCAGACGCGCAACGGGAAGATGCTGAAGAAGATGGGGATACGCGACGCGGACGAGGGCGCCAAGACGCACGTGTGGCTCGCGTCGGACCCGGCGGCGGAGGACGTCAGCGGGGAGTTTTTCATCGACCCGGGGGTGACGTATCCGGGCGCGACGCGGCGGCAGCTCGTGGACGGCGGGGACTGGTTTCTGCTCACGGGGGAGGAGTTCGGGGCGAGGCAGCTCGGGATGCCGGACAAGCTGTTCGAGTGGCGGAACGAGAGGAACGGCGAGGTGTTGTGGGACAAGTCCATGGAGATGATATCGAAGTACCGCGCGTGACGCGACGACTCGGAGGACGCGCGCGGTCGGCTCGAGAAAAGAGAGCTCTCTTATCTTAACCTTATACTCGTCTCGTAGAGAGAAAAAAGAGAAACATCGCGTCGAGAGAACGATCAGCGTCATCGTCACACGATCTCCACCTCGCCCGCGCGGCGCGTGAACGCGAGCGGGTCCAGCGCGCTCGCGAGCATGACTCGGTTGATGGACGTCAGGTCGGGGCGCCCGCCGTCCGCCGGCGCGCGAAACAGATCGCCGCGGTTCGCGACGTGTAACTCCTCCCTCGCCGCCTCTCTCGCCAACCTCGCGGCGGCGTCGACGAGCGCGTCGCGTCCGGACGTCCGCGCGCCGATCCACGAGCCGTACGCGCGGAACGGAAGCGCGCGACGGTCGCGCGGATCGGACGCACGCTCGAACGACGACGCGCGAAGCACGTCCTCCGCGTGAACGGCGTATTTTCTCACCGTCGGAGAGAGCTCTTCGTCTCGTTCTTCCCATCCGCCGACGCGCGGGAGCCACTGCGCGACCCACGCCTCGAGCCCCCACCCGAGGGCGTCGCGCGACACCGCGGGGTTCAGCGCGCGCGCGATCGCGCTCAGGTCCTCGAACTCGGCGTCGATGTCCTCCGCGGCGCCGTCACCGGAAGGACGAATTAAGGCCATCACCGCCCGGTACGCTACGAGACCGCTCGTCGCGTCGGTGCTCGGTCGGCTCGGCGGCATCCTGTAGAAACAATTCGTTTAGTTGCGTCGCACCTAAAAGTGCGACATTGTAATTTAAAATGAAATGTTCGTCAGGGGGTGTCCGGGGTGTCACCCTCGTATCGGACTCGCGTCCGGGTTGATCTTCCACCGCACGCCCAACGGCGCGCCGGTGTGTTCGTCGCGCTCGATCCAATGAGGGTGCACGTCTTTGATCAGCGACGTCGCCTCGGTCGCGAGCGCGGCGCCGACGGAGGTTTCCGCGCCGAACGCGTCGGCGAGCCGAGCGAGCGCGAACACCCACTTGTCGTGGTAGTGAAAGTACATCCCGTCCAGCGCCATCCCGGGGTCGCTCGACGCCGCGGCGAGGGTCTTGCCGATGCGCAAGCCGACGTGTCGCGTCGTCGTCGTCGTCGACGACGACGACGACGACGACGACGCGCCCGGCAGCGCGAACGGCGCGCGCGACGAGAGAGACATCGGGACCTGGCGCGAGGAGGGTTGACCGAGCGTTTCGTGCACCGCGCGCACGAGCGCGAGCGCGGCGGCGAGCGCGTCGTCCCTCCCTCCCGCGTCGCCCATCTCCGCGCGGCGCTCCGCGGCGGAGACGAAGTTCAGGACCGCGAACGCGTCCGTCCACAGGTATCGCCCTCGCCCAGCCTCGGTCCGCGGGAGCGGCGCGGGAGCCCACGAAACGCGCGAGCCGCCGAGCGACGCGCCGGCGCCGGACCAGTCGCCGTAGACGACGCGCATGAGCTTCGTCGCGTCCGCCGCGTCCGCGGGGGCGACGCGCAGCGACGCCGCGCGAGGGAACGCGTCGGGCGTCGCCGCGCGGGCGGGGCAGCGCGAGACCGGCGTCGCGCGGCGGACGAACGCCATGCGCGCGGAGGGAAGTGGAGGTCGCGGCTTCTGTTGTCGTGGAAGGGGTCGTCTCGTCCGAGGGTCCGACGCGAGAGGCTTCTGTTCCCTCGTGCGCACGTCGCGCGCGCTCTGCGTGCGTGCCTATGAGATAGCTAGACTAGACTAGTCTACGTCCGCGGGACGGGCACGCCTCGTCCACACAAGACTGGTCCCCATACGACCGCGTTGGCGTGGTGAACGCCGTTCCTTAAGGACTTTCGTCGTCGTCGTCGTCGGACACCTCCGGAAGCGCCGCTCCCGCGCCCCCCGCGACCATGACGCTCGTGTCGTTGAACGCGCCTCGCCCGTCGAAGCTCCCTGTCGGGTCCACCTCGACCGCGATCCCGCCGCGCTCAACGTCTCCTATCAACCCCGCGGCGGCGAGGACGCGCCTCGGGCGCTTCGGATCGCCGCCGCGCGTCGCCCACCGCTCGACGTACGTTTCAAACGTGTTCCCGCAAAACGAGTGCGCGCGCAACGGCGGTTTCGCTTCCCTCCCCGCGCGTCCCCAGTGCGCCCTCAAGACGTTCTCGTACAGCCACGCCTCGCAGTGCGGCATGAAAAACATCGTCGGCGTCGTCCGAGGCGTCGCGGCGTCGCCCGCGATCGCGTCGGACGCCTCGCGCGTCATCGCGCGGCAGCCGAGGACGCGCGTCAACAGCGCGACGTCGACGGGCGAAAACGCCGGGTCGTAGAGCGCGACGGACGCGCGCGGGACGTCGAAGCGCTCCGCGAGCGCGAGCGCGAGCGCGAGCTGGTACCGCGAGACGAGGCTCGCGCTGGGGGATCCGAGGCCGAGGACGACCACGGCGTCCGGGCGCGGGAACGCGCGGCGGCGCGCGGCGTCGTTCGCGTCGTCGGTCGCGTCAGCGGCGTCGGCGGCGGCGGCGTTAGTAGCGTCGTCGGCGTCGCTCGTCGACGGCTCGAGCGCGCGCAGGAGCGCTGGGAGGAACGGCGCGGCCTCCACCTCTCGCCTCGCGCGCTCGAACGCCGCGGCGGCTCGCTCGGTCGTCATCCCCGGCGCGTCCTCCGCGGCGGTTTGAGCGCCCGCGACGGCCGCGCGCTGGAGCGCCTCGAAGGATCTCCCGCTCATCTTCCGACGCGACTTGGCGCCGACGACCGTCCACTCGTCCGCGTCCGCCATGACGCGCGCGCGACGGACGGCGGCGGCGGCGGCGACGACGACGCGGAGCGGCGCGCGGTGGTCGCTTCCGCGCGACGACGCGCCGCCGCGCGAAGCGGAGTGGTCGCGGTCGGACGCGACGAGTAATCTTTTTGTGGCGCTCGCGCGCTGCTCGCGACGACGTCGTCGACGTCAACGTTTCTGGGAGGCGACGACGACGCCTTCCACAGTCGCCGCGCCGACGCGGTACCGAGCGACGCGATGAACGAAGCGGAGAAGGAGACCGCGGTGGGGACCTTCGTCGCCGTGACCTCGTGCGACGCCGGGACGTCCCGCGCGATCATGGAGGTGCGTCCGAGTCCGCGTCCCCGACGACGCGACGCGTCGCCTTCCTCCCGTAGCAGTCGCGGTGGATGACGTTTAGACGCGGACGACGTTCGGACGGGTCCCTCCCGATCCCTCCTCGCGTCTCGGCGTCGCGCCCCGCGATCGGCGCGGCGTCGAAGGCAGCCGACGCGCTTCAGACGCCGCCTTCCCACCCCGACTGAGCCCCCCCCCCCCGCTCGCCCTCCGTTCGCGCGCCGTCCGCGCGCAGCAATACAAGTGGGATCTCGATCGATCCGTCGACGCCTTCTTCGACGGCAGCTGGCAGAACGCGCTGATCGACGCGCAGGAAGCGAAGGATCTCGCCGCGTCCGGGGCGTCGCCGCCGTCGCCCCCGGTCGCGACCGTCGGCGTCGGTCTGAATCTGAACGACCCGGTGATCGACCTCGGCGACGACGACGCGGACGAGGATCCGGACTACGCGCCGTCGCCGCCGGGATTCGAACGCGTCGTCGCGGACGGCGGCGGCGCCGCGAGGCGACCTCTGGGCGACATCGGCGGCGGCGGGCGGGACTTCCACTACGTCGTCGTCGACGAAGACGACATGGAAGACCAGATGATGAACAGCGCGATCGCGGCGTCGATGGACGCCGGCGTCATCACCATCGACGACGACGGCGACGCGGCGGCGGCGGCGAAATCGCCGCATCAGATGGACCACCGCCCGCCGCCGCTCGCGTTCGGCGGCCGCGGCATCGGCATCGGCATCGACGGGATGGGCGGCGCGGGCGGCGCGGGGGGCGATTTCGAACTCCCCGACGGGATCGATCGCGAGGAGGCGCGGATGATCGAGGCGGCGATGCTCGGCGTGCCGTACGAGCCCCCTGCGCATCGGCTGGGGGTCTCGGGCGGCGGCGGCGGCGGCGGCGGCGGCGGCGACCGCGGGTTGCTCAACGCCGGGGGCGTCCCCGCGCCCGCGGAGGTGATGGAAGCGCGGTTGATACAGAACGAGACGGACTACGCGTACGAAGAGTCGCTGCGGATGGACCGCGCGAAGGAGGCGGCGGCGAGGGCGAAGCGTGAAGAGGAGGCGCGCGCGGAGAGGGCGGCGGCGGAGGCGGCGGCGGCGGCGGCGGCGGCGGCGAAAGCGGAGGCGGAGATGAGAGACGCCGCGGTCGCCGCGGCGTCGAGCGCGCTGCCGGACGAGCCCGCGGCCGGGGGCGACGGCGTCGTCGACGTCGCGATACGGCTGCCGTCGGGCGGGCGGGTCAGGCGGCGGTTTCTGCGAACGCACGCGTTGTCCGCCGTCTTTTCGTTTCTCATCGCGGAGGTGCGTCCCTTACACTGGTCCCCATGCGACCGCGTCGGCGTGGTGAACGCCGATCCTTAAGGACTTTTCCCGGCGTGTCTCTCCGCCCACCCCTCGCTTTGAATCCCCGCCCTCGACGCCTTTCACCTTCAACTGACGCCTTTGAACTCCACCCCGACGTTCGCTCGTATGGAACGACCGGAGGGGCACCTCGAGCACGGGTCGTTCAAGCTCGCGAGGCAGTTCCCGCGGGGGACGTTCACGGAGGACGGGGAGGGGGGGAAGACGCTGGAGGAGTTGGGGCTGACGCAGAGGCAAGAGGCGCTGTTCGTGGAGAGCACCTCGGGGTGACGCGCGGCGCGGCGCGGCGAGGCGAGCGACGGAGGAGGAAGAGAAGAACCGGACGCACGAAGAACGAATCCGACGCTCGTTGAAATCGACGAGCGACGAAGCGACGAGACGACGCGTGAAAAGCGCATACTGTATTGTCTTCCTACGACGCATCGCTCGCTCACTTCTCGCGGCGTAACTTGGTCCCGAACACCTCGAGATCGCCGATGAAGTATCCGTCCTCGTGCGCGGAGGCGTCGGAAATCGTCGGCGCGACGCACCCCGCCGGGACGGGATCCCCCGGCGTCCACTTCCCGCCGCCCGTCGCTCTCCAAAACGCGTGAAAGTCGTGCACCCACCTCACGAGCGTGCTGAGCTTCATCGGCTTCTGTAACACCCCGTTGAACCCAGCTTTCTGGTACTTTGACTTATCGCTCATCGCGGCGTTCCCGGTCGTCGCGACGACGAGCTGACTCCATCGTTCTCCCCCGTCGGGGTCGTCCCCCGCGCTCGCCTCGTGCCGCCGCGTCTCTTCCACGGCGGCGCTGCCGTTCATGTGCCGCATGTTCTCGTCCAGGAGCACGACGTCGTAGCGCTTGGACTCGTTCAGAAGCAGTCGCACGACGTCCTGGCCGTCCTCGCCCGTGGTGACGTCGTCGCCGTTCTTCACGAACGCGCGCTTGAGAATCTTCACGTTGACGACGTCGTCGTCCACGATGAGGACGCTCATGGGCTTTTGTCCGTGCGTTCGCTGCGACTGCGATTGCGGTTGCGGTTGCGGTCGCGAGGACGTCTGCGGTTGCGAAGCCGTCGGCGCCGGCGTCGGAATCGACGGCGACGAATCGTCCGCGATCGCCGCCGCGAACGCGAGGCGATCCGCGAGGGACGCCTTCAAGGGCGATTCGTCTCGCGTGAACCGCGGCGGCGACGACGACGCGCGCGCCGCGCTCGACGGCGTCGGTCCGCGCGCGAGCGGCGACGGCGACGGCGACGGAAACCCCCCGATTCCCCCGATCGCGTCGCGCGCCGGGGAAGGAATCCCGCTCTCGGACGCGTACAGACGCAGCGCGCGAGCGATCGCGTCCTCCGTGGCGCGCGCCAACGCCGGGCCGACGCCGTCGACGCCGCACGCCGCGCCGCCCCAGTGTTGCCGCGTCTCCTCGCCCACGCTGACGTCCGCGAGCACCGCGACGGACGTCTCGCCGATTTGCTCGCGCACGACGTGAACCTTCCACGCGGCGGCGGCGGCGGACGAGGAGGGCGACGTTTGAAAAAAACTCGGCGGCGGCGACGCGTCCGCGGGGTGCTCCACCTCCACCTCGCGGCCGTCCGGTGTGACGAGCACGCTTCGCCGCGAGAACGGCCGCGGGAGAATATCTCTCGGCTGCCGTTGCCGCGGCTCGCGCGTCGTCGTCGTCGTCGTCGTCGCCGCCGCCGCGTCGTCGTCGTCGTCGCGCGAATCCGTCACCGGCACCGACGCGACGTTCGGGCCGTCGATGAAGCTCGCCCTTCGCGATCTCGCCGCCGACGCGTCCGCCGCATCGAAGACGAGGCTCTCGCGCCGCGACTTCGTCCCCGCGCTCGCGCCTGACCGCATCGACGACGCGTCCGCCGGGTCCGGCTCCACGGCGTCGAGCGACAGCTCTAACACGAACGTCGACCCCTCGCCCGGGACGGACATGCAGTGAATCTGGCCGTGCATTAGCTCCGCGAGGGAGCGGCAAATCGTCAGCCCGAGCCCGCTGCCGCCGTACTTGTCCACCTTGTGATTCGCCATGCTGAACCGGTCGAAGATGTTCTCCATCGTCTGCTTCGACATCCCCTGACCGGTGTCGATCACCTTGAAGAAGCACGTGATGGGCTCGTCATCCGCGTCTACTCTCGCGTCGCACGTCACCTCCACGGTAACGACGCCCTCCGTCGTGAACTTGACCGCGTTCCAACAAAAGTTGGTCAAGACTTGCTGGATCCGACCCGCGTCGCCGACGAGCGCGACGTCCGCGAGGAGCGGCGATACGGAGGTCACGAACCGCAGGTTTTTCGCGCGCGCCGCCGCGTTCACTTGCACGCCGACGCTCCGTAACATCCGACGGACGCTGAACGGCGCGAGCGTCAGCACGAGCTTCCCTTCCTCGAGCTTGTCGAGATCGAGCATGTCGTCCACGGTTCTCCGGAGTTGATCGGAGCACGCGAGCGTCGTGAGCACGAGCTCCTCGACCTCGTTGTAGTGCGCGTCGTCGACGCCGCCGCTCTCGCCGCGGTTCGCCCGCGCGCGCTGAATGATCGGCATCATCTCGTTGATCGCCTCGACGGACGCGAGGATGCCGTTCACGGGATTTCGAATTTCGTGCGACATGAACGCGATGTGGCGCGACTTGGCGTCCGACGCCGCCTCCGCGGCGTGTTGCACGCTCAGCGCCTTCTCCATCGCGCGAGGCATGGACATGTCCATGAAGAAGATGAACGCACCGTCGCTCTCGGGGCGCGCGAGGAAGAACACGAGCACCTCCATCGCCGCGGGGGCGGATATCGCGGAGGAGGACGTCGCGGGGCCCGCGGCGGGCGAGCGCTTGCCGCCGCCCGCCGCGGCGCCGCCGGTCGAGTTCGAAGCCTTGAGAAACCGCACGAGCGCGTGCTCGTTCAGCGCGCTCGTGAGTCGGCGGTCTAAGACGCCGCCGCCGGCGGCGTGCATCGTCGTCGACGTGGACCCGTCGCCGGTATCGGTTTCGGTTTCGGTTTCGGACGTCGCCGCGGACGACTCCCCGGTCGCCGGAAGCTCCTCTCTCATCAGGCGCGCGCCGACGCCGTCGACGCCGAGCTCGCCGTTCGCGTCGCCGTCTAGCACCTGCACGAGTCTCGCCTGTACTTCCGTCATCGGGTCCGCGTTCGCGGCGCCGTTCGGGAGGACGTGCAGCGCGCCTTTCGTGCCCAAAACTTCCCCCGCGAAGAGTTTCCCGAGCGCGTCCGCGCGACGCAAACCGGTGGCGAACTCCATCCTCTCGTTCCACTGATCGACTCGCCCCTCGCCGTCGACGCTCGCGGCGGCGATCATGACGTCGCTCATCACCTCGCTCACGTCCAGATCCTTCTCCGGCTTCGACCCGGACTCGAAAGCGGCGAGCGTCAGGTCCCGCATCGCGGTACGATGCGTCGTCATGTCGCGTCCGGTGAGGACGATCGCGGACGTCTCCGCGGACGCGTTCCACACCAGCTTCGCGAACAACAAGATGGCGAGATACCGCGGCTTCGGGCTGTTCCTCGACGTCGCGCGCTTCCTCGCCTCCATCAGATCCCCCGCGCTTCTCGCGAGCTTGAACTGCACCGCGAACGGCCTCGGCTCGACGAGCTCCTTGAACGCGTTCCGCAGCGTCACGTCCAGGAAGTTCGCGCTGTTGGGCTCGAGAAACTCGGATATCTTGTGCCCCACCGCGCTTCTGCTGGCGCCGACGAGGACGCTCGCGGCGAACTTGTTGTGCTCCGTGACGGTCATGCTCGCGTCCACCTTGATCACGGGCACGTCCGCCGTGCCGATGATCGTTCGCAGCTCCTCCGCGGCGGCGTTCGAGGCGTCGCTCTCGTCGATCGACGCCCGTCTCGCGCCCCCGCTCGCGTTTCCGCCGGCGCGACACGCGGCGATGGTGTCGCGGAATAGGAGCTGCATCGCCGCCGCGGACGCCTTCTCGTGCGGCCGCCACGGCTCGCTCTGCGCGGTGAGCGTCTCCTTGATCGCCCTGAACGACTCCCGCGGGGTCATCTCCACGCCCTTGTGGTACGCCTGCGGCGCGTCCTTGTCCCCAGCCCACGTGTTCTCCTTGATGTACTCGCCTCGGAACCACGCGAGCACCGCCGGAGATATATTCGTCGCCGCGGGCGCGCCCTTGAGCTTCGTCTTGCGGTTCGCGTCGTCCCCGCCCCCGGCGGCGGACTCGCCGTTGTACGTCGGCAACACGAGCGGCGCGACGTCGACGACGACGACGCCGCTCGCGGTGGCTTTCAGCGCCTCCGCGTTCGGCATCCCCTCTCTGGACAGGCAGTCCGTCGACCACATCCCGCCGAGCGGCAGCCTCCTCTTCGTGGAGTACACGATCGCTTCTTTCCCGCCGTCCAGACCCTCGAGGTCCTGCGCGGCGTCTTTGCTCTGTAAGACCCACGCCACGATGGCTGCGATCTCGTCGTCCGGAGGGCACTCGCCGGCGTGGAAGATCGTGTCGCCGATGATCATCGCCGCCCCGGACGCGTTCGCGACTTTGAACAGCGCGCTCGAGCCGGGTTCCATGCTCATGACGGACGAGAATATCTGCGGCGTGAGCTCGGCGTTGAACCCGGTCATCTCCTCGACGTACTTCAACGACTTGCAGATCGTGCCCTGGTGCGACAGAAGCGACGACTCGATCTTCGCCTGCTCCGATTGAAGTATCCTCGACAGCTGCAGCGAAAACACGCGGACTAAAAACTCCGCGGCGGAGCGCTGGTAGTACGCCACCCTGTGCGGGCCCTGGTAGTGATGACACACGATAAGCCCCCAGAGTTTCTCCTGCGGCGGCGATTGCGAGCCGCCGTCGTCGTCGCCGCCGCCGTCCCAACTCTCTCGGTCGGCCGCCGACGTCGAAACGCCGCGCGAGCGCCGCCGCCGCTGTCGGCTCTCGTCCGACGCCGCGTCTCGCATGGCGCTCCTCGGCGCCGTGACGACGACGGACACGACGAGCGTCGCCTTCACGCCCATGTTCGACAGGTACTGCGCGTGGCACCCGCTTATCCCGCGGAGCTGCGAGTCCGACAGGAGGATGTCGTCCGGCGTGCGCTTGCACTGCCTCACCTTCGACGCCGGCCCCGAGACGTCCGCGATCATCCGGCTGCGCATGGACATGAAAATTTTTCTGTTCGCCTGCGGTATGTCCGTCGCGGGAAAGTGCAGCCCCTTGAACGCGTCGCGCGCGTGCTGCGACGTGCTCTCCGCGACGACCTCGCCGTGGTCGTCCTCGTGGAAGCGGTACAGCATCACGCGGTCGTACCCGAGCAGCGC
The DNA here is from genome assembly GCF_000151265.4 of Micromonas pusilla CCMP1545. Lineage (NCBI taxonomy): Eukaryota > Viridiplantae > Chlorophyta > Mamiellophyceae > Mamiellales > Mamiellaceae > Micromonas > Micromonas pusilla. Next base: position 939,787 of record NW_003315887.1, read on the forward strand.
GCGCAGTTCGTCCGTCACGGATTGAAAGTACGCCCCCTTCTCGAACGCGTCTTGCACGTGCGACACCGCGCGTTTCACCGACGACTGCGCGCGCAGCGCACCCTCGAGCATCTCGTCTCCGTCCGCGTCCACGGGCTCGAGGTCGATCACGATCCCCTCCTCGGTCGCGTGCGCGATCGCGTACATCTTATCGTCCGGTTTCCTCGCGAGCGCGACGATGACGGGCGCGTTGGTCGCGAGGTCCGCTGAGGGTCGTTCCGTGCGAAGCGAAGAAGTCGGGGCGGAGTCAGGGGTGCGTCAGACTTGGGAGTCGAAAGGCGTCGCGTAGGTGTGTCGGGATCGAAACCGAGGCGCGGGCGGAGAGATGCGCCCGCCGGGAGAGAAAGTCCTTAAGAAACGGCGTTCGCCGCGCGAACGCGGTCGTATGGGGACCAGTGCGAGGGATACGCGCCCGAGCCCAACGCGCGCGTCAACCCCGGCAGCGACTTGGCCGCGAACGGCGTCGATCCCTCCTCGAAGACGTTGCCGTCGAGCAGCTCGTCGCACGGCACCCCGAGCACCTCGGCGCAGTTCGTCGACGCCGCGAGGATCGTCCCCGCGGTCGCCGCGCATCGCGCGGCGCTCGCCTCGGACGCGACGAGGAGGACGACTCCGAAGGACTGAGGGCCGTTCCATACAAAAACAGTTCTCCGGTCAGTTGAAAGGGGACGCGATCAAATGTTGAAACCGGGCGATGGGTGAAAAACTTTTGTATAGAACGCACCTGAATCTGTCCGGGGCGGTTGACCCTGCGCGCGTACGACGCGAGCGCGTCCTCGTCCGCGGGGAGGCCGCGCGTTCGGTCTCCCGGGGGTTTATCTCGCATCAGCTTCGCGTTCTGTGGGCGGAGAGCGAGAGAGAGAGAGAGAGACGAAGACGAATGAACGGGCGGTGAGCTCGAGATTCGACGAGAAATAACAACGGCGAACGGGGATAGGGTTGGTTTTTCCGACGCGAGCGGAGGGGTCGCCGCGAGGGGACGCGCGACGTGCCTGGGCGTATCCGTAGTCCCCTCGCGACCGCGCGGCGGAGTCGTCGCTCCCCGCGGCGGCGACGAACGCGTCGTTGAGCGCGGCGTCGGCGTCGAGCTGGCGATCGCGGCGCTCGCGCTCGCGCGCGTCCTCCCCGGGCGGCATCGTCGCGAATCTCTACAGTAGTGGTGGGCGTCGCTCTCGGCGGCAGACGTCGGATGCCGCGGACGCCGCGTCCCGTCGGTCCGCGGGCGTCGTCGCCCGGCGCGCGGGGAGACGCGCGCGAGGGCGAGGAGGAAGACGCGCGCGGGTCGGGATCCGTCGACGTCCGCGACGCCGGTGCCCTCGCTCGGGGCGCGCGCGGAATGCGGCGAACGACACGACGAGCGCTCTTCTTCGAGAGTGCGAGTGCGCGCTTCCTTTCTTCGCCGCGTCGAGTTCAAATTGCCCCAGACAGAGGTCTGTCGCGCGTCGGACGCCCTCCCCGCGGTCGTCGTCGCGATGGCGCTCGCGTCGAACGACAACAGCTACCTGAAGGAGTACGTCCGCCGGCAGGACTACCGCCTCTCCCCCGAGGAGCGCGGGAGGAGCCGGGACCCGCGCGCGGGGAAGCTCCTGACGGATCGGAACGAGTACGTCTCGTGGCTCGAATCTCAGCTCGACGCGGTGACGCAGGCGTGCCTCGTTGCGCAGTCGTTCGACGAGCGCATCACCGCGCTCGGGACGAGCGCGTGCGTCGCGGACGAGAAGATGCTGAACCTCGCGAGGCTCATCAAGTGCTCGCAGTCCGTCGCGGAGGAGCAAGAGAGCGCGTACCACGACGCGATGGTGAAAGTCAGCGAGCGCGTCACCGCGACCGAGCGCGCGGTGCACGCGCTGACGCACGCGGAGGAGAGGCGCGTTCTCATGGCGCGGAAGATGCTCGACGGGAAGGGACTCAAAGGCGGCGACGGCGCCGGCGGCGTGATCGGCGGCGCGATGGACGACGGCGGCGGGATGATGCGCGGAGGAGGAGGCGCGATGGCGATCGGCGTCCTCGACGCGCAGTTTCGAGTTTGGGCGTCCGCGCACGAGCGCTCCGTGGACGCGCGCATCGACGCCGCGGAGCAGCGTCTCGCCGCGCGCGTGGACACCGCGACCGCGAACGTCCTCGACGCGCTCCGCGCGACGGAGCAGCGTCTGAAGGACGCCGCGCCTCGGCTCGCGGAGGAGGCGACGCGACGCGTGTGGGGCGCGGGGCCGGAACGCGGCGCGTTTCCGACGGGCGGCGTCGCCGGCGTCGACGCGCTGCGACACGTCGTAGACCGCGTCGAGGCCCTGGAAGCGATGGAAGCGAAGCTGAAGAGAGAGCTCAGGGTCGCGATGGAACGCGCGGAGGACGCCGCGGACGAGGCGAGACGGTTCGCGAGCAGAGAACGGTGGGGCGGCGGCGGCGGCGGACGGAGCGGCGCGGCGGCGGGGGGGAGCGACGAATACGCCTTCGACCGCGCCGGCGCGGGCGCGGGTCCCGGTCCCGGTCCCGGTCCCGGTCCCGGTCCGTCCGCGCCGCCGGTCGCGCCCGTCTCGAGCGGCGTCGAACGTGGGGACGCGTTCGGGGGATTCTGGGGGAGTCAGACGTCGTCGCAGGAGAAGGACGACGACGACGCGAAGGAGGCGATCGCGCGGAGCGTCGAGGCGACGAGCCTCGGGTTTCAACGCCTCGGGTCGCAGTTCGATAGCCTCGCGGAGCGGCTCGAGGCGAACGACCGGCACACCGCGATGCTCGCGAAGTTGATCGAGTCGATGCAGGTGAACCAGCGTGCGGCGGGGGCGGAAGGTGGGGGACAGAGGGACGACGCGTCGCCGTCGAGGGTGCCGGCGGTCGCGGCGGCGGCGGCGGCGGCGGCGGCGGCGGCGGCGGCGGCGGCGGCGCGGTCGACGCCCGCGGAGTTGACGCCCCAGCGCGCGGCCGCGACGGACGACGACGAGGAGGAGAGACGGTTGGAGGCGGAGTCGAGGCGCGGGAAGCTCGCGGATTTGTACGAGCGGCTCGAGGGCTTAGCGTCCCCGGTCTCGAACAAGTGAGGAGACCTCTTTCGGCGGCGACGCGCGGACTCGGGCCAGTTTTCGATCAGTTTTCGACGTGCGCGTTCTCGACTAGCTAGTCTATGGGTACCCGTACATCGGCATGGACGCCGGCGGCCAGCACGTCCTCCGCGCCGCGTCGACCCCTCCATCCTTCGCGATGATCTTCACCTCGAACAGCGCGTTCCAGTTCTTCCCGGTGACGAACACGCGGTCGCCGTCGGCGTCGTAAGCGACGCCGTTCATCACCCCGGCTTCGACGCTCGACCCGGCCGGGAGTTTCGACTTCAGGTCGTTGAAAACGATCCATCCGACGACGGCGCCGGTGCTCGGGTTCACGCGCGCGACGCACGGGCGCTCGAGGACGTTCGCCCACACTTCGTCCCGCACCGTCTCGAGCTCGTTCGCGAACCGAATCGCGCGGTCGCCGTCTTTGATCGTCGTCGACTTAATCGTCGTCGTCGTCGTCGCGCCGCCGCCGCCGCCGCCCCCCCCCGTGGTCTTCAAAAACTTCAACGCGTCGCTCGCGTCCGTCGCGATCAACGTCCCGTCGCCCGCGGGGTCGTTCGTCAGCCCCCACCCGTCGCTCAGAGACGTTCGAAACGTCCCGGTCACGTTCAGCGTGTCCGGGTCGAGGAGATATCCCAGCGGCGACCTCCACGTCAGCACCGCGATCTTCCCGTCGCCGTCCACCGCGAGCCCTTCCGCGAAGCTCCGCGTCGGCAGCGTCGTCTTCTTCCTCACCGCGCCCGTCTTAAGGTCCACGACGCGCACGGTGGACGGCCCGCCGACGCTCCCGGTGCTCTCGTACAGCGCGTCCGGCGCGGCGTACGTCAAGCCTTGCGTGAACGCGTTCTCGTCGTGCGGATGCGCGCGCACGATCTCGTAGGCGTACACGACGGGGGGTTCGCCCGCGCGCACCGTCGGGAACGGCGTGCGGTCGTCCTTCTTCGCCGCCGTCGCGGGGCGCGGCGTCTCGATCGTCGCGTCCTTAAACGCCGCGGTCGGGCGCGGCGCCTCGATCGCGGAGGAGCGGGAGGGCGACGACTGCGCCCTGACGGTGGACGACGACGCGTCGACGACGGGCGACGCGACGCCCTCGGTCGCGAGCGCGGCGCCTCCGCGGCTCGCGGCGTCGCCGATCCCGGGCGCGCCGCCCTGCATGACGCCCGTCCCCACGAGCGCGGCCAGGACGACGACCGCGAGGAGGACGAGCGCGGTCGCGATGCTCGCGCGGAACTTCTTGATCCTCGACTCGGGCGGCGCCATGAGGCCCGCGTTCTCGTCGTTCTGCGCGGTGCCGAGCGCGCGGCCGCGCATGCGAAGCCCGCGTCTCGGCGCCGTCGCGTTCGTCGTATCGGTGCCTCTGCCAGACACCCCACGTCGCATGCGACGGATTCGGCCTTCTCCTCGAGAGATCGACCCGACGGTCGCGCGCGCGCGGCGGAACTGCCGAGGCGCGGCGAGGTCTGGTCGAAGGCGTGTCGTTTGGTTTCTGTTCGAGAACGCAATATATATCGTCAACTCATTATTAAAATCTCGCTCGCTCATCATCAGCTCGTCACTTCTTCGGCTGCGGCGCGACGACGTTTAAGATCTTCCCCGGGACGTAGATGATCTTCTTGATCCCGGACTCGTCCCCGATGAACTTCGCGATGTTCTCCTGCGCCATAGCGAGCGCCATCGCGTCCTCTCGCGTGCTGTCGGCGGTGACCTCGATCTTCCCGCGCATCTTCCCGTTAACTTGCACCGCCATCGTGACGACATCCTCCACGAGCAAGCTCTCGTCCGCGACCGGCCACGTCTCGTACGCGTTCGAGCCCTCGTTCCCGAGCTTTGTCCAGAGCTCCTCGGAGAGATGCGGGGCGTACGGCGACAGCAAGAGCGCGAACGGCCTCAAGCACTCCCTCGGTTTCTTCTCCCATTTCGTCGCCGCGTTGGTAAACTCCATCATCGCCGCGATGGCGGTGTTAAACCGCATCCCTTCCGTCTCCTCCGTCACCTTCGCGACGCACTTGTTAATCTCCTTCAGCTGCGCCTCGTCCGCGGACTCGTCGGAGATGTCCCCGTCGAACAGCCGATGCGCGCGCGCGAGGAACCGCGAGCATCCCTCCACGCCCTTCGTCTGCCACACCTTGGTCTCCCGCAGAGGCCCCATGAACATCTCGTACAGGCGGAGCGAATCCGCGCCGTACGCGTCGACGATATCGTCCGGGTTGACGACGTTCCCGCGCGATTTGGACATCTTGTGCGCGCGCGCGTTCACCTTGATCTTCTCGTCCGCCGCGAGGACGAACCCGTCGCCCTTCTTCGCGACGTCCTCCGCGTTAATTTTCACGGCGTCCAGCCCCTCCGTCTGTAGCGCGCCCTTGGCGCTGACGTACTTCCCCTCCGCGTCCACGAACGCGGTGTACTCCACCTCGCCCAAGATCATCCCTTGCGACACCAGCCGCTGGAACGGCTCCTTGGTGCTCACGGCGCCGATGTCGTACAGCACCTTGTGCCAGAACCGCGCGTAGAGAAGATGCAGCACCGCGTGCTCGGCGCCTCCGACGTAGAGGTCGACGGGCATCCAGTACTTCTCCAAGTCGCCGTCGATCATCGCGTTCTCGTTCTTGGGGTCGATGAAGCGGAGGTAGTACCAGCACGAGCCCGCCCACTGCGGCATCGTGTTCGTCTCGCGGCGCGCGGGGCCGCCGCCGAGAGGGTCCACGGTGGCGACCCAGTCTTCGATATTCGCGAGCGGGCCCTCGCCGCTTCCGCTCGGCTTGAAGTTATCCGTGTCCGGCAACGTCAAAGGGAGCTCGCTCTCCGGGACCGCGACGGGGACATCCGACCCCTCCGGGTACACCACCGGGAACGGCTCGCCCCAGTACCGCTGCCGCGCGAAGAGCCAGTCGCGAAGCTTGAAGTTGACCTTCTTCTCTCCGACGCCGTTGGCCGTCAGCCACGCCGTCACCTTTTCGCCCGCTGTCGCGTCGTCCAAGCCGTTCACGTCCAGCGCGTCGCACGCGCTGTTGATCATCGTCCCGGCGCCGCTGTAGCACGCGTCGGCGTCCGTGTTATTCTCGTCACCGGGCGGGGCCACGACCTGGACGATCGGCAGATCGAACGTCTCCGCGAACTCTTTATCTCGGTCGTCGTGCGCGGGCACCGCCATGATGGCGCCCGTGCCGTACGTCCCCAACACGTAGTCCGCGACCCACACCGGGACGTCCGCGCCCGTCAGCGGGTGCTTCGCGTGCGACCCGGTGAACACGCCGGTTTTCTCTTTCGCGAGCTCGGTGCGCTCCAGGTCGCTCTTCCGCGACGCCGCGTCTACGTACGCGTCCACCGCGGCTTTTTGCTCAGCCGTCGACAACGCGCCGACGAGGGGGTGCTCCGGCGCGACGACGAGGTACGTCGCCCCGAACAGCGTGTCCGGGCGCGTCGTGTACACCTCAAGCTTGTTTTCGTCGCCCGTGACGCCCGGGACCTCGAACGCGAGCTGCGCGCCCTCGCTTCGACCGATCCAGTTCCGCTGCATCTCTTTGATGCTCTCCGGCCAGTCCAGGTCGTCGAGGTCGCTGATGAGGGTCGTTCCGTACGAAGCGAAGAAGTCGGGGTGGAGTTGAAAGGCGTCAGGCGGAGTTGAAAGGCGTCGATGGCGGTGATTCAACGCGAGGAATGGGCGGAGAGAAACGCCGGCAAAAGTCCTTAAGGAACGGCGTTCACCACGCGAACGCGGTCGTATGGGGACCAGTGTGAGGACGACGCGCCTCAGCAGGCGGTCGCCGTACGCGGTGATCTTCAGCATCCACTGCTTCATCGGCTTGCGAATCACTGGGTGGTTCCCGCGCTCGGACAGCCCGTCGATCACCTCCTCGTTCGCGAGCACCGTGCCGAGCGCGGGGCACCAGTTCACGGGCACCTCCGCGCGGTACGCCAGACCCTTCTCCAGCAGCTTCAAAAAGATCCACTGCGTCCACTTGTAGTACTGCGGGCCATTCCATACAAAGCGATGTCGGGGTGGAGTTGAAAGGCGTCAGTTGGAGTTGAAAGGCGTCGAGGACGGGGATTGAAAGCGAGGGATGGGCGGAGAGAGACGCCGGGCAAAGTCCTTAAGGATCGGCGTTTACCACGCCAACGCTGTCGTATGGGAACCAGTGTATAGAACGCACCTGCGGCTCGCACGTCGCCACCTCGCGGTCCCAGTCGTACGAGAACCCCAGCGACTGGAGCTGCTCGCGGAACCGCGCGACGTTCGCGACGGTCGTATCGCGCGGGTGCGTCCCGGTCTCGATCGCGTACTGCTCCGCGGGCAGCCCGAACGCGTCCCAGCCCATCGGGTGCAGGACGTTGTGCCCGGTCATGCGTTTGTACCGCGCCACGATATCCGTCGCGGTGTATCCCTCGGGGTGCCCGACGTGAAGCCCGGCGCCGCTGATGGAGTGGGAGGAGGAAGGGGGGGGGGGGAGGACGAGCGCGTCAGGGGGGCGCGTAGAAGGAAGGGAGGAGGGAGGGGATGATCGCGCCCATCGTTCGAACGGTGGATGGATAGATCGTTCGATCGGTCGATCGATCGTTCGATCGATCTGAGGGTTTAGGGTTGAGGTGGGCGAGCGCGGGGACGCGACGCGACGCCGCGACGACGCGCCTGGGGTACGGGAACATGTCCAGCGCGTAGAACTTCGGCTTCGTCGTGTCGATCTGGTCCGGGGTCTTGAACGTCTTGTTCTCCGCCCAGTGCTTCTGCCATCTCGCCTCGATGTCCGCGAACGGGTACCCGCCCGATCGCGCGGCGGTCGATTCCGCGTCGGAGGAGGTCTCCGCGACGTCGGACGCGACGGCGTCGCGCGCGGACGACGACGACGCGCCGCGCGAGGACGACGACGCGACGACGCGCGCCGCCGCGCGCTTCGGCGCGACGGCGGGGCGCGCGCATCGCGACCACGTCGCGAGCGCGAGGGAGCCGAGGCGCGCGCGCGAGGACATGGACGCGACGCGCGTCGTCGTCGTCGTCGCGCGCGCGGAGGCGGAGGATCGCGGCGCTCGCGCGGCGACGGCGGCGACCGCGGTCGATGGACGCGCGGGAAGACGCAGCGCCATGCGCGAACGAGCGAGCGGCTCGCGACGGCGCGCGTTCGAGACGCGAAGGGAACGAGCGAGGCGCGCGTCCGTGACCCGATGCGGGCGGCGAGCGCGTCTGGGTGGCGGCTCGCGAGGAGTGACGTCGCCGCGCGCGTTGCGGCACAGATAAGGCGCGAGCGCGAACGCGAGCGCCACGAGTTTCGAGCGCTCGACGAAGAGAGATTAGATTTCGCGCGCGCGTCTCTTCCCCGCCGCGCGCAGGCGGTCCGAGCGCGCATGGCGACCTTGGCGATCGCCCGGGCGGCGCCCGTCGCCCCCGCGCGGCGTTCGCGACGCCGTGCGCGCGGCGTCGTCCGCACCCTCACGCGAGCGGCGGCGAGAGGTGCGTCGGATGATTCGAGCTCTTTCGTCCGCGCGCCGCTTCGTCGAAATGTTTCTTTTCGCGCGCTCTCGCCGCCTTCCGCGACGCGCCGCGACGTCCGTCTTCTTCCCTCGCGCTCATCCCTCCCTCCCTCCCTCTCTCCCAACTCCTCCGCAGAGACCGAATCGAGCGCGGGCGCGATCGACGTCGTCGCGCTCGGGAACATGTGCGTCGACGTCCTCCTCCCGCCCGCGCCGATCCCTTCCCCCGACGCGCTCAAGACCGACGCGTCGCTCGCGTCGCTCGACGCGTCCGCGGAAGCGAAGGACGACGCGCGCTGGGAGGTGGGGGGGAACTGCAACTTCCTCATCGCCGCCTCCAGGCTCGGGCTCAGAGCCGAGTGCGCCGGGCACGTCGGCGACGACGCGCACGGCGCGTTCCTCGTCGAGACGCTCGCCGCGGAGGGCGTGCCGTTCCGAGACCTGTGCGCGATCGCGAGCGAGGACGCGCAGACGGAGACGCTCAAGTGTTTCGTCCTCACCGACGGCGCGGGCGGGCACGCGTTCTGCTCGCGCTACGACCTCGGGCCGTGGCCGCTGCTGTCGCGCGTGGACGTCGTGGATGAGGGCGCGGCGAGCGCGCTCGCGCGGTGCTCCGCGGTGTTCGTCAACGGGTTCGTGTTCGACGAGCTGAGCCCCGCTGCGGTGCGAAGCGCGATCTCGCTCGCGAAGCTCAACGCCGCGGGGGTTTTTTTCGACCCGGGCCCGAGGGCGTTCACCTTCGTCAGCGGCGACGCGGGGAGGAAGGAGGCGCTGGACACGATCTTGGCGGCGACGGACGTGATACTCGCGACGCTGGAGGAGGCGGCCGCGCTCGCGGGGATCGAGGCGGTCGCCGGCGCGGGGCACGGCGCGACGGAGACGGGCACCGCGGTGGGCGCGTCGTTCGCGGAGAGCGACCCGACCTCCGGCGGCGGCGACGACGCGTTGGACCCTCTGAGCGTCGCCAGGGCGCTCTTCTCGCGGCCCGGGTGCGCCGCGGACTGGGTCGTGATCAAGTGCGGGCCCGACGGCGCGGCCGCGTTCACGCGCCGCGGCGACGCCGTGTACGTCGGCGCGCCGGAGATCGACGTCGTCGACACCGTCGGATGCGGCGACTCCGCCGCCGCCGCCGTCGTGCTCGGGTATCTGAAGATTCAAAAGAAGAAGAAGAAGCTGTTCGAGGCGTCGAGCGGGAAGATCGCGTACTTACCCAACGCGGTGCTCGCGGGGATGATGGAGGAGACGCTCACGCTCGCGACCGCGGTCGGGAGCGCGACGGCAACGAGGCCGGGGGCGGGGCGAAACGTCGCCGACGCGGAGACGACGCGAGCGCTGTTGACGGCGGCCGCGGCGAAGATCGAGACGATGAGCGAGGAGGAGCGGGCGAGGTTCGGGATCGGCGCGGGGGGGGCGAAGCGCGCGTTGGACGTGCTGGAGGAGTCGTTGCGCGCGAAGGATAGGGGGCAGAGCGCGGTGTGATGAACGAGAGGCGGACGGAGGACGCCTCGCGGATTTTTTATAAATCTTCCTTTCGGTCGTGGAAAACGCAAACGCGACGACACACTTATCCATCCGACTCGACGCGTTGCATAGCACACGCCCCTCGCGCGGCCGGCACCGCACGCCGCTTCGTCGTTCCTCTCATGTCGTCCTCGTCCGCGCTCGCGCGCGGCGGCGTCGCGCGCGTCGCCGCCGCGCGGCCGCGCCGCGCGTCGTCCCGTGCGCCCGCGTCATCTCGTCGCGCGACGACGACGTCGGCGATCTCGAAAAACGACGCCGACGCCGCGCCTCCTCCGTCGCGACGCGACGTCCTCCTCGCCGCGGCCGCGACCGCGGCGACGCTCGCGTCGTCCGCCCCCTCGCCCGCGCGCGCGGACGCCCCCACCTCCGTCGTCGCGTTCGAAGGCGTCGCGAACGAGCGTTGGACGAAGGTCCCCGTCGCCGTCTCGCTCCCTTCTGCGTGGCAGTCGCGCCCGGGCCAGCGCGCGAAGCAGACCAAGTTCATGATGTACACGGACACGTACGGGCCAAACTACCGATACACGGACGCGCTGCCAAAGTTCGTGGACGCGGACGGCGGCGTCGTCGCGGATTTCATCGCGTGCAGCGTGCAGTCGCGCGGCGGGCAGGAGAGCGTCACGGATCTGGGACCCATTGGGAACGTAGACGCGAAAGTCGCGTTCGGCGTCGACGTCGAGGACATCGCGCTCGCGGAGACCGCGGGCTCGAACGTGCGTAAGGACGCGGGGAAGCAGACGTACTACGAGTGGGACCTGGACGTCCCGAACGGGAGCAAGGTGCTGCTCAGCGCGTGTATCAGCGGCGGCGGGTTGTACGTGCTGAGCATTGCCGCGAGCGAGGCGCAGTGGAAACGAGCCGGGGAGGAGTTGAAGAGGACGCGCGCGAGCTTCGCGGTGCCTGTCGCCGCGGAGAGCACGACGGACATCTCGAATAGGATTTACAACAACGCGAGCGCGGGCGGGTTTAAGTGAAGCGGGCGAGCGGCGAGAGGGTGGAGGGGCGTGTTATGTTAACCTTATTTGCGATATGCAAGAAAAACGTAAACGCGAGAGCTCGCGACACTGACGAACTCGGCACTCGACGACATCTGACAGCGCGCCGCCGCCGACGTCGAGGCCTCCGCGCGGACGGCGCGGCGATCGACGCGCGCGTCGCGGGATGTCCACCGACGCCGCCGCCGACGTCGCGCCGCCGCCGTCGCCGGACGACGACCCGCGCGCGACGAGTCTCGGCCGCGTCGACGCGCGCGACGACGACGACGACCCCCCCGACGAGATCCGCGACAGGCTCCGCCACGTCCAGGAGGCGTGCGACGCGACGACGGTCGACGCGCCGTTCCCGACGTTGGACCTCAGCGGGAGCCACCACGCCGGCGACGCGATCGAGCGCGTGACGTGCTTCGGCGACGCCGTCGTCCGCGGGCTTCGAACGTTGCGCCTGGAGTTCGCGCTGCGACTGGAAGACTCGCACGTCGCCGCGCTCGCGCCGAGCGCCACGCTCGAGGACGTCAACCTGAACGGCGCGCAGTCCGTCGGCGACGACGCGGTGATCGCCATCGCGCGCGCGAACCCGGGCTTGCGCGACATCGGGCTCTACTGGAACGTGCGCGTGACGGACGACGCGATCGCGACGCTGTGCGCGTCGTGCCCGGCGCTGCGATCGATCAACCTCAGCGGATGCAAGCGCCTCACCGACGCGAGCGCGAAGTCGCTGTCGAAGCTGAGACGCGTCGAGTCGTTGAACCTGACGCGATGCGCGTTCACCGACGATGGGTTGACCGCGATCGTGCTGTCGCCTGGGATCGCGGATCACCTCGTCTCGTTGAACCTGTACGCCGCGGCGCGGTACACGAGCCGCGCGTATCGCTGCGTCGGCGTCTTGTCGCAGGTGCGTTCTATACACTGGTCCCCATACGACCGCGTTGGCGTGGTGAACGCCGATCCTTAAGGACTTTGCCCGGCGTCTCTCTCCGCCCATCCCTTGCGTTCAATCCCTGCCCTCGGGGCCTTTCAACTCCACCTGACGCCTTTGAACACCACCCCGCCATCGCTTTGTATGGAACGACCCACAGTTGACGTTTTTGGACGTGTGCGGCTCGCAGGAGATCTCCGACGACGCCGTCGCGGAGATCGCGGAGGGGTGCCCGCTCTTGGAGTACCTGAACATGTCGTGGTGTAACGCGGTCACGGACGTCGGGTTCGTCGCGGTCGCGGAGGGGTGCCCGCGGTTGCGGATAATGAGCGCGCACGGGAACAGAAACGTGACGAGCGCGTTTGTCGACGCGTTGGCGCGGACCGGTGACGGGTCGCTGCGAACGCTGGACGTGTGCGGTTGCGTGGGCGTGGCGGAGGACAGGAGAGCGCTGCGGGCGCTGCTGCCGTCGTTGCACGATGACGACAGGACCGCGTTCGTGTTTCACACGTGAGCGGGGTGGCGGGAACACGACGATAGGCACGTAGGAACGGCACGAAAACCGAAAAAACGGGCGGCGGCGGCGGCGGCGTTCGAGCCGACGGCGATCGTCTTGTTTTTCGATGCGCATTAAATAGCATGTTAAGTTAGCAAACGTACAGCGCCGAATCCATCCAACTCGTCTTGCGCGTATCTTCGGAAGGATTTCTCGCCGGCAGGATCCGCCGCACCTAGGAAGTCGACCGTGAACAAAATGGACTCGAGGGTCAACTGTCCATCTTCATTTTGTTCCTCTTCCTCGTGTACGTGTACGATTAAGGTAGGTAAACTCCTTACCTTATATCCTGCTTTTCGCATGTGCCAAATGACTTGGAGGCAAGTTACGTCAGACTCCCACACTGCCTTCACGTCTTCGAAGCTGTGAACGAATTCGCCGTCGAACGAGGAGGCGATTTCGAGGAAACGTTCACGCTCGATGTCGAAACGCTCACTATCATGAAGAAAAAAAGAAAATAGCTGCATCAGGGGATAAGGTCCAAGTTCAAAGGAGTCGTATTGTAGCGTCCTCGACGCGTGACAGAGATCGTAGAAAGAGACAATATCATCGCGGGTAAGGTTTTTACCGACTGGTACGTAACAGTAACCGACGTCTAAGATGTAATCGACCGGAAGTTCTGGAGGTGCTTCTTCTTAAGCGTCGTCGTCGTCTTCTCGGATCCTATAGACATGTAAGTGATTGCGCAAGTGCTCCATTTCCGACTGTGTGAAGTCCAATTTACGTTCACGCTCATCATATGTGGATGGATGATGAAGATTTTTGTGCTTTTGCTCTTCCTCCCACAACTTTCTCAGGGGCTTCTCGAAAACATCTTTCCACCTTCTCGCGAAACCAAGCGCTAATTTGAAAGTCCACAGGGCTCAACCCTGTGAAATCTGCCATCCTTGTCATCTGATCCATATACTCCTCCACTATTTCATCCAGCGGGTAGCCGCGGCCGCCATTTTGATAAGGATATCGATTAGAATAAAGCTGGCGAGCTTTTTCAGACGTCAAGAGCAAGAGAGCACGTATGAGGGCCTCCTGAACCACGCCAGTGAGCACTCTCAACTTTGTCGAGCCCCCCGCCGCGGCGAGTTCCACTCCCTGTTTCACGATGCAGAGCACCGTGTCTTGAGCGCTTTTGAGCGGTTCAGTTATCTCGGCGATGCGCGCATCCCACACCGCGTTCGCCCTGGCCGCGACGTCCGCGGCTGCTGGAAGCGCGATATCTCCTCGCCCTTCGCGCTCCTCCCGAGCTCGTTTTTTCTTCGATTCGTGCTCGTCCCGAGCTCTTTTTTTCTTCGCGGCGATCGCGGCGACTTGCGCGCGCTTGATGATGCCCGCCTTCTCCGCGAGCCTCGTCGACCTCGCTTTGATATCAGCCGCGATCTCGTAATCCCCCGCGGCGGCGGCCGCCTTCATTTGATCGTTCATTTCCGGTATTTTCGCCTCGACATCTGCGAGCATAGCCGCGAGATCGTCCAGAGGGCGCAAAGAAAAAGCTCTTACGCGCTCGGCGACGTCGTCCACCTCCATGATCTCGACGTCGGTTCCGTCGCCCGGAATCGTCGACGTCGTGCGGACGCCCTCCCCGGGTCGTCTGGCGTACGGCGCTGTCGACGCCGTTGGCGCGTGCTCGGACGCGCCGTCCATCTCGCGCGCGGATGGAATGTTGGCACCTCTGCTCGGACAGGAAATATATCGGTTGCCAACATTTTTCCGACAAGCGCGAGCTACTGTACTGTACAGGTACACACTGTACCCGGCCGCGCGGGGGGGAGGTTCGCGCGACGACAGGACGGATGCGACACGACGTCGTCTCGATGACAATAAGGTTAGCAAAATACCAAAGGCGGACGACGCCCTCCCGCGCGTCACGTCAGTCACGGATCGTACGGCGACTTCGGCGGCTTCTTCGTCACGCTGCTCCGCCGCGTCAGCTTGTGCCCTGGCGGCCGCCAGTACCCCTCGATCGTCTCCTCGTACCTCGACGCGTCCACGTGCCGCCGCAACGCTTCCAACAACAACGCCGTCACGTCCCTCTCCGTCCCTTTCGGGAGCCGGTGCGTGTCGCAGAACGTCGCGGCGACCTCCCTCGCGACCTCGCCCTCGCGGAACACGAGCGTCGCGGTCGTCTTCCCCGGCCGCGCGGACGACGCGTGGATGCCGATCTCCAGCGAGAGAATCGCGTCGCCGACGGGCGGGCGGACGCGGTAGGGCCACCCCCGCGTCGTCGGTATCGTCGGCGACTTGGGCGACGACGCCACCTTCTCTCTGGCGACGGCCGCGGGGCCGACGACGGGGCCGACGACGTTGACGACGCCGTTCTTTTTCCGCGTCACCACCGTGACCGCGCCGAGGCGCGGCGGCGTCGACCGCCGCGCGTCGTCGTCGTCGTCGTCGTCGACGTCGACGTCCGCGACGTCGACCGCTTTCGGGTCGTAGCGCGTCACGAACTCGCGTTCGCTCGGGCTCATGACCGACGGCGCGGGCGATGGGTCCTTCGGCGGCGGAGAAGGCGGCGCGACTGACTCGACCGGCTCGACCGGCGGCGGCGCCACGGCGACGCGCAACTCCGGATCGAACGCGTCCGGGGGTATCTCGTCCATCGACGCCGGCGGCGGCTGCCCCGCCGTCGCGCGCTCCGTGAGATACATCGCGACGACGAACTCGTTCCACGTCATGTGCCCGTCCGCGTCCGCGTCCGCGAGGTCCCAGATCGTCTCCAGCGTCGCCTGCTCTAACCCCGCGGTCGCGAGGAGCTCGGCCATCGCGCCGCCGTCGACCATCTCCATCTCGCGCGCGCCGTCGGACGCCTTCATTTCCTCGAACGTTGTCCTGTGCTTCGCGAGGTCCTTCTCCGTCAAGCGCGGCCACCGCGGGTCCTCCGGCGCGAGCGTCGGCGTCGGCTCGGGAGGCGGCCGGACCGGGGATTCGAGAGGAACAGGAACGGCCTCGGCGTCGGCGTTCACGCGCGACGCGCGCGGCAGCTTCGCCGTGCCGGACGAGCGCGAACTCGTGAACGACGGTCGCGTGACGCTCTCCTCCCTCTCTTCCTCTTCCTCCGCGTCGAACGTCCCCGCGGGGAGGTCGCTCAGCGCGTTCGGCGGGTCCTGCCCGACGCTCGCGCGCTCCGTGAGGTACATCGCGACGACGAACTCCTTCCACGTCATGTCGCCGTCGCCGTCCGCGTCCGCGAGGTCCCATATTTTCTTACACACGTCGTTCGACAGCCCGGCGGAGAGCAGCAAGTCGACGACGGCTTCGCCGCTCAGGTAGTCGTCGTCGTCGTCGTCGTTCAACTCGTCGAACACGCTCCGGTGACGATTCAGATCCCCGCGCGTGATCCTCGGCCACGGATTCGAAGGGTCGTGCGCGGCCGGGGAGTCCACGCGCGGGTCGGGGTCGTCGCGCGCGCGCCGCCTCGCGCGCGTCGCCGTCGCCGACGCCGACGCCGACGCCGCCGGAAACGGAAACGGAAACGGAAACGTCCCCGCGGGCAAATCCGCCAGCGACGCCGGGGGCTCCGTCCCGCGGCGCGCGCCGTCCACGAGATACATCGCGACGACGAACTCGTCGAGCGTCATCTGCCCGTCCTCGTCCCAGTCCGCGAGCGCCCATATCTTCTTCAGCGTCGCCTTCTCGAGGCCCGCGGCGAGGAGCACGGCGACGACTTGGTCGCCGCGGAGGCGGTCCGAGCCGCCGTCGCGAAGCGCGTCGAACTCTTCGCGGAGACGCTCGAGCTCGGTCGCCGCGAGCGGCGGCCGCGCGAACGTCGCGGGCTCCAGCGCCTCGAGCGCGGCGACGATCTCGGCGTGCGTGGACGCGTCGGTCGCGCGTCGCGTCGCGCGCGGCGACGTCGCGCGGCTCGACGCCTCGGAGAGACCGCCGGCGGGGCGCGGCGGCATCTCGGGCAGGGAGAAGGACAGCGGCGCGGGCGGCGCGCTGCGTCGCGCCGCGCGGCGCGGGCCCGCGGTGGACGGCCGACGCGGCCCCGCGGACATCGACGGCGAAGACGTCGACGGCTTCCGCGCGGACGCGGACGCGGACGCGGACGCCGGGCGCGTCGCCTTCATGTCGCTCGGCTCGTCCCTCGCGCGGAACTCGTAAAAGCTGAGGTGCGTTCCATACAAAAATAGTTCACCGGAGGTCAGTTGAAAGGGACCCACGCGATCAAGTGTTGAAACCGAGCGGTGGGTGAAAAACGTGTGTATAGAACGCACCTGAGCTCCGTCTCCTCGCGGACGACGCGACCGAGTTTCATGCGATAAACCGCGTCGTCGAAGCCCTTGATCGGCTTCGGCGGCGTCGGAAGCTTCGGCGCCGGTCTCGCCTTGGGTATCGGCTTGGGCTCCCACGGCCGTCGAAGCGTCGTCCCCGGGACGTGCTGGTACGTCGACGCGTATCCGTTCCCGTACATGAGCGTCGTCGGCGCCTTCTTCCGCGTCTTCGGAGTCGCGTCCTCCTCGACGCTGTCCCACCGCTTCGGCGCCTTGCGAATCGCCGGCTTGAACGTGCACTCTTTGAGCGACTCCGCCTCTCGCCGCTCCGCCGTCGTCATGAGCGAGTGGAACCCCTCTTTGAGTTTTCTCGCCGCCCAACGGTTCGCCGCGTCCGCGTCTCTGACCATCGCGACGGACTTTCGGTTCAGCTTGGGCGAAAACGTGCACTCCTCGCGCTCTCGCGCCGCCTTCTCTTGAATCGCGCGCTCCTTCGCAGCCTCCGACGCGACGCGCCGGCGCTCCATGCGGTCCACGATGTGGTCGTCGTCGTCCAAGGAAAACGGCTTCGTCGTCTGCGTTTTCTTCTTCGCGCTCCCGCCCGAACCCGAACCCGACCTCGGCGCCTTCGGCGCGTCCTCGCCGAGCCACGACGACCACTTCGCCGCGTGCGCGTGCCCGATCGGCGTGTACGCGAGCCGCGCGAGGCTGGCTTTCGCGCTCGCGAGCTCGGTCACGAGCTCGGCGATCTCCTCGACGGTCTCCGCGTCCGCGCCGCGCGGCCACCACGGCACGCCCGACGCCCTCGCCGCGGCGCCGAGGTCAAACTCCTCGCCGCGAGAGAACGACTGGTCGTCGCGCACGTCGAGGAGGCTCGCGCCGCTCTCGGAGACGCGAGGCGCTCGCGTCGCGGACGCCCTCGCGAGCCCGGCGTCGGTGACCGCGCCGACGAAGCGGCAGAAGAGCCACAGCGGGATCTCTTCGTTTCTGCTACGGCGCAGGCAGTTGCGGACGCGATACACCAGCCGCGCTTCTTCGCGACGCGCGGCGTTCTATACAAGCGAAAGTCGGGGTGGAGTTGAAAGGTGTCAGTTGGAGTTGAAAGGCGCCGAGGGCGGGTATTGAAAGGGAGGGGTGGGCGGAGAGAGACGACGGCGAAAGTCCTTAAGGATCGGCGTTCACCACGCGAACGCGGTCGTATGGGGACCAGTGTATAGAACGCACCCCGACGGGGGTCTCGCCTAAGAACCCGAGCGCGCGCAACGCGGGGCCGATGTTCGCGTTCGGGATCTGTAACGCCCCGGTGCAGTTCGTTACCGTGGCCGCGACCGACCGCGTGCACGCGTCCAAGAGCACCTTCGCCCGGCGAACGTTCGCCGCGTTCGACTTTGAAGAGATCCCTTTCGACTTTCGCAGCGCCGCTCGCTCGGCTTCGAGCGCCGAGCGCTCCGCCGCGCGCTTCTCCGATCGCAGCGACGCCTCCATGTGGAACGACTTCGCCGCGGAGGCTGTGAACGACGTCGACGCGCGCGCCGCCGCTTTCGCCGAGGAGGGAGTGCCGCTTTCGCCGTCGTAGCTCAGGTCGATCGCGTTCATTCGATCCTCGAGGTTCACCTGGCCGTCGCCGTCGTCGTCGTCGTCGTCGTCGTCGTTCGTCGTCCTCCCTCTTCCTCTTCCGCCGCTCGTCGTCGTCTTAAACGGCGACGGCCGCGCGCGGAACGGCGTCAGGTCCTCCGTCTCCTCCGCCTCCCTCTCCGCGCGCGTCAACTCGATCCGCGCGAGCCTACGCTCCTCGAGGAGCTCGAACCGCTCGTTCATCTCGTCGAGTTCGTCCTCTCGCAGAGGCTCGACGCCGCGGTCAAAGTCGCACGCGGCGTCCTCCTCCGCCTCGATCGCCTTCGCGA